>NC_141393.1:29267266-29747266 GCF_034619465.1 Leptosomus discolor
AGGTGGGTTGTTTGTAGAGTGAGATTTAATGAGAAACTAGGGAAAGCTATGAATTAAAAATCATATGAAAGTTTTGATTAAATCATCCAGAATGTAATTAATCACATGGTGTTTTGTGTACTCAGAATGGCAGAACTGTTCAAAGCTTAAAGAATTGATGAAAGTTGGATTTCTGTGTTTTAGGTGGTGGCAAAAATTGTGACTGCATTCTCAGAGAAGTTGGGAATTAAAGAGTTTGTAGTAGGTGATTATCTGGGATTTAATGCGATTGTTTTTTTTCTCCCACTCAGAGTTAATGTTATGTGTACTCTTATACTGATGCATATATTGCAAACATTTTTATTGTTAATCTTAGACTGATTAAAAACTTGGAAGAATTTTGAGCTTCAGATGCTTTCTTTCTCATATCATTGGCATATATGCTCTGTAGTATAAATAAGTTGTTCTACAATAGGTGGCTAGCTTGAGTCTTTCTTTAAAGCAGTTCTGGGAGAGGACTATAAGTAGTCCATGTTTTGTGTAAATGAGTTTGCAGTTGCACGTAACTGACGTTTAAAATGGGAAAGACTTAAACATGCTCAACTTGGAAATACCTGCAGAATGTGTGCTGAAGCCTTTGTGGGTTCAGCTGTTGTGGTTGGTTGTTTTTTGGGTTTTTTTTTGTTTGTTTGGTTGGTTGTTTTTTTATTGTTGTTGTTGTTCTGTGTTTGTGGGGTTGTTTTGTTTCGCCTTTTTCAGTAGAAAGGTGCCAGCTTACGCTGCTGAGTAGATGGGGCACAACCTCCCGGTTTCTGTGGGTAGCCCGAGGTCTCGGCGTGTGATTTCGTGTATATTGGGGGATAGGAGTGGGCTGGATCAAAATGGTGAATGGAGAACACAGTTATTCTGTATGAGGGTTTTTTAGTGATTGATCCAGATTGTATTGAAGGCAAATTTAGTACGACACCAGGAAGAAAAATCTGTTGATGTGCTGCAGGAGATAAGTTGTAAGGAAACTTGTGTGGGTATGTACATAAGGTCAGTGCTTAATAGAAAAGCTTTCTGTCTCTTCCCTGCTCTATTCCTTCCAACCAGTGAAGTCCCAGTCTGCAAAGCCAGACAAGAAAAATTCAGTAGAGTTGCTGCTTTCTGTACAGAAAACCTGTATCCAAAGTTTGTTTCTATCTTTCTCGTCTTTATACTTGTCTAATGACTAGACCTAGGTTACCACTAGTATTACAGTTATTTTGCTTAGAGAATAAGTGAGGGTTTTTTTGTGTTGTGGGGGTTTTTTGTTTTTTTTTTTTTTTTTTGTTTGTTTTTTTTTTTTTTCAGGAATAAAATTCAGGAAACCTGAATATTATGAACTGTCAGTGTAGTTCAGCTGTTGGTTTTCATTTGCTTAAATGCCTTTGTTTTCCATCTTTCATGATATTGTCAGTTTCCAAACTAATAGCAAGAAGAATGCTTTAGAAGAACAAACTTCTTCCCCAAGAACAACCCTTCTGTCTTTCTCTTACTTTTCTAAACTCTCTGCCGCAATATTTGTGCGTGTGCATCTTAGCTTTTCAGAGATGAATGAAAAGTAGGCTTATGTGCAATAAATACAAGTCTGTCTTGTTTCTTCATCTTTTGAAATCCAGAATCCTTCTCACTTTTCTTTTTAGACCATCATAGATCAGTTTTTAAGTTTGCCCTAACAAAATGGTTTCTACTTACCATGTAAGCTAAACCGTTAGGATAAAGTTGTGATAGGATTCTATCTCATTAAGATAGCGGTATCGTTTTGGTTTTTTTTTTTTTACCAGCCTTTAGTTCAGTTGTCTTGGTTATTCCAAATTGTGTTGGGATAGGTATCTTAACAATTTTGTGTTTATGTTCCACTTTCACGGATCAATATATTAATATTTTTGGGGTGGGTGGGATACCTTACAAAATACTGAGATTCAGTTAAAATCTTTTTCCATCGAAAATTAACCTGCTAGAGATTGTAAGTTTTAAAACTACATAAGTGTAAATTTGTGTCTGGCAAAATGAAGCACGAAAAATTCACCTTAGCTGATTGTATGCCACTGATATCCTAGTCAAATGTATAGCAGAGAGCTAGTTCAGACCTTTAATACTAAATTCAGGAAACATTGCCAATAATATGGTAATGCAGAGAGATTTTTATGCTTAGAGATACATAATTAAAGAATACAAAGTGGGAGGAGGTGAGGCATAGTGATTCTTCTGCCCAATTAACAGTTGACTTTGACCTATATTTTGAAGTACTACATTGGGGATTAAGTATACCAACTCATGTAACTTGTAAATAACACAGCTGTTCAACAGAGCGATTTGCGTGTGTTTGTCTTGTGCAGCTACATTTTTGTGATCTTTTCTAGCAAAAATGGTCACAGTCCATCTATAGTGTAATAGTATCCTAGGAGACCAATGCAGTTTGGCAGATCGTGAAAACCCGGTTGTGTCATGGTGTTGTGAACTCTTCCACTGCATTTATGTATGAAGTTTTTTGCACGTGTGATGTCAGCAGGATTGTTTGTTGTTTGAGCTCTGCGCATCATTTAATGCGAAGCCTACAGCATGTGTAAACAGGGGTTGCTCAAGCAATTTAAGTATTGGTATTTTATGGCTCCTAATTTTGCACATGTAATATTCTTGTAGGATAGATTGCTTTGATTCAGCTTTCTAGATTTTGAACAAAGTAAACGGGAGGGAAACCAAACACGAGAAAGGTTAGCACTTTGGCTTGATGTAAGTGGTTTTTATCTTGAGCATATGAAGTGGTCTGTGTAGTCTATAGACTATATACAGTCGCTAGTACTGTAAGCAATGGACAAGTGATCTAGACAGAGTAAGAGGACAAGTGCTTTGTGCAGAGACGAGGCAGAAGATGATTTTTTTTTTTTT
Organism: Leptosomus discolor; assembly: GCF_034619465.1. NCBI lineage: Eukaryota > Metazoa > Chordata > Aves > Leptosomiformes > Leptosomidae > Leptosomus > Leptosomus discolor. Next base: position 29,270,159 of record NC_141393.1, read on the forward strand.
TTTTTTTTTTTTTTTTTGAGACTGGTGGCTCTTGTATCCAACCTGCATGTTCTGGTTGTCGCAGAATCTGATGCCCCATTGCTGTTTCTGATCTTATGTCCCTGTCAGGCTCTTCTGGTTTCTAGCCTTTTGTTGTGCTGCTCAGTTTTGAATTTGACTGCTTCCGCCTTGCTGCTGAAGTCTGGTAGGAGGAACTCTTGAGAGTTTGGGAGATACTCTGTCTTCCTGTTGTTTCGGTATGTCTGGTGTCTTAACAGCCCATATCAACCAGAAAATTGCGGAGAAAGCCCCCCAGTCCTATGACTTCTGGCTTGTTCAGGCAGTCCCTGAAAATGATATGTGCGATTTGGTGATAGTGGAAGCAACAAGGAGATAATTCTGCTTGCTCTTTAACTCTTTCAGATAATGTATTGATTAAAAATGGCTGGCTTTTTTGGTTTGTACGTGTCCAGCTTTTCTGGCCAAACGGTCTCACTTCTCCAAAGTGACAGCTGTGCTATGCTTTAAAACCGCTATCCCAATTAAAGCACCATGGGAGTTCTGTAACAACATTTTCCTAGTACTGCCTTCATAAACAACAAAATTGTTATTTGAAGCATCAATCTGAAACATCATATAATATAGACAGAAAACTTAATCTCAAATTAAGTTTGTCTGAGTTGCCAAGAAACTGAAAACAACTGACACTGTAAGTACTGTTACTTAGAATGTCAAATTGCTGTTTATGGGAAGTGATTTGTTGAAAAAGGCAAGGAAATTGAGATTTTGTTGGGGGGTATTGGGGAAATGAGAGCAATATTTCATGTTAACCATGGTCAGTTAAGATGTAAAATAAGCAGCTAATGTTTTAACTCACACTTTATTGAAGCAGGGTAAAAATGTTGACCACCTCACTGGAATTGCTTCCTGTATTAGCTCTTCAGAACTGAAAGGTTAAGACCCATACGATACTAGTTGGCTTCTGTTTTTCCACAAGGAATGGCATAGTAACCTGTCCATTTGTTGCTGTCTTAGTACCGTGTTTTATTATTGGTATTTAAAACTTGTGAAGTTGATTTTTCAATATCTTGGCATCTGAAGTCAGTTACCTGAAAGTTGGAACTATGTAGTGTGGAAGGCCTACCTGAAATAACCTCAGTGAATGCCTTAGACCAACCAAATAAAACCTATAACTGTGCAACTCATGCAGCTGTAAGACCTGTTCCTTTCTCCTTGAGGTCAGGAGTGTGCTGCTTTTTTTTTTTTTAAATTATTTGTCAGAGGAAAAACTAGATTTAAAGCACATGTAAACAGACAGTTGTGCTTTATCATCAGTGTTCTGAGACTGGGCGCTATCACAAGAAATAATGGCTGTCTTTATTAGACTATACAAGTGGGCAGTGCAATAATTAGTTAATTAATCTGTAAGCTTGCAGTCTGACTTGAGCAGTGAAGAGATCTGAGGTTTTAGGTTGAACAACTCTACTAGCACTTCAGCTCCCCCTCCCCCGCACTTAAAAATAGCCTATGTGATGATGCCTTCCCTTCCTCATGGAGGGTGGGGGACAACCAGTTGTTGTACGTTTAGTACAGAACTTGATTAAGAAGTCAACCACCTGCAGGCTAAAATAGATTCCTTAAAGGTGGTGTATAAGAAGGAAACAATCATACAGACCGTAGCAGATATGAAAAAATAATGTCTTTTTCGTTGGATTTGACCACTAGATGACACCACTGCAAAGCATAGTGTTTTCAAAATGAACCTGTTTACAGAAGTAGTAGATGAAGTTCTCTGTTGGGAAGATTGCTGCACTTGGTGATACACTAAGTGTAGGTTAAAGTCCTTTCTTTGCTCTGAATGATCTGGTGTTGACCATTGCAAAGCTGTAGGAAACATAGATAATCATGGAGCAACCTTGTCTGTAAGTGAAACTTCTTTTTTTAACTCATCAATTATTTGGCTGGTGTCCCAGTGCTTTAGGACTCTTCATAGTGGATTAACCACTGCATTAGGCCAATTAAAAGATTTGCATACTGTTCTCATCTCTGTAAGTCTTAACTGGGGCACAGGAAGCATGTTGCTGGCCATGACTATGCCTAGCTGACATGGAGTTGGGATGGGAGAAGATAATCCTTGTAAGGGATAAGATTATAGCTCATTTTCCAACTTTTTCGTTCAAACTGGCAGTAAGGTATTACTTCCTTATAGTTGTCTTCTGAGAACTAGGATAAGTTAATATAAGACCACTAGGTAGTAAAAGGCAATTATCTTCCATGTTTAGACTTTACGAAGCTACAGTGAATTTAAATCATTTTCTAGTCCACCAACAAATTTTCCCCTTTGACATGTAGGCTTCAAAGCTGACTGTATGCAGAGGCATTACAGCTAATGTCTACAGAATCAGAAAGTTAAAGTGTGTTTTTGTAGAGGTAAAGCTTAAGCATAAGTTCCTGCATACAAAGAAAGTTTCCTACTTTATTTCAAAAGGTGAATTTGAACTCCAGTAGCGAAGTTAGTGTGGTGCTTATGAAACAGCATCGCTGACAGTACTGGACAGCAGCTTACCTCTTCATAGAGAAAGTACAGTTTGCATTCTTCCACCATTGCTGTTTAAAGATCAGTCAACTCCTGGTCTGGAAAAAGTCACATTAAGGACAGTGGAAAGTGAATTCCTTAAAGTCACTTGGGATATAAATATATTTGTATTTGTTGTCTGGTGAATATATTCGTGTTTGACTAATGGAAGCTATGAGATGATGACATCTGGGAGAGAACCTGCAACTCCTTTCTTATAGATTGTTGAACAGCTGTTACAACTATTTTTGGGTGCTGCCAATCTCTGTTAGCTGTCATTTCTATGCACGCTCTCCGATTTTGTAACTATAAATTTGAAGGTATGGTTTTATGGGTTTGAGGTTGTTTGTTTTGGGATTTTTTTTTTTTTTTTTTCTTACTAGTTTCTTTGAAGTATACGATCTTACTGATAACTTGACAGGCAAATGAAGATGCTAAAACTTGAAAACAGCAGCTCTTACTGTACTTCAGGAAGCCATTATGTGCATAAAACTCGTCTCCTTGTTGTGTGCTTTTGTTTTGTATGTGGATTAAACTGTACCAGTTAGCTTAGTAAAAGATGTCATTTATTCCTTCAGATCTTGCCTTGCTTTTATCTCTGTAATTACTTTCAAGCATATGAGAACTGTTAGGACAGGGATACGAGTTACTGCACTTACCTGACATTTACTTCTTAAAAACTTACTAAAAGCTGACAAAACAGAATGAGGCTATAGCTTTTTGGTACTTCTTGGTACTTGCTACTATAGCTTCTTCTATTACTGACTCTTTTGGGGTTTTCTGTATTCAACCAACGTTATATACTATTAGAAAACGTGTGCTTTTTTGATTTTTGGCATTTGAAAAACTTTGCTTTCATTTGGGTGTCAGTTTTAAAAAGTGAATTTCCTTTTGCTTCTGACTCACTGATCATTTTCTTGATGTTAAAGGTTGACTTCAAAGTATTGCAATATTCCCTGACCACCCCATTTGAAACAGCCTTCTGCATAAAAGGGATGGTTTTGTTTGCTTACTGTAAAGCATACAGAGGCATATTTATAACTCACCTGGGCCTTCAGGGGATCTTGTTTTTTGACTTGAAATGAGGACGTAACAGAGTGCCAGACTATTATTTATATCAGAGTAGTTAGTGCCAGACAGATTGAAAGCTGTTGTGTGGAATGCTTAGCTGATGGGCAGTGAGAAGTGGTCTCTCCTCTCACAGCTTCCAGCTCCAGCCTTGGTTGGAGTAAGGCCTACTCGGCACTTGGGAAGGACTTCTAGTTAAGTGAAAGTGCCAATAATTGCAGGGTTAAGGTTTCCACTTGACATCCTGCGATGGCTGGGTTTGGCCCATTATGTAGTGGAGTGCAGCTTCTCTTCCTCCTCTTCAAATTGTGTTATACTGCTTCAGCAGAGGTAGATGGAGATATCTGCTTGTCCCACAACTTGTAATAGCTTGTGTATGTGCCTTTGAGTTGCTGGGCTGAATGAAAGAGGAATGTGGCAAGTATGTTATACTTACCCTTTGTTCTGGGTTTATCCTGAATCACTCTCATCTTGGACTACTGGTGACCTTGAAGCATGTGGTATGTCTTGCCCTAGTTAGGTATGTGGTTTCCCTGGAAGAGACTCTCCTAGGGGGACCCGGTGTTCCTTTGCCTAGATGACATTTTTCAGTTAGGAAGCATAAACTACTGAAATCACTGAGCTACTCAAGAAATTATACTGTCTCAGGGCCCCTAAATGAGGGAAGTCTTACTACTTCTCCTTCCCCTGCTTTGGCTGTGGACAGTATTTGCCTCTTGCACGTGCTCTAGTTCTCATCAGATCCTTCAGTGAGCTGCTTGAAGTAGCTGATAGGACAAAAACTTAGCCAGCTCTTTGCGCTCGGTTAGTTTTGGGGTTTTGGGGTTTGATTGTGTTTGAGTTTTTTTGATGGGTAAGTTAATTCAATTTAATGGCAATCAATAAATGATACTGAGTGCCAGAGCTACAAAAATCAAACACCACACCAAGTATGTGGCTGAAAGGAGGAATGGCAAGGGAACATTTCCCCTTTTTGGCAGTGTTGAACTGTTAAGTCATCTCTGCATCTCATGGGAGCAGCAACCTGTGTCTGTAGGTGCAGTTGGCTTTTGTACACCTTCAGCCTGCTGCTTCTTTACTGTTCTTCTGGGAGTGACAAGGTTCAGTCCTACCTTACAGTTTTCTGGTAGATGTGTTAAACTGCTTTTCAAAGCACAGCCCAGAATCATATTTCTAGAGAGATACTGATGGAGCTGGGTTTCCAGAGAAGCTATGTCCTGTGCCACAGTCTCCAGTCAGTGTCTCTTGCCTTTAGATTGCTGGAGTCAGTTCTGTTCTTTCAGCTGTGCAGCTGACCATCTCTACCCAAAATTCATGGAAATCAATGGAAGATCCCAGGTTTTTTTTTTTTCATTAAAGAGGAGATGTGCACTGTATTTAAAAAAAAAAAAAAAAAAAAAAATTACATTGGTGATATCTCCTCTGGCTTTGTGTTTGAAAATTCTGTGGTGGTCTTCTCTTTTTCTTCAAAAAAACCCCCTAGATTTAATCATACAGGCCAAGCACTTCTTGGAACCTTTTCCATAACATAAGAGACCTCAAAGAGCTTGGTTTCTGAGCACAGCAAAAAATCAAGCTGTGAGCAGCATAAAGGCCATCCTTGGGACAAGTTGGAGGGCCTCTGTACCCTATTGATAGCAGCCTGTAGTGCTGAAAGACTTATGCAAAATGGTTGGAGTATAGGGTAATCCTTTTGCGGGTCTACTGTTCTAGTTTTTGACTGTCAGTGTCTAGGCTAGAGTTGCTGGGACTGCTGTGTAAAAGTTCATGATGGCTCTATTCTCAATTCATCTGATGCTTTTCCAAATGCCTTAGGGATTCACTTGGTGTGGCTGTAAGCTTTTTCACAATATTTGTCGTTATTTGAAGAAAGTGCTTCCTGACTGAGGCATTATTGGGGTACGTATTTATTTACTTTAACATCACTGTCTTTCTAGATTGAGGTGCCCTCAGTTCTTATTTTATGGGAAATAGTAAGTGAGCATGGTTTGACTTTGACGTGAGCTCTGTAAAGATCTTAAGGTATTCTTTTTAGAAAGTATTTCAAATACTATGCTTCATTTGAATGCTTTGCTTCAGCTTTCAGCTCTGCTGTTTTAGGTGCCTTATGATATAAAATAAGTTGTAATAAGTGAACTCAGGGAATGATGGTTATTGAAAAGAGCAGAGCTTCATTTGCACTAGAAGCAGAGTGTCTTTGCCTCTCTTAGCCCAGGGAAGTGCCTACATGACTTGACTGTAGCAAGGTTTGAAAAAAGTCTTTGTTCGTAGATTATTATTTCTTTAATGTCAGAAGTAATGGTTGCATCACTTTCTTTAATCTTCTGTCCATCAGTAACCATTAAATTTCATTGGATTATGCTTTTATTGAGCCAGGTAATGCATGTTTCACTTGATTACTTCCCCAAAGATTTCTGATAATTATTTGAATGAAGGCATAGAGGATGGAGAATCACTTGCTTTCTGTGATAGCTTATTCCATTAGTCATTCTCCTTGTTTAATAATAAAAAGGAGGGGAGGCAGCTGTATTGGGGGTTTTGCTACTTACTAAATCAAGCATATAGAATATGTAATTTCTGTTCTTACAGAAGGAAATGTGATACCCTGTAAATTACAGGGCTATCCAGTGGATAAACAGGTAAATTGGGTGTTGGTAAAATACTCAGTGACTAAATATATCAGTGTTTTTGTCCAGGAGGATTGATTGGTGTGTGTGCATTTTAGCCTCTTTGTCCTCTCATGGCACTGGATAGCGTAGGTTGCGATTTAGCTTTCTTGTGGCAGCTTTACTGGGGTTGCAAATTCAGTGTATGTGCGCGCCCTCTAGTGGTCTTCAGGTAGCAAACGGGTTAGAAAAAGTGTCAGTAGTCTTAAGCATTGGCCCTTTTGATTATTTTCCATTAGAAATTAGTTTAAAAGTGTTTTTTAGATTGAACTGAACTCTCTAGGAAATATATTTTATAATCTGAAACAGACATAATTCTACTAAGAAGTCTTTTTTTTAGTAAGTGATCTTTGGATTTAAAAAAACCATAACAGTCATAGACATTCTGCCATGCAGTCAGCTCCTTGGTATTTAGTATGAAGGGAACGCTGTGATGTTGCAAATACTGGAAAATCAAGATATTGTAATGATGGACTTTTCTCTTGGGACTCAGCTGGAGTCTGGTGCTGGGCCAGACCTTAATAAGCCTTGCTGGACTTATTTTGTGAACAGCCACTAGGCTCTGTCTCCATTACATTCTTGGGTGCTCTTGGTCCTCTTTACACGAAGTCTGTTTAGATTTGCACAGTTAATTAGCCTGAGCTCCACTCACCAGGAAAAACGTGTCTTCCAGCCCCAGACCAGCCAGCTTTGGAAACGAGACCGGCTGCATTGGAATGGCAGCGTGCCTGCGGTCAGTGAGTCCGGCAGGCTTGGGCTGCCTCTGTGTGCAGGCAGCTCTGGTGTCCCCCTGGATAATTAAGCATTGGTCATATTGTTGTCTTTAGGAGTGTATAAGGATTTTAATAGTTGGGGGGGGTTATTTTTTTTTTTTTTTTTTTGAATAACATACCCCGTTGGAGCATCCTGGAGCTGGTGGAGAGAGTCTTGGGGAGGACAGTTACAGGCTAACTATGTTACTGGTCCTAGCTAAATTTACAAGTGAATACAACCTAGGATGTTTTAATGTTTTCAGCTTTTCTTCCTCTGCCCCCCTCTTTCTCCCCCCCCCCCCAGTGTTTGCAGATTTTGGATAGTGCTGTCTGCTTGCAGAAAGAGGTGTTTTAAGAAATATTTTGACATTATTTCCTTTTTGCTAGTGTTCAGTTCAGATAGAAGAACACTTAAAATTTTTCTGTCATAGATTTGTTCAGATTTGTTTGTTTGTTTTTAACTTAGGTGAGATGTTACGGTAACTCAAGCCTGTGCTTCATGTATTCTCCTGTTCTATTCATTTCAAGTGACAGTGTTTGGTGCCCAGAGAAGAGAATTATTATGTATTCTTTCTCCCCCCACCCTTTGAGCTTTTAGTGGTAGTATGTGACAAAATCCCTTGACTGCAATAGTTAATTTTCATGAAGCAAACAAGGCTTTAGGAGATTAAACTAAAAAATACGAAGCATGGAATTCCAGAAAGGGGTGAAAGTTAGTGGTTAAGAACCAGCTATATACAGTTACCCATTATGAAGTGTTGATTAATTATACTTTTTAATATGTAGTTAATTCTGCCTTTTATAACTAGCATTCAGTATGGCAAAGGGATAGACTTGTTTTGTCAATTGTGTGCGTGCCAGATGGAGCCTTAATATGTGTCAGCAGATAAATGGGCCATTATTAAGATTAGATGCATAATGATCATTTCAGCCTTGTTTATTTAGGTCATCGACAGCAGTGAAAGATGATCTCTTATAAGTTAAAATACTTTTGGATCTGAAAATCTTTTGCTTTTCTTAGACTGCTGTCAAAATAAATGTAAAAGGTTTGGCATGTAGTTTTAAAGTAACACATTAAGTTAACTTTTAGTTTACTTATGTAGGGACTGAAAAAAAAAACAACTTACAACCACAAATAATTCTACTCGTGACTTGATTTGTTGTCCTGAGTAGTGAAGCTGATAGCTGTGTAAGCAGATGAATTTGTTCATTTATTAGATGGAGCTCATGAAATTAATATTTTGCCTAGTATTTCAGTGCAAGGCTCTTAGGTATTTACTTATTTCATAGACAATACAATGTTCAGTTTTTTTTTTTTTTTTTCTTAAAATAACTTTTGCTACAGTGTTAAGATTCCTTGCACTAGTGAAAGACGTTGACGGTAATAAATGTCTGTGTTTTATTTCAGGTTGCAGTGTAAGATTTTGGAAGTCATAGCTCCAGCCCATCACAATGGAATGGCGAATGGCCATGCCAGCAGTGCTGACAGAGACACAATTGTCATCAGTGACAGTGACGACTCAGAAACGCACAATACCTCGGCACAAAATGGGTAAATGATGCTTTTACAGTATAAAGCATTTGGGCTGGGTGGAAATGAGACTAAAGCAGATGTGTCAGGGTCTGATGGAAACAAATGACTTGATCTGTGTGGGTTGTGAGTGTTCAACCAGCTAAAGTTGACAAGCTGAATACTCACAGGTGCCAGTTACGCTACGTGTAATCCACCAGGGAGCTTTGTGTTTCGAGAAATCAAGTACCTACGGAATAATCATTGTTAATCTGTTTGTAATGACAGTGTTTCTGTTGAGAGATGGTGGAAAAGCCATGTGTGCCCACTGCTGGTCCTCTCCGTGCTGCAAAACCTGTGCTGTTGTAGCTTGGAAAAAGCAGTCATATTCTGCATTTCTACAGTCTAGTACTGCTTAGCACGATATATTACTTCACTTCCATTGTGGGGCTCAGAGTGGAGATTGCCTTATGGTATGAGGACATGCTCTTACTGGAACTCTCAGAAGAGTCTTTCCAGAGACTTAATGTGTTTGTGTTCAGAATATGTACAGAGATTTCTTTGTTGTGCACGTGTCCATATAAATATATGCCATTGTGTTTCATGAATTTGATTATGATTTTAGGTGTGGTGAAACAGTGTGTGTCTTGTCTTAAGAAACTGCCTACAGGCTGGAGTAGCTTAATAACATCGAATAAGAGAGCTTCTTGGCTATAATTGTGGTGTTTAATTTGTAGTATCCCTTTACTGACCGGTAATTGAGCTTACATGTGCAGCTTATCCTAGCAGTATAATGAGAAGAAAGATTTGTGTGCTTAACAAGCACAATGTTGATGAAAGAAGAGGGTTTGAAGTAGGCCCTAATCTTGCATCTAGCAACATACAGGCTTTACATGAACTGTCATTGACTTTGAGATGTCACATGGATGCAGAAGTTATTCTTACTGCCTGCTGCATGAGGACTTCCATGTCTTGACACGCCTTGAACAACTAGGGTGGAGCCCCTCACTTGGCTAAGAAAATAACCCAGGATAAATAATTTTTAAAATTCGCTGCTGTCCCTTGAAGGCAGCGTCCAAGGTGTTGGTGAAGAGGTCCTACATCTTTGAGAAAATAAATGCGTTTTTCTGTGTTCCACAAGGCATATGGCATTTGAAAGGAGGTTGTTCTTGGAATTATGCAAGTGTGCACAGAGCTGACTGTGGGATTGATCCCTTTATATTGCTGTCACTTCCGTGCATGCAAAGCTGGTAGTAAGACTGAGTCTTGCACTCCTAGTCAGTCTGTGGTTCTCCCCAGTGGATTACTTATTTTGACAATGCAGAGAAGGGAGGGAAAATAATTTGTTTCTCTTAGAAAGAGAAATTCCGTGAGAAAATACAAATTTTTGAAGCACTGTTCTGTGGCATACCTAACTAATGTTTATGCTACAAGCTTGAATTGCAAGCCTCTTATGGCTTTAAAATGCTTCCTGGAAGTTTTAAATGAGTCTTTTTGTAATAAATGCAAGAGTGTAATAGCAGTTCAATTAGTTTCTGGGTATATGCAAACTCAAAAAGTATTACCTGTAAAACCTGCCTGAAAGTAGAGCATTATTATCAATTTTTGTATATTGGCATCTCAGATTCTTTATACACTTACTCATGACATAAGAAATCACACTGAACTGAACGACGTAGTTTTGCAGCTCTAATCCTTCAGGGACTATATTTTGCCCTTTATGGAGAAACTTGGATGTGGAGAGTATGGTTGTTATTCACCTTGGGACTGATGTCAAGTTGATATGCACAGAACCCAGTTCTGCCTCAGTCTGCACACAAATCTCCAGATTTTGAGACCCAGCCTTCGTGCAAAGCTGCAGTGCTGTTAAACAATGGTACAGCAGATGCTCGGTGTGTTTGTGAGAGAGGGGGAGGGGAGCACAGCACAGATTGATGGGCCATCTGCAAATATTTTTCCTAAAGAATCTGTAAGGCTAGAGAATCTTAACTGAAAATAGATGTCATTAGAGATCCCAACCTTTCTCTGACCGTACCCCTGTCTACGTGGGGCAGAAATAGCCATGCATTCTGCACAAGTGTTCTTGCTGACTTTTTTTATTGTGTTCTGCAGTAAAAGCTGAGGTTGTGCAGGGAGAAAGAGGCTGGGACACTCTCATCCTTACACTCCCTCAGAAAAGCAGGCTGCCTTGAAAGGCCTGGGTTATGAAGCAGAAGGTAGCAATCTTCTGAGATCTTAAACCACTGATACTATGCCCTGGGACTCTCTGGTACTCTAGCATCTTAGAACAGTGGTGACATTATAGGACAGCGTTACCATGGAGTGCTAGGCTTGGGGGTAAGGTTGAACTTGCATTCACTTCAGCACTCAGCAGCAGACTCCTTCTAGGGCTGTGGGTAATGTGAACCACCAACATCATAAATACTAGAAGAAAAATTTCATTTTGGCTTGCTGGCTGGTTCGTGGCAGTAAATTTGGGTGTTTGTTCAATTTGAAGTGAAGTATCTTTTTTTGGGGAAGGGTTAGTGGTTTCTGCAAATTCTGGGATGCAAGCAGAGGAGATGTGTTAGCTTCTTAGGATGATCATTAGAAACTAAGCAGAAAAAGCTTGGTGTGTTTGGAAAGTAGTTTGGGGCTATTATAGATGATCCACTGAAGGTGAGAGAAGGATTTACTCAGACTAAAAAGTAGAGGTTAATGATATGAGAGTATCAGCTGATAGCTGTAAAAGGGCAGTACCCTTTGGGGAGAAGAAAGCATTTAACTTGATAAGCATTTATTTTTAAAACGTAGGTGCATTGCCTTATGATTCCTGTTACTTTCAGAATGTTGTTGATGAGGGTGGTGGTTTGTTTGGTTTTTTTTCTAAATTGGTATTTCAGAAAAATATTCTACCTGGTTTTTACTCATTTTGAGATATGATCCGTAGCTCTATGGCTACTACTCGTATTAATTTTTATTTAACTCTGTGTTTCAGACTCCTTCCTTATTACCTTTTTCTCCTTTTTCCTGCCTTCCTGTTGCCATCACTCGTACTAGGAGTATTAAGGAGGTGGTTTTCTGAGGGATAGGGGTGTATCATTACTTGTATTGCACTTTGTTCTTCCTTCCTTTCTCATCTCCCATCTCCCTACTAAGAAAATGAACATCTCCGATCCCTTTTCTGTTCCTTGCAGGAAGTGGCTTTCATGCAGATCTAAATCTAGTGGCAGAAAAGTTGGCAGAAGTGAATAGGTCCTCTTTGGTACCAGTGGAAGTTACATCCTGTATTAAATATGGCTGGGTATTTTCAAGAGGCCCATTGTGTATGTGTATAAATATATTAATCGTGTACAATATAAGATTGTGTTTTGAGATTGTAGCTAACTTCTTAATTTTTTAAATTTTTTTTTAGGGAGAAGAAAGCCATAATTGATCCTTCTTTGTTCAAATACAAAGTCCAACCAATTAAAAAAGACCTATACGAAACTGTTATTGTTAAAGCATCTCAACTAAGGTAAAGATTAGTACATGAAAGCTAAAATTGTACTTTGTAACAATGTGTTGTGTAAGTCACTGTAAAATGTTTTTTATACAAAATGGCATTTTAAAATAATATGTTAGAACTATTAATTAGAGGCACTGGAACAAAATAGTGTGTTTCACAGGCTTTCTGTAGCAAGGGTTCCAAGCTCTACTAGTATTAACACAGATGCCAACTCCTTACAAGTCTCTGCTTTCGTTGGCACACAGATGAGACCTGCTGTCGCTTCTGGTTCCTATGCCTACTGCTGTGACTGATGGAGTAGGTGGAAAAAAAGTTTGAGAACTTTATTCTATAATATTGATGATCTGTTGGCATTGTGAGCTCTCTCTGTGTGATAGCATTACTGGTTTGAAATGTTGAGGCAGACATTGGCAATCAGACTGATTTACTGCTTTAAAATAGAAAGCTGCAAGGAGTTTTTGCTTCTTAAATAACATAATTTTGGCTGTGCATCAAAACTTTGTAAACTGGGTACTTTGGGGAAAAAAAAACAAAACAAACAAACCCCCAAACTTCAGTAGTTTCAAGTCATTTAGTTCCAGCATAAATCAAGATTAATTTTTTTTGTGAACTGTAGTTTCATTCCTGTGTAGTTGGCTTTCTCCTTCCCATGAAATAATGCAGGTTCCCTGGGATGCCAGGAAGCATTTAGAGCGCACACTGTCCCTTAGTGAGGACTGCCAAGCCTGACGGAGCAGTGTGTGAATTCACCCCTCTCACTTGTTGGCTTGAGACTGCTGTCTTACCCCCCTGTTTGAGAGGTGTCAATGCTGCTTTCCTGCTGTCCTTGTTTGCTTGTTTGTTTTTGCTCTCTTCTGAAACCATCAGACTTTAGTTTTATTTGGGGATTTTAAAAGCTACTGTGATAGAAAGGAATGTTTGGAAGATCTAGCAGGGCTGTGGAGCTTGTATAAAAGAGGACGTACCAGGATCTTCAAAACAAAAATTACATATGCGTAAACCAATTGTTTGAGTCTTCCTTGGGTTTTGTTTTGTTCATGAAGAAATTTTTAATTGAATTGACATTGCAGAGAACAGCTGTTAGTCACAATAGTAAGTGTGATTTATAATTAAGAAAATGAGAAAAAGGTCGATCATTTGATCTGTTACACGTGTTCTTGCACATATTGTCAGCTGTACTTAAACAATAATGAAAAGTTAGTTGATAATGCTACCTTTCTTTCCTAATACAGCCGGAGAAAACACCTCTTTTCTCGTGACAAACTTAAACTTTTTCTGAAACAACACTGTGAACCACATGATGGAGTCATTAAAACTAAGGTAAATAAGAAGGAATAATTTGTGGGATAGAATATTGGCCCTACTCAGTCTTTTTCTGCTCTTCTCTACTAGCTGCTTAGAACTTCTTTTTTAAACTACATCAAGTTTAGCTTTTTGAAAGTATAATATATTGAGTTAGTATTTGACTTTTCCAAAATAAAAGGATGAATACTGCATTTTTTTTCTGTAAAAACAGGTTTTTGGTAACTTTTGCTTGCAAACTAGGTGGTAGCTTTCCTGTACATGAAACAGAATTTAATTCTCTAATTTCTTCTTTAGCTACCAGTTTAGAAAAGTCCCCAAAATAAAAATGGGAACTTTTACCTAGAAAAAATATTATTTATTAAAACATAATATATTTTTGCTTAGTCTCACACGTGAGTTGTTTTCATTTTTCAAGGCATGAAGCTGGTATTTCTAAGTCAAATAAAAATGTAACTATTTCTGTTTTGGTACAGTAAGCTAATGATATGGTGTTGTAATGTGTTTAGCTGGAAAATATTTTATTGTAGATTGAATTTAGTCTCCAGTTCTTCAGTCAGATAGAAGTACCAAAGATTTCAGGTGGCTGGAATGGGCTTTTGATGAGGCCTTAGATGTTGAAGATGTAAAGATGCATATTTTTGTCACCTTATGTGGAGATACATGGTCATACTTAATCCAAGTTATGACTGAAGTTCACATCTTAGTCTGTGCAGGATGACTCTGAGAATTTCTGTGTCCTTGTGCTCAAGGAATTGAGCAGCTTTTCCCACACTTACCAAGTAGGTAGCAATTTCCCTTGCCTTGCTTGCTGTGCTGCAGGAGAGATTCTGGACTCTTTCACTGCATATCGCAGCCTTGACCCTGAAATCCCTCTTATCTTCACCTTGTTTTTAGGCAGTAGCTTGTTTGTTTGTTATGTCTTGTATTTTGTGTATGTGTTTAAGAGGAATCCTCATACAGCTGTGTATCTGCCCCTTCTGCACAGGAAGGCTCTGAGAGATGAGAGTATCAATGAGAGTCTTGCCTCTGAAAGCTGTGGAAAATAACAAAGGCAACTAATTTCTAAATAAGTTTGTAACTTTAAAGTCTGTCTCTTAAATGGAAATAGAAGAAAATAGAGCTGAAAGGGATAAACCACCTTCTTCCTTGGCCTTGTTAGCAATCATGTTGTCCTTGATGTGATATGGTGTGTTGGGTCTAGTGATCTATTAGCGATGCTTTCTGGTGCCTCAGGAAAATTGTTATATCCTTTGTGTGTGTGCATGTGTCACCTTCTCTTTGTTTGAGCTTTTTGTGGAGTGTCTCCTTGTTCTCTTGCTGATTGCCTTGCATTTCAGCAGTTACGTGAACATGTCGTATTTGGAGTGGCTCCTTTGTATCCTCATTCATATCACAGATTAAGGCAGACTTACTGAGGTCACCAGGGTGAGAAAGCCGACTTGAAAATAAACTTTGACAATTCATAATGAGAAAAGTCATAAATTTTCTCCTCCTCCAGAAATGTTTAAGTATGATAAAGAATTATGTGATTCTTCATTAATTAATTTTCCAGCTCTCTCTGTCAGAAGTCATTCTCAACACATTTCAGTAATTCGCTAGGAAGACTGTGTCCAGCTGTGTTTGCTAAAAGGTGTATAAAGAAATAAAATCTTATTAAATGAGGCCAAATTCTGTCTTCAGATGTGTGCTGCTTACGTTATTATCCACTTGGTCGATTAACTCTACACTATTTCAGAGTTTTATTTCTTATCCTAAGCTAACCAGTTGTGAATCTAGTTACTTTTATTGTCTCTTTTTGTGAATTAATGATTCATTAACTAGCTTACGTTTATGAAAAGGTAAGAATTTCACAACAAATATCTGTTTTCCTCTTTCTTACTTAAGGCAACATCAATTGCAAAATATAATCTAGCAGAACAAAATTTCTCCTACTTCTTTGCTGATGACCCACCCACATTTATCTTCAGTCCTGCAAGCAGACGACGAGGGAGACCTCCAAAGATGTCATCTGCTAGTCTTGTAAGTGGTAACTTTTTTTAATTCCAGATGAAGACACATCAGCGTAGTCTTTACATTCTTCCATTTTCTCTGAACTTTCAGAACAGTTGGAATGCAAGGTTGACTTTTTTTCTTTTGAGGATGAATTGGGATATATTACATAGTTGCTATTAAAGTTGATTGCTTTGTAGTTAAGCTGGTAAGAGGGACACCATACTTGATATGTTATGTTCTTATTTTTATCTTTCTTATTTTTGTGATCCCACCAAGAAACTAGCTTTTCAGTGTGTTGTGAAGGCGCCTAGAGTACTTGTCCCTTCTGGGGGGGATTAATAAATAATTTGTGAAAACCCATTAATTTGTACTCTGAGATACAATTCTGTTGCTTGCCCTCAGATAGTTATGTCACTTGCCTGTATTTAAACACAGCAAAGCTTAGTGCTCTAAACTACTTCATTTGAAAAGAAAACTGGAAGAAAAAGTTCTGTGTTTTCTCCCTCCCCAACTATTAGTCAAGATCTCTGAGTACTTAGTATGTTTGTGGGAAACTTAACAGCCTGTTTTTATTCTTGTTTTAGAGAACTGTTGAAAAATTTGGAATATCTGTTGCTGGTCGTTTCACTATAGATATTATGTTCTTTTTTTCCACTCCCAAATTCTCTATCAGGAGGACGAGACTAGTGCTAAACAAAATACCCAAGGAAACAAAAGTAAAGTAGCAAAGGAAAAGACAAAGTTCCAGAAGCAAAAAGAAGATATGCAGGCCATGGGTAAGTTGAGGTTTAGTCCTATGACTGGTAGAACCAGTTTTTGCAGGTCTCAGAGCAGGCCATAATTAAAGTATTTTGGGGGTTGTACCTTTCAAAGGGAGAATGTACTAAGAGTATACTGCCACAGCACTATTGCAAAGTGCACCTTTCAGTGGTTAGAATGGTTGTTTCCGGATTATTTTTTTTTAAATTTTTAAATTTTATTTTACTAAACTGGAGAAATGTTGGAAGCTTGCAGTCCAGCTGTGTTGATTTCTGTCTTGGATAAATAAAGAGCAAAATAAATTTTTGCAGGAGTTTAGATTGTGAAGTCATGCATAAATTTTACCAGCTGAAGGTATATCAAAACATGAACATTTAACACAAATCGGTTGTATGAGGAAAATCCATAAATGGAAAAACTACTTCAAAATTTAAAAGAACTGCAGTTCTTTCTAAACCTGTAATAATCCTTAAGGAAATCTTATCTTTCTGAAGATGTCTGTGTGTAGGTATTTAAGGCATGTCTAAAGGTTCTGCAAGATTACTTACAGTATGTTTAGAAATTTTTCTAATTAAAAGAGCACAAGTAACTTACAAGATTTTTATTTCGGACTGACTAAATTATTTTGGCGTAGCTTTGGCCTGTTTCTGATCTGTTTGAGCAACTTGATTTCAGATGAAGTAAGGGGACACACATGTCTTTTGTATGGGTTTAACTAGGTAAACTGGTGCGTCTTCTTGAGGAGACAAAGTTCAGACAAGGAAATGTTCTTGTGCATTGTAAGCGCTGATGTCCTGCCTAAGGAAAGGCTTTCATCTATCGAAATATTTCAGTGAACTTTTGATTTCTACCTCTCATTTCCATTATCATAGAATGTTTTAGGATGTCAGGGACATCTGGATGTTATCTAGTCCAGCATCTCCTTAAGTAACTGCAAAGTTGTCTGAGGCTGCTTAGGGCCTTTTCTTCGTAAGAGATGGAGACACTAAGGTTTAACAGGCTTTATGAAACTTGTGTGTCTACTCTTTTGCACAACTATCATCTATTTGTTTATGTGCTGGAAATGGCAGCACAGAACAAGATAATAGCTGATGAACATCAGAGCTGCTTCCTTTCTTGTGTGGCATTAACAACAGCTCCTGGAAGGCTAGTTAAGACATATTCTGGCTTATTTTTGTCTTGGTGTTATCCTATTGCCCAAAAACCCAAAATGCCCAATGCCCTTCAAACATGCAGTTTCAAACAATGAAACAGTAATCAGCTTTGAAATAAGCTGTACAACATGGAGATCTAAATGTATTCTTTATATTTTCTGCCGCTTCACTAGAATGCTGTCACAGCACGTCGATATTCAGGCTTCGTAAATGCTTTCTGTTCTTTGTTGAGGACCCAAAATGATGATGAATGCATCAATAAGTAATAATAATAATAAAAATACTGTGGTGTCACACTTGTTCTGTGTGATCATTTTTGGCCTAGTGTTGGTCTGTGATTATAAACTTTCTGGTTTGTTGGGTTTTTGTGTGTGTGGTGTGGGGTTTTTTTGCTGTTGTTGTTTTGTTTTTGAAAAGTTGAAGTTCTTTAATTTGAAACCAGCAACACATTATGTTGGTGGTGTGAAAGTATGATCCCATCCATGCAACAAACTTAAAAGTACACTTTCAAATATATATTAATGTAATTGAATATTAACCTAAACATTTTTTTTACCTGTAAATATTACCTTCTCAGTATGTAGAAGACAATGGGGGATCAGCTTCACTGCTTTTGCTCACTGGGTGAGAGACGTTGCTGGTATGTGTAGTAGCTATCTGTAAAGCAATATAGCCATTTTTAGATTTTTATAGGAAGAGGTAATAAAAATCTTTTTTTTAAGTGCAGTCCACTTGGTAATAGACATAAGGATCTTTTCATTTTTCTTCACTTATGATTCTAGCTTCCCTGTATATTCAATTAAAATGGTAAGCCCCCTGACCCCCTTTTATTTATTAGCGTGTGAGTGGGTTGACAGACATTCTGTCCACAGAAAGTAGAAATTTGTATCCTGCTGTTCTTCTGCAGACAACTACAAATAAATCTGGATCTCCTCAGGCAATAACATTTATTACCAATTAAAGTTCAGCTTAAACTGTGTAACAGAAGTAAAACTTGCACAAAACCCGCTGAAATACTAAGTAGATTTCAAATGTATTGACTTTTCAGTAATTCAGTAATAATTAAATATTTAAAGATCACTTATTTAAAGGTTTTTACTGTCACAAATATTTCATGGTTATATGCCACACCTAGTTGTGACATACTTTTATTAAGCAGTGATTACTAAATATGTTGCTGTAATTATATCCGATTGTAATCAGTTCTCATCTTTATATGTCACTTGATAGAAAACAATAAACTAGTAATAAACTTATGTATACTCATAAAACCAGAGAAATTTGACTTTATTACAGTGATGACAACCATGTAAAACATGTAATACTTAGGCTTAAAATTCTGATTCTCTAAAGTGACTGAGTTTCTGGTTGGCATAGAAACAATTCAGTCTTCATAACACTGTCTTTTTCATATGGTAAGTATAAAAAGATCAGTTTATTTAGCACGTTAATTCTATTTAACTTTTTATAAAAGAAAAAATAACTTTGGTTTGTTTGGGTTGTTTTTCCTTTATAGCTTTTGAAAAAGCTAAATTAAAACGAGAGAAGGCAAATGCTATAGAAGCTAAGAAAAAAGAGAAAGAAGATAAGGAAAAAAAGAGAGAAGAATTAAAGAAAATTGTGGAAGAAGAAAGGATGAAGAAGAAAGAAGAGAAAGAGAGACTCAAAATGGAAAAGGAAAAAGTAATGTGTTTGCAGTCTGTGTTTTATATAGGAACAATATAATGTCTTTCTAGTTTATTTGTTTCTGAGTTGCTATCTGCTTCAAGTTATTTTTCCATTAACTGATTTCAGTTCATAGAAATGCACTTTAGAGGAATAAGCAGTTATGTGATTATGGTTTTGTATTTCTGGATAACTTTCTGTATATTATAATTTTAGTTCACAAAAAGTCCGCTTTGAACTTACTGTTGAAGTAACGTGGTGGGTTGCTTCTTAGGGTTTTTTTTTTTGCCAGTAATGCATGACAGATTTGATTTGATGGTTGTCTTCTACTTAAGTATTAAAGACGCTGTACTGCATCAGATTCACAGCACATTAAATGGTTGTGAGTTTCCTTGTGGTTTCCCTTTGGATAGAAATCGGTAAATAACTTTTTTGTCACTTTAAATATGAATAAATTATTTATTCCACTGTATTAATACCACAGCCACATCGACTATCAATTTCGATGGTCTTTTTTCTTTTTGTGGCAACTTTTCATAAATCCTGTTATTTTTGGATACTGTTTTTTCCTCAACCACTTCCATTAAAACAAACAAAAAAAAAAATCCTTGACAAAACCCTATGTCTAATCCAACAAAGTATCACCACAGTTTACTTCTAAACACTTTGCCAATACCTTCTTATACAAAATAAAAATTATTAGATTATTTCATTCTAATTAAATAAAATTTTGTTTTATTTTTCAATGCAATTTAAACAGTAAGAGTAGCAGTTCTAGAAACTATAACAGAGTGATCTGACCATATTTTATATACAATTATAACTCTCTCTTTCAGGAAAGAGAGAAGCTGCGTGAAGAAAAAAGAAAATATGTGGAATACCTTAAACAGTGGAGTAAGCCTAGAGAAGACATGGAATGTGATGATCTTAAGGTATGATTGAATTTGGAATAGCTGAAGCTTGTACTTTACAGGGTCCCCAGGCTAGATTCACTGATGTAGAGGCAGATCTAGATCTGGTCTGAATGCTAGCTGTTGTGAGTCACCTGCAGTCATATAATATTTCCCAGTGGTGATGCTAATAGGAGCATCTGCATTTTCACCCTCCAGAGAAACTTTACAGACTGATCTCAGTCTTAACGTGGAACAGATGTATTTTTAAAGTGCTGCTCTTACTGAGTGGAGGGTACTGAGTATGCCTGACTTTTCTGTTAAATATACAACATGAGCTCACCTAGAATCAACCCAAGTTGTGTAAAAGATTTGAGTAATGAAGAAACCAAATTTTTGCCTGCAAAAGGTAGAAAGGACATTAGCTTGTTACGCCCTGTGGCATTCTTTTGATTTAAACTCTAGCAGTATCCTTGCTTAATGAACATCTTTCTGGATGATCCTGAACACCTATAGAAAGTAGTAAGACTTCACCTCCCAAAGAACTTCATGTTCTAAACAAGAACATAGTGTGGCCATACATAACAGAATATTGTCTAGTGTTACACATTTACACACACTTTGTTATGGTTAATTTTGGTAGGGGATAGCAAAAGGAGGCAAAACTGTCAGAAACACAAGGAACAGGGGTTTATTTGAGATACACCGGGAAACATGGCAGAAGTGCAAAGAGGACAAGTGGGAATAGAGGAGCGTGTTAAATAAATTTAAGTGATAGCACTGCTTGGGGGGAATATGAGAACTGGATATGTTTGCAAGGAGAGGTATATAGGCCCTTGAAGATGAGAGTAGAAACTCTTACCTGTGTATAGAAAGGGAGAAGAAACTGAAGAAAGGGAAGAGCGTTGTCAAAATGAGAGGAAGCTGTGCAAAACCGTGCTGCTGTATTTCAACTGAGAAAGAAGAAGGGAGGGGTGGGAAGGTAGTATCATCGCTGCAGTGAAAATTGACAAATATAAATTTAGATGAGGTAGCAAGAAGAAAGATCCACCCATAGACTGCTTTTCAAAATATTCCCTTCTCAGAAAACGTATGAAATAACTTAGTGTTCTTCTGAAAGCATGGTATTCAGCCGCCCTCTTGTTACTGTTTGTGAAGTACCACCTTGTGGAAAGGAGCCCTCCTTCTGGAAATTGTTTGACTCTGCTAAGAAATATTAAGTGAAGATAAATCTGGAAGAGTTACATCACTATATTAATTTGAAAGCCAAACTCCATATTAGACACAGTCATCTGTGATTTGGAGGTGGTGTCTCTGTTAAGTGGTCTTGTTACACGGTTACATCAGCTTCCTTTAAAATGTCTTCAGCTATCATAACTGCCCTACCAATGCAAAAACCCAAATACCAGAACACTTGGTCATTAGACACAATCTTGCATATCCTGATATTAGATGGGTGTGTTTTTATGTGAATGTGTTGGGTTTTTGTTTGCTTGTCTTTGCAAGCAATAACGAGTAACTTTTTAAGAATATGTTTTGCTTGTCTGGACAGTTCCAGCAAACTTAAATTCAAAACTCTTGTGGAATAATACAGGTTTAAAGGAAAAATCTTGACAGTCAGCATTCTTAACTTCTAATGGATTTGAGTTCCTTTAAAGAAAGATATGAAATTATTAAACTTCATGAAGATGAATAAACTTTTATCTCAAGACTTACATCCAAGTTGCATGCTCTTCAGTTTTTAAAGTTAGTACTACCACTGATGTTACCGTGATAATGGATTATGTGTCTTGCAGAACTATTTTCAGTACAATGTAAAGAAACCCAACAGATGTACTCCTTAGCATTGTAGACTGTTCGGTTTTAATCACTTGTGTACTCTGCAGAAACCAATGAACCAATACATATTAAGTTGTCCCATTTGGATTGCAGGAACTTCCCGTTCCAATACCAGTGAAGACAAGACTTCCTCCTGAGATCTTTGGTGATGCTCTGATGGTTTTGGAGTTTTTGTATGCTTTCGGGGAACTTTTTGATCTTCAAGATGAATTTCCTGAAGGAGTGACTTTAGGCAAGTTGTCGTTTATGTGGCAAGGTGCCCCAATT
This sequence comes from Leptosomus discolor, assembly GCF_034619465.1. Classification (NCBI taxonomy): domain Eukaryota; kingdom Metazoa; phylum Chordata; class Aves; order Leptosomiformes; family Leptosomidae; genus Leptosomus; species Leptosomus discolor. Next base: position 29,292,067 of record NC_141393.1, read on the forward strand.
TTGCGGTGTCCCTTTTCCTACCAAAAACCCAAACATCTTAAGTGCACACAAGTGCCAGTGCTACAGAATTCTCTGTGCAGCTTTAATATGTCAGTGCCTACATGTGCATATCAGTCCAATTTTCCCTTCACAGTCAACTTCTGCGGTGTTTATGAAATCAAGATGAATTTCAGTGTAGAAGCTGCTAATCTACTTACTAAAATGTCTAATGGTACTTTACTCTTGCAGTTATGTGTTAAGAAAATAATGTTTTGTCAGCAGTCTTTCTGACAGCATCACCTTAGGAATATTTGCAGTAAATTACAGAAAAGTAACTTGATTATCATACCTGAAGGAAAAAAAAATAATGTTTTCATTCTTCAGTACATAATTGTTTTCCAACTTTGCCGCAAAAGTGACATTTCTTAAACTTTATTCACAGAAGTTTTAGAGGAAGCTCTTGTAGGAAATGACACTGAAGGCCCACTATGTGAATTGCTGTTTTTCTTCCTGACTGCCATCTTTCAGGCAATGGCCGAAGAGGAAGAGGAAGTGGCCAAAGATCAAATAGCTGATGCTGAGACCAAAGGTCAGATCCTTAATTTTACTGCTAAAAACCTGAAATTCCACTGGAATTAACTTCAAACTGCATGATTTATGGCATTCATTTGTTTAACCTTGTCTTATTATGCACGGATATTGTATGTAAATGGACTTGGTTTTTCTCTTTTATCTGAAATTAAAGCTTTAAACTGAGCATGGAGAGTGGGGTCTGGGGGGAACAGAGAAAAAGCAAGCCCATTGTTATGACGGTTGTATCCAGCAAAGCATAATAAGCTTTTAACAGCACTGCTTATATTTTGGAGGTGAGGAAAACTCATCTTCACCTTCTTCCTCTTCCTTCAGCACTGTTAGATGTTTCTCCTGAGGGTCAGGAAACAAGGCATTTTTCTGAATGTTCTCAAAGGTCTTTATCTGTAGCTATAAAAAGAAAATCTGGACCTAACTAGATTAAAAACTAAAACTCCCCAGCACAACTACAATGGAGAATTCAATATTCATTGTCCTTCAAGACTTGGAAGTATGCATCCACAACTCCCAGATACTACCATGTCTTGGGGTTTTCTGATAAAGTATCTCACAGTCACTCTGCCTTTGGCCTTCACTCTATGGCTGAAGTTGCCCGTGTTTTCAGAGGCATTTGGTATGTGCTAACCACTGCTCAGAGGAAAGTGCAGGCTTTGTTCCAAATTTATGTGGTCCTGTGTTTATGGACTGCCAGATTTGCTGACTAGTTAAAGGAAAAGCTTTGACCCTTCCTGCTGGTCTTCATTTCATTAGAGTTAGATAGGACTGTAAGAGCACTCCCTGTTTGAGGTCAAGTGAATCCTGTGGTTCCCACATAAGACAGATGCGTGAGGTACAGGAAGGTTCCTTTAATTCCTCCCTTGAAGACACTGCATATTCTCATGCTTAAGATTTATGTCCAATCTATAAAATGTCTATATAAAACATGGCACTATCTTCAGTAATGCAGTCTGTTCTTGTTAATTAAATAAAGTTACAGATTTGATACAGTAATAACAAATTTAGACTGTATTTTAATTACTGTTGAATTTAGCAATTAAACTATATCTTACTGAGCGCATTGCTTGGGCAATATAAGCAAGGATTCTATTATCGGTAATCATAGAATAGTTGATTAGATTCTTTTATTATTCATAGGACTGATCATAAAAAATCTGATGTAACTTTTGTATTTCAGTTTGGCTATATGGAGCTGGCAATTGCAAAAATATGCCATTTCACTTCTAGTTTAGCAGAGCTGTGGGCAGGGCACTTTATGTATTGTCTTTTACTTGCCTTTGAACTTCCACTCCTTGGCAGTCTTGTTAAGACAACTTCTTTCTCATGAAAGAATGACGTGTTCTTGGCTTTGTAATTCTGACTAAGCAAACTAGTAGTAGTCAGTGTGTTTGCTCACTTAAATTCTGTACAGGCAGTGTTTCTGCAACAGAAGGCTGAGAGTTTTTGGTGTGTACAGTACCTTCTTAAACCCTGTTATACAGATACAGTGAGAGGGGAGGTGCAGAGGTTAATTTTGCAATGTCTGGATGACAGTTTTCAAACAACATCAATCATCATACAAGACTTGTGGATTTGCTTTTTATGTAGTCTTAGTTTGGATTTGTGGTTCTTTGTTGACTTGCTGACTTTGTAACTGCTTAATGATTTGGACTTGAATAAAGTGAAATTGTCGAAATAGCATACAAGGCTGAAAAAATTCTGCCAACCCTCTGGAGAAATACCTGTAAGTGCGAAGGAAACTTTTGTCTAAGAATTTTGCTGTTTCTCCCTTTCACTGTCCTGCTTTCCTGGTCAGTTTGCTAATGTGTGATACTCCTTAGTAAGCGCAGGTGCTTGTTTTCGTGAAATATGGTGTCTTTGTAATTGTATTTGTGCGGGACAGTAAGGCTATGTCTAAATTACAGATTAAAAGTATACAGTGAGTGGTGATAATCAGTATCAAAATGTCTGATTGGTTTGGATGGTCTTTCCTAAAACCAAAATGATGATAGGAAATAACAGTTCATTTGAGGAAACAAAGTACAGGTGTTCTTGCATTGTTATTTGGTTTTGCTTTCAAGTGTGTTTATGGATTTGTTTTTGCTGCCTTTTATATTGCCATTGTGCATGTTTTGTGCATTGGGGTTGCTTTAACAGCTTGTATATAGGGAGAACAGCGTATAGCATGTGGTGCATGTCCTTAGCTTTTAGTTGGATTTTTAGTTGCATTTAAAGATATGTAAATTTTAATTTGGTTGTTGAATTGAGTTTTGAATACATGGATGCTTTTGTGAATATTGGCCCTCTTTTTGCTTTGTATGCAACTTTTAAAAAACGGCTTGCTTTCCTCCCCTCCGCAGTACAAGTTTTGATTTGCACTAGAATAAAGTGTTTATTTCCTTAAAGATTTAACAGAGGCTTTGGATGAAGATGCAGACCCCACAAAATCTGCACTGTCTGCAGTTGCAACTTTGGCAGCTGCATGGCCCCAGTTACATCAGGGTATGTGTGGGTTTCACTTCTTGTTTTGTTACTGTTCTTATTTTGCTCTGTATTTTAAAGCACATTTTAAATATTTATATACATTTAAATGTCTATTTAAAATAACTGTTCATTCTTCTCAACTGTAGGCTGCAATTTGAAAAACTTGGATCTTGATAGCTGCACTCTTTCTGAGATTCTCAGACTTCACATTCTAGCATCAGGCGCTGATGTAACATCAGCCAATGCAAAATACCGTTACCAGAAACGAGGAGGGTTTGATGCTACTGATGATGCATGCATGGAGCTGAGACTGAGTAATCCTGGTCTCTTGAAGAAACTTTCAAGTACCTCAGTGTATGATTTGTTGCCAGGTAATAAGACAGTAAATGTTAGAGATTATTAGGTTGCTTATCAAGTGATACGTTTTGTAACTGCTTCAGATCAACAATGGTCAAAATTCACTGTATCCTAGAATAACTTAGGTTGGAAAGGACCTCTGGAGGTCACCCCCTGTGCTCTAGCCTTGACAAGCAGGTCCCACCAGATCAGAGATTGCAGAGCTAGACAGTTTTGTTACTTCTGAGTAGGTTTGTTTTAAATCCTGTTTTTAAAAAAGTGTTAGTTTTACTTATTCTACTTCTCTGGGAGAAGCATCTGAGTGTTTGATTCAGCCCCTGCTTTTTATTGCTGTTCTGGTTTGGGTCTTTTGTTTGTTATTTGGAAATGGAGAAAAAATTACCATCTACTGTTTATCTCCATTCTGAAGATAATACTGCATTTTAGTTCTTTTGATGCTAAAAGTTAATAAATTAAAAATAAAGGCTCACATCTCTGAGCAAAGCAGATGTTTCAGGAAAAACCTCTTTGCAAGTGCAGCTGGTGCACTACAGATTTTTAACTGTTCACTTTTTCTTGAGTGAGAACCAATCTTCGGTCTGGAGGGTGTAAGAGTAAGGCTTATTTATCAGTTGTATAATGAAATATAAAAATTGGTCTGGATTTTATTAGGGGAAAAGATGAAGATCCTTCATGCCCTCTGTGGGAAACTTCTGACTCTCGTCTCCACTCGAGATTTCATTGAGGACTCTGTTGAAGTGTTACGACAGGCAAAGCAGGAGTTCAGAGAATTAAAGGCAGAACAGCATCGCAAGGAACGAGAGGCGGCAGCAGCAAGGTGAAACTAGGATATAGAAAGCTAAATTTTGTTGCTACAAATTAGATTAATTCCTTGATTGCAAAGGGGATATGAGAAACAATAATAGTGTTTGTGTTTTATACTGGTTTCCTGAGACCCTAGAGAGGAGCAAAACTTCATTGTGCTAAGCATTGTCCTTTCCCTTGTTACTATTATTTTTAGATGATGCTACAGCAGAAAAAAAAAAAAAAAACACATTGGCCAGATCAGATACTAGATTAATTGCAACTGGGTTTCTATATTCTTCTTACTACTAGGATACGTAAAAGGAAAGAAGAAAGGTTAAAAGAACAAGAGTTAAAAATGAAAGAGAAACAAGAAAAGCTGAAGGAAGAGGAGCAAAGAAATCCTGCTGTAGAAGCATCTGTTGGGTATGATGTATGGTATTACTGTGATACATATGATACAGCACTCTTCAGTTATGTGGCTAGATCTTAGCTATGTAGTTTTTATTGACTTGATCATATACGAAGGTATATTTTAACTTAAGTATATAGCCCTGAATGTTGATTTTATTTTTCTTCTAGTGTTGTAGAATTGCTTAATGAAAGTTGTTTATTTTTTAGATCAACTTTTATTATACTCATAATTCTATTGAAAGCGTGAAGGTTTTACCTACTGACAAAAGCAGCTTGCAAAATCTTCTAATTTGTATTTTTTACATTACTTTTTGTCTTGCATTGATTTTATGTCTATGAGTATCTTCATAATAGACCATTCTAGTTTGTTTTCTGATTTGAGAAGTTCGTCTAATCTAAGCTAGATAATACTGACCTCACATAACTGTTTATGGATCAAATTTAATAGCATTTTTTTAAAAAATGCTGTGCTATCCTGGGTGATTTCCATAAAACCAAGTTTTTTTGTTTTATTAATAGAGCTGTATGGTTTCATGTGGTAAGATTCATGCACATTCAGCTGTATATGATTCCAGAAAAAAAAAAGGAAAGTGTATATACAACACCATATCCTTACATGCTTGAGGAAGGGAGTTCGTTAAATAAATCCGCTTGCAAAAGATGAGAATGGGCCAAAGGCAGATTTGTGTTATGTTTTTGAAACTGTAACTGAAAAAAAAAGTTACCCTGTAATGGTTGCATGTAGTTCTGTAGGCTTTTAATTATATTTGCTAGATGAGGGAAAAATGTGTAATAAGCATTTTGTAAAATGATACCTCTTTTGATGAGGAAACACTTTTTTTTTTTTGTCATGAAAAAATAATGCAGGTCAGTAGAACTACACTAAGATGTCTCCAAAAAGGATCTGATTATAACAATGCTCTTCAAATGAAAGAGAGCATACCAAAGAGCAGGTTTTAGTCTTTTAATATGGAACTTCCCATTTACAGTTCAGCAGATTTCTTCTGGGTTTTGATATATTCTATGACTAAAGTTATTTTTAAAAAGCATGACAGGTCTTTGACTAGCTTAAGTACTTCTGAAAGGAAAATACTGTTTGTGTTGAAGATGCCATATTCTATTGTGTTGGGTTTTTTTTTTCATTCCATTCAGCTTTTAATACATGGTCAGTTAGTCACATTTTGTTTATTTTACTGTGTCAGGGAGGAGGAACGGGAAGACCTTGATACTAGTACAGAAAGCAAAGAAATTGAACGTAAGGAGCAAGACATGGACATAGTGACAGAGGACGAGGAGGAGCTGGGACCAAACAAAAAACAAGGAAGAGGTAACACTATAATGTGTTCGTACACGTACAATGTATGCGCACATGCATGCACCTGGGAAGTTCTTAAGTTTTCTAGTAAATTTTTATAGTCAATCTTTCCTGTAAAGTTTTAAAGGGAAAAAAAATTCCACCCCACCAAACATGATCCTATTGCACTATTAAGTGCATTGAGCTGGCCTGATGTAGTTCTAGCGGTCAGCTGTATGTTCTTTCACACTTCTGTTTCTTCTTGTCTTCCATGCTTGCTGTCTGGATTCCTCTTTTGTCTGTTAAAAACCAAGCTGTTGCCTCACAAACCATTACAGTTACAAGTAGTGCACTCAGAGGGAGAGAGAGAGAGGGGGGGGGGCGGGGGGGGAGAGAGAGAGTTGTAGGAGGCTCATCTAAGAGGGTATGGTGTGGGTTTGGTTCTGTTTATTAGGAAGCTGCAAAAACGAACAGGTATTTTAAAAGAAAATGTTATATTGAGTGGTTGGGTTTAGTTTGCCTTAGTTAATGAAGCAGCATGCCTTCTATACAAGAATGCAACCAGACTTATCCCCACATTTAATTTCCTCATCGGTGTGCTAGTAGGAGTTGTGGTGCAGTAAATGGCACTGCCTATTTGTAACTAAACATAGATAATCACCACAGGAGGATGAATTGTTGATGGGTTTGGACTGCTACCTTATCTGTGCCTTTCTCCCGTGAAGGATTCGTGTTAGCATCTGTGCCAATTAAATCCTGGATGATTGTGGACTTAAGGTTGCAAACACGTACAGTTCCTAACAGTACCTGGGATAGAAATTCTGAGTCATTCAGTAATACAGGTTTGCATGTTTACTACAGTTTTATGATGGCAAAACAATGAGGTCTTAAACAGAATTTCAAGTTTTCTCAAATGCCTGTGTTTGAGACCTTGTGCCTGGAAGGCAAACAAGTGTTATTTCATTCCTACAATTGGAGAAACTGAAGGTCACGTTGGAAATCGGTAGCAAATGAGTGCTGACAGCATCTTTCACTGTTGCATGTGTTAATTACACAATGTACTTTTCTACATGACTTATCAGGACCTGACCCTTTGGTAAACTAAGATGTACAAGTTGAAAGGAAGAAAATAGTGGTGTGGATAAAGTAATGTAACTGAGTTTGCAATAAAAGCTTTTATATAGGGATTTTGAGGTCTTTGGGGGATTTAAGTTGATCATTTTGAGTATGATAAAGTCAAAACCATATTCAATAATGAAATTGCTAGAATTTTATCATTATAAGATACTTTTGTAACATGTTTTTAAGTTTTTTTTTTTTTTCCTTTTTATGGTGTTAAAAATGACAATATCAGTAAATGAGACTTGCTCTAGCTTCTGTGAAGTGAAAGTGCACTAAAGATGGCTTCCCCTTTCTTGAGGGAAGGGGGTTAATCACTTGAATTTTTCTTTAATAAAACTAGTATTGTTTCTTGACTGGGCTGATGGCCCTTGGCAGCGTAAGTTTAGATAATCGGAAAGGGACAGAACCAAAACCTGACGTTTACTTCTGGTTTTGGTTAAAAAAAGAATTTATAAGCATGTTGCTTTCATTCTTCTTCCCTTAACTTTTAGGAAGGAGAGGGCAAAATGAATATAAAGAATTTACAAGACGAGAAGAGACCACTTGTGAAAAGAGTGAACCTCTTACTGCTGAAGATGAAGAAGCTTTAAAACAGGAGCAACAAAAGAAAGAGAAGGAACTGTTAGAAAAGATTCAGAATGCAACAGCCTGCACAAATATCATCCCGTTAGGTCGTGACCGTCTGTACCGACGCTACTGGATTTTCCCCTCTGTTCCTGGATTGTTTATAGAAGAGGACTATTCTGGTCTCACAGAAGACATGTTGTTGCCTCGAACCTCTTCCTTTCAGAATAACATACAGTCTTGCACAAATGAACCTCAGGTATTCAGTAAAACTGGAGAGTCTTTGAAATCCTCTGAATCTACCTCCAATATTGACCAAGATTCACACACCAGTGTTGTTGTAGAGGTGCCAAGGCCAGTATATAAACCAAACCGTTGGTGCTTTTACAATTCTCGGGAACAACTGGACCAACTCCTAGAGGCTCTCAATTCCCGAGGATATAGGGAGAGTGCCTTAAAAGAAACTCTTTTACAAGAGAAAAGTAGAATATATGAACAACTAAGCAGTTTTCCTGTGGAAAAATTCCATATTCCAGGTAAATGAAAGGGTCCTGATCTTAGTTTGTTTCTACAGCTGTAATTTCTATATAATATTCTAGAAACTGCCAATTCTCATGTAATTGTAATTCCTAAGAAATTAGAATTATTTTTAAGCATTGTTTCACTCTATGGAAAACAGGTTTGGGTTTTTTCCTTTCTTTTTTTCTCCCTTTTTTCTTTTTTCGTGATGGGTCTTTGCGGTGTTTTTCACTTTAAAAAAGCAATTTTTCTGTTATCCCACTGCTTAGTACAACGGGATTGGCTTTTAAACAAACGTCTTCAGGAAGTAATTTGAGCTTTGGGGAAAGATTAACTGGGGAATAAAGATTAATATCTGCTAAAGGTAAATCATAGTATTGATCGTCTGATGTCCTCATTTCCAGTATGATGAAAGGAGACACAAGATATGACACTGGAGACAGAAACATCGCCAAGGAAGGCAATTACTGTTACCTTGATTTGTTGAGCAGGACGTGTTCTTTCAAAACATTATAATGCATGAAATGATTCAAAAGCCTTTACTGCCCTATTGTGAAGAAGGGAATGATAGCATATTGCAGGGTCATACTAAAACCTTTGGGAGGAAAAAAAATAGTGTAGCTGTGTTGCTTGTTATGTGGCTTAATGTCAATGCACTGGATTCTGTAATACTATTTTTTTCTATCTTTTTCCATTTTCTTCTTTTGGTAGAGTCTTGTTACAGGAGGAGGAGATATCTGCAGAGCATTATTGGGTTTGTGGGTTTCAAAATGTAGGAATGTACTTAAAAGCATCCTAGACCTACGATTTGGGGGTTGTTTTTTTTCACTTTTCTCCTAGCCAAGTATTTTGCCACTTACTGGCAAGGCATTAGCTCCCATCACTGATAAAATTCTGTGTACTTAAGCTTGCAGCTGGCTTATTTGTTGCATGTTGGTGGATAGAAGATGTACCAAAATAAAACTCCCTAAGGTCATGCGTAAGAAATTGCATTTTGTTTTAAATTATGCCAAAGTACTGTGAGGATTTTTGTATTGGGGCAAGGGAGAATTATTCACAGCAGAGCAGAGTTCTCTTTTACTGGAGTGTGTATGCCAGGACATGCCGTGAACATGTCAAATACTACTAAATGCATAACTGATCTACCATTTCTTTTGGTGGAAACTAGCACAGGACAGAGTTTCCACACAGTAATTAAGCTTTATTTGGAGGCCTTATAGCTATGTGTGTGGTTTTTTGGTGAGAAAATCTCAATCGTTTCCTGATATATTTGTATTTGTGGTTCTTTATTTTCCTAGTTGCTGCACCTTTATCTGTTTTGTGTGTTGCTTTCTGCCCTGAAGCAATTTGATTTCCAGAGTCACGGATTTTTTTTCTTCTCTTTCTGTTAGAATAAAAAAAGGCAGATTTGAACTTCACTTTAATAAAAAAAATTCAAATGCAGTGGTCCAATACCAATGCTGCCTCCCCTGTGTGATAAGCAGTGATAAGTGGTCACGTGTAGCTGTACTTTGGAGGGAGTTTTACTGCAGTGGTCTGTAGCTGCTGCCCTATTGCCTTCACTCAAATGACTTGCAGGACAAGTGAGAACTATTCCATGATTCTCTTGCGCTGTAGACTGCTCTTCTCTGCTTTCTAATTCTGACTCAAAAAAGCATGGAAATAAAATTGATATGTGCCATTACTTGAATTTATTCCAGTGTCTATTAACTTTTCCTCATCATTTGCAAGCCAATTGCAGCTGTTTGAGTTCTACTCAAGAAAAAACGTTTCTTTTTTTTCTAAACCAAAAAGGATGTTTCCCACATCCAGACATCAGAGTAAGCTAGTTCACATTTTGAGAATATTTGCATAGCTACTTTCAGTTACGGGGAATTGCTTCCACAATTGTGTTTTAGAAATTCATCCTGTACTTCCTTAACAACAGCTTCATGGTAATTTTTGATTAAATACCTCTTAAGTTCTTGCATATACTGCCTAATCACTGCTGTCATAGGATTTAAGGTAAATCCTGCGAACAGAAATGTTTGCCACTTATGCAGGTTTGCCAGCACTAATTTAGGATCTGGGCATACTTTCAGCTCTTTCCTGTGGCTTTTGAGCTTTTGCATGAATTTTCAGTTCTCTTATGAAGGGGTTTTTTTTTGGACAGCCCATCATCACCTCTTCCCTTCTTTTTCATAAATTATCTTGCTGTCTTGTTCCTTTTTTCCCCCCCTGCCTTTAATTAGAGGACACAGTCAGTCTAGTCTGTGCCTGTGTCATCTGTTTGTTCTGTTTTAAAGTTAGATTTTTTAAAAGGGATTATATCTTGTTCTGTTAGTTTTTGCAATTGTTAGTTGCACATGCTTGTTTTAAATGTTGCCATGATAAAGATCCATGCAGGAAAGAAAACTGAGGAGTTCTGCAAAGTAAGGGCCATCAAATACGAGAAATACTAGAAATGTGACTTAATTCTTTTTCTTCTTTTTTTTTTTTCCTCCTTGCACTTATAGCAGAGAGTTGTTAATTATCTGCTACTTTAGAAAGCATTTTAAGACAAAAGAATGACTTCTAAATTGACAAGAATTTCTTATCCTGTGTTGGAATGAGCAGATGCTAATCGATAGGTCTGCTTGGCTGGATTGGATGCCTTAGTTGGCATGGAGATGTTGGTGTTGGCAATGTCTCTACAAGAAGGGAGTTTTGAACATGTGTGTCTGTTCTGCGCTGACTACTTTTTTTCCCTCTGCCAGCAGCTACTTTAAGGAGTGAAGTCCACTAACGTGAAGTTACTTGATATTCTTGCAGACAAACCTCAAAGTGACATCAGACCTCCTCCAGGACGGGGAAGGATGCAGAATGCTTATGATGGATCTCACATATCTGCAGAGAAGCAGCTTGAACTGAGACTTAGAGACTTTCTTTTGGACATTGAAGACAGGATCTACCAAGGAACATTGGGGGCTATTAAGGTATTTATGAATTGTAGAATACCTAGGAGCACGGTGGTGCCATCAAGTCTGTAAATTAAACGAGAGCTCTTGCATGCTATGGGTTTTACTGAAAGCATAATTAAATTAAGTGTAGAAAGTAATTGGCACTAAAAGTTTGTGGCCTTTGGTTCTTTAGAAACTTCAATTTTGTATGTTTGCTTCAGGTTACAGACAGACAGTCTTGGAGAGCAGCCTTAGAACATGGGCGGTATGAGTTTCTGAATGATGAAAACAAAGAAAATGGTATAATTAAAACTGTGAATGAAGAATCTGAAGAAATGGAAACTGATGATCAAGATAAATTTATTGTGAAAGACAGGTAAGAGCTATGGTTTAAATGAGTGTCAGGAGGATGGAGCCAGGCTCTTCTTAGTGATGTCCGATGATAGGACAAGGGGCAGTGGGTGCAAGCTGGAGCATAGGAGGTTCCACATTAACATAAGGAAAAACTTTTTCACTGTGAGGGTGGCAGAGCACTGGAACAGGCTGCCCAGAGAGGTTGTGGAGTCTCCTTCTCTGGAGACATTCAAAACCTGCCTGGACGCGTTCCTATGTGATCTACTCCAGGTGGTCCTGCTCTGGCAGGGGGGTTGGACTAGATGATCTTTCAAGGTCCCTTCCAACCCCTAACATTCTGTGAGTCTGTGATTTTATAGCAGTGCTCTTTTTTTAACCTTCAAATTGTTTTTGCCTTCAAATTCTTTAGGATGTTTTTAAGATTTGAGTTGTAAAATGTGAGATTTTTGCATTGGTTTATATTTGCTAAATGACACAGTTCTATACCATGTAAGACTAAGACACCAATTTTTACAACTTCTACTATTCAGATACTACACTGCTCAAAGTGAACATTAGTTACAAGTAAGGAATATGTGAATTTGTTTTACAAGCACTTAAAATGTAGAGGGAAATTAATCTGGCAATTTCTGGTTTGTTTTGTTTTCCAGAAGGGGGCTGCTGGGGCGGGGCGGGCATAAACAACAAAAAACCCACTTTGTGGAAAGGGTAGGAGTGTTTAAAAGGGGAGATGGTAATAGTAGCAAATTGCTGGTTGAACTGGCCAGTGTACCACTTCATGAGTCACAGTAAGAACCATCAGTGCAACAAGCCATGGTCTGGATTAACCTTTAGCACTGCAGCAAAACAGAGATGTAATCTTACAACTTTATGAATGATGACCCTTTTGTAGAGCAAGCTGCAACACAGTTAAGGAGAGGAAACCTCAAATCATGTAGTGTTGCAACTGTAAAAGTGTTTTGTTCTTTGTTTTTAAACAAACATTTGAGAAAGATGTAGGACTGTACACTATATCGATCTTTGTGAATCAAACCACAGAAGCTGTGAAGATTTCTAAATATTTAATTCTCAGAATTTACACACTGTTCAGAAATAAAGATCTACCTTCATACATATAAAATTGTATATCTTGATAGGATGCTAATGTTGAAATGCTACAGGAAAAATGGTTCATTGGAGGTGATCATTGTACTAACAGGAAAAATGGTTCATTGGAGGTGATCATTGTACTAATATACTGTTTGCCTATGTATTCTGCGAGGTTTTCTGCAATTACTTATTTTGTGAAAGCTGCATTTCTGGATGGACTTTCGAATGCTGTGCTGGATGTAGGAATTTGAAGTTCTTTAAGGTTTTTCCCTTTTTATTGCGGTTTGCTGAATTAGTATTTTCGTATAAGACTGCCCTTCGGATCAGAGTTCTCTAGTTGCATGCAAAATGGATAGGGTCATCCTTCTTCATATTAATGACACAATTTAGAGACACTTGCTTCCTGAAAACCACAACATAAAAATATTCCCCAGTTTTAATTAAGAAGCTAAAATTCATGTGTCTCCAGTTAGTTGGGCACTTGCTCCATTGCCAACACTCAGTTCAACTGCAGAAGCTTGTTGCTTCATTTCTTTTCCGTTTGATACTGACTCCGTCAAAGTTTCTGAATAAAGTCTACTCTAATACTTGCATATTAAAACAGAGACTATGGGATTCTGAAGTCATGTGACAGATTGCTTTTGATGCTGGGCTTTTTATCCACCTCAGAGCGAGTGACATCTCATTAAGACCTTGGAGTTTGACTAGTGAAATGTAAATAACTGTGCAGCTTTTTTCTGTTTGCTTTCAGGCTCTCAAAATGTGTGTGACTGCAAAATATAATGAACAGCTTTTAAGTATGGAAAAAGAACAGGGGCAAGCAAAAGCATTGCTCATTCACCAGAATAAAGCAGAATCCAGACAGTCTTAATTAGTAATTTTTTTTATAAACCCCAAGCAGAAATTGAATTTTAGTTTCATTACTGTGAGTTGCTCTGCTACGCTATACTTAATGTTTGTGGTTCAGGAAGAGTAACTACACTTTGAAATGATTACTTAGTCTTTGGTCAAAGAAGGCTGTTTTATTGGAAACCTACTCTTCCCCCCCCCCCCCCTTACATGAAGAGTTAGTATTTTAGAAAAATACTCCAAGGATGAGAATGTGTAAGTTAACAATAGATGATTTAACATTCTAAAAGTACTTTCTGGTTTTATTTCATTTATTTTTTTTTTCAAAAATCTTACTAATTGTGGGGATTTGTGTAGTTGAGCTTCTGCAGATGGAAGCATTCCAAAAGGCTACACCTCAGCACTGGAAGTGCGTTCACTGAAGACTTATTTGGACTATACTCTTCACAGAAATCTCCTGTAAACTAGCTGATGGATTTTTGCATCAAATCTTCTGGAAATCTTAATAATTGTGTTGAAACCTGTCATTCGCATTTCTTGAAATTTAGGTAACTTTGTTACCTAAAGGTGACTTTTATCTACATTAACTAAACTAATTATGCAGAGTTGAGAACTGGGATAACTAGTCACACCTGTGCAGTATCAGTTCATATCCATTGTCCATTTATGTAAATGCGGTGAAAATAAAAATGTACTGTGGATGCAGCCCTGTACAAATATCTGTGGTGTTCAATTCAAAGTATGTTTAAAAAAAAAATAATTTAATACATTTCTATTCTAGACTCCTTGGGTTAAAAACTGAAGCTCCAAGCGCTGCATCAACAAGTACAAGTACTCCTCAGCCAGTTAATAACGTGGTCCACTACTTGGCATCTGCACTGCTTCAGATAGAACAAGGAATTGAGCGCAGGTTTCTCAAAGCACCTCTTGGTAAGCTTTCAGAATTGCAACTGTATGTCTCTAATTTTATGTAAGATTTTGTAACAAACAAAAGACCCCAAAAAACCCCACCCCAAACCCACTTGCTTCTTTTATAAGACTGGATGCTTTAGAGGGATGAATTGGGGAAGAGAACAAATAACTAACCTATCACTTTGTACCAGTGTTAAATTAAGAAAGGTAGATTGTCAAGGCCATAGATCATGAGGAAATAGTAATATTTTTCTTATTATTCCGCATAGCTGGAATTACCTGTATTAATTAAGTAACAGCATATTTTACTCTTAAATACATGCCTGTTTAACCTGGATCCTTTCAGTGATCCTGTTTATGTAGCTCTACAATTATACTGATGCATTGGGAGACAAATTGTACCCTTAGGCAGAAAGAGTGACCTTTCGGGGGGAATACTCTGTAATTCAGCATTACTGTTGAGGCCAATGTATCATACAGTCATACAATGAGTTTCTTTTGTGAGTTTTTTTAGGTTGTGAAAATGTATGTTCTTTTTTATACTGTTTCTGAGAAAGCAATGTAGGCCTGGTTTATCTGGATCACCTTGTTCAGCAATAACGGAATATTTACAGTAAAACGTAGGAAAGATTTACATTGTGAACTTTTCAGATCCTCAGGTTTTGCATTTGTGCTGTAAGAACTTGGAAGTAAAAGGTTGCAAGAAAAATTTAAACCAAAGCACGATTATAACTTCACTTTGACACATAGTTGTTCCTTGAATTCTTCTGAGTGCTCTACGGGTGAGAGAGGGGATCCAAAGTGCATAAAGTCATTTTGCTTCTAGTGATCCCTCAGGTCTGCATTCCTTAGGATCCTTTTTCAATTTGAAACCTGGGTTTTGTCTTGGAGAAGTGTGTGAAGGTGGTTCATCCTTCCCGAGGCAGCTGGTTTGGCCAGGCTGCCCTTTGGGACCCAGCACTGAGGACGAACTGTGTCTCTGCTCGGCCGGACTGGTTTACTCCTCACCCGCAGGAGCACAGCGTGGCTCACCAGCGCAGCACATTCCAGGGGTCCTCCAGAGCACAAACTGCTACATGTCCTATTAAATTGATGCTCTCCTCTGATAATGACCACATACGAAATCCTTAGGCTCTGGCAGATTTTGCTGCAGTAGTTTAAGATGAAAATGCCCACATTTTCTCCTTAATGATGAATACACATTGGTGTGTTAACACTAGGCATCAGTGTCCCGTGGTTCAGTTGGCCTAAAACTGTTTTTGCATCTCAGCTGCTCCTGCACGGAGTCTGGTGTCTGGATATCAGTTGCTGCTGAAGATGAGTTTGAGCTAGATTTGCCCCAGAGACTCTGACATGCAGGCGTGGGTTCCTTTCCACAAGCTTTTGTTATCAGTGTGGTGACCTCTAGAAGAGGGAAATGCACCAAATGATTGAGATGAAAGGGGAGAGCATATGAGTAGTTGAAACCACAGCTGTTTGAAAGCTTTACTTGGTGAAGTGTTTGGTCCACTCAAGTATGTCTGCCCTTTCCAAGCCAGGCATGATACAGCTAATTTTCCTGCTATATGACTAGATTTACAACATGTGCATGGGACAGTTAATTGACAGTACGTCTAGCATTTGTCATATTTACTCTGCATGTGCAGGTTGTAAATACTTTGTGCATATAAATTTGATTGTAAATATACTGTGCAGTATATGCCTCCGTTTCCATGTTCTCTCTGAGAGTGTTTTGGCAACAGGAACTTGCTGGCAGCTCTAAGTTTACCACAGTGTGCCCTTAAGGGGAAAAACATGGCTATTAGTAGGATATGGCCATAGATCAGGCATCCCAAGTTAGAGGAAAAGGACTAAAAGAGGAAAACTGTCCCTGAAATGTTGTAGAGAAAGTTTTTTAGCAATCCTCCTGTGTCTTTTTTTCAGTGATCCCAACTCTATCATAATCTAATGATGGTTCATATTCTTGCCTGGCCTTTTGATGATGATGGGGGGGGTTCTTGTTTGTTTTTAGCTTGGGAATCCTGTTTTCCTTTAGATGCTTTATACTGTGTGACAAAGAAAGTATATAGGGAAAGCAATCTGATGTGATTTGCATGTCTTAAATCCCCTGTGTTTGTTTACCATACTGTACCTGTGGATCTCTTCTGCTCTGAAGAATGGTACTCCTGTAAGATTACTGTAATGTATAGAATAACCTACATAGCTGAGGGCGCAGGAAGGATCCCAGGTCTCCTGTGCTCTGGCTTAGTGCCCTGACCATTAAGTAAGTGACAGTGTCAGGTTCCCTCTTCTTTGCTTTACCTTTGGTGCCAAGTGTCTCGTGTTCTCAGCTGTGTAATGGGCTGCTTTTAGCAGGTGACAAGTCTGAATGAAGGCAAGATTTTAGTCTTGTCACCAGAGATCTCTTGGAGGAGCTGTGGCTTTGAGTGGCTCTGTAGTAAAGCTTAAAACACGCACCTATTTACTGATGATTTTCTGACTGCAAGGGAGAACGGTTGTATGAACGGTGCTCTGACTTGGGAACTTCTGGACGTCACCAGAAGGCGCAACTGCAAAGTGTCAAGGAAACATGTGTGTTGAGAGGCATGTGGCAAACTTAAGCACTGTAGAGGTCAAGCAGCAGTTCTGGATGCAGGCCTTTCTGGATATAACTTTGCAGTGTTTCAGACATGTTTTAAAAAAAAAGTGTAGAATTTGCATAATCTTATTTTCAGCTTAAGCTCCCCGGTTGGAAGCAATGTCTTTGCATGTTACCACAGCAAGTTCTCTTTCTTAGTTTGCAACTTGCATGTGTGTAACGGGCAAAAAAAAGTTCTCTACTGAGCTTGACAAGGAGATGTTAGTAGTGTTACTTTGAATGAAAAGTGGACACTGCTTCTTGCTTGGGAACTGCTTTGTGCTCAGAACTGTGATGCCCTCTTTCATTGACCCCTCTAGAAAGTGGCCAACAGTACTTTGATGATAGAAATTAGCTTTTAGTTTGTAACCACTGGGTTTTGGTTTGTGGGGTGTTTGTTTTTGTTTGCCTGTTCTTATATAGATCATTGTCAGTACGCTTCTTTTTTTCTAACAGGAGTTTTTTTTTTAATAGTTGTTCCAGCTATTTAATGGAACCGTCCCCTAGACAAAATGCCTGCTTATCTGTTTCTAATATTAAACCTGACAAGTATGACTTCTTAGGCTGATTTAATTACCACTGAAGTAAAAACATTGGAAGTCAAGCAAGTGCTAGGAGTTCTGTTTTGGTAGCAGGGGAGCACTTTCTGTAAAAAGCGTACCCCTGCATTTCTGCTTTAGACCCAACTGAACATGCTTTGTCTTCGTCATTATTTCAGTTGTTGCCTTCATTGCAGAGTTTCTTTTCCCTCTCTGCCCCCCCCTTCACTGTGCTCTGTGCTATTAGGGAATGGAACCATACTTAACAGTTTTTAGTTCTCCCTCTATTTACAGCTTCTAGTATTAAAGACAGCCCAGTGAAATGCATTGCAGTCACTAGCAAGTTTATCCCAGTGGCCTCCAGGGTGCAGAGCAGACAAAGGGACCCAGCACAGCAATGAAAGGACCAGCTGCTCCTCTCTGCTCCGTTTTTGTTCTGAGGCTCTATCAGGCTGCCAGGAGCCTCGCTGGTGATTCTGATAAGTTTAGAGTTGAGGTGCATACCAAATATTCAAGTGGAAGAGCAAGAAAAGACTGACACAGAAGATAGCAATGCAAAAGGAGATCTAGAAACCCCAGAAACAGCACGCTAGATGGCCACTAATCTTCTGTTGTCTGGTGATTAAATGTAACACGACTTGAGTTGTATGCATTTCTTATTTATCAGTTGTGGTTTAGAAATCCTTTCATTACACGTTAGCTATGAAATACTTTTTTTTCTGTCAGTCCAGCCCAAGATAATGTTTGGGGAGAATCACAAAAAGGGGGCTACAGCTTGCAGTATATGGTTTTTCCTGCAAAAATTCTGAGTTAAGATGTAAAAAAAGGTTTTTTGTTAGTTTGTTTTTGGTGTAAAAATAGCTGTTTGATGGAAACTCTGAAGTGCTGCTTCTCAGATGAAAAATGTGTTTGCGGGGGAGAAATGCAAACGACTTTTATTGTGGATTTTGCTTCTTTATTGGTATAAATTACGTTCCTTACATTTTCAAAATACTTTGCAGTGGAGAAGTAGGTCTGATAATTCCTATTACATAGATGTGAAAATGGAGGTGGTTTGGTTGCCCTGGAGTTCAGTGAGGCAGCCACCAAAAAACTCTGACTTCAGTACTGGTGTAGTACTAGTAAGCACCCTTCAGATTTCCCTAGGAAACGTTGGATTCTAATTTATGGGAGAACCTTTCTGACTGATCTTGGGAACCATTTACCTCCTTCTTAACTTGGGCCATGCACCACTTGTGGGACAAAAAAAATAAGCAGCTTTTTTACTCCTTTTGACTTGTGTTTATTCCATTCCTTTCTTTCTAAGTTTGATTATTTTTGTTTACTCAGAGTTGTTTCCTTTTCTGTTTATAATTGTCATCCTCATAACAGCATCAGACATCTTCCAGCAGTGAACTGGGACAGGATTAATGTATATTTATGCTTTGGTCTTGTGCATTTGTTACTTCCCTGAGGAGTTTCATGAGCAGAGGCAGCAAAGGTGGAGGTGGGCATTTGTTATGATGAAAGAATTTTTGCTTACTCTTCAGAGAAGGAAGTCTAAGAAGGTACCTTGCATTTGGAGCAGATGAAGTTTACTATGTCTCTTACTTCCTGGGAGAGTAATTTTGTCATTTTAATACTTAAGAATACTGCTGCACAAAAATATCTTAAGTGTTGTTTCACATGGACAGATGAGCTAGTTCTCATGGTCCTTGAGGACTCTGCCCGTAAACTGGCTAGAAATTTGAGATGTTAGGAGGGACGTTCATGGTTGCATAGACCAGAAAAATTGTTTGCTGAGAGAGAAACCTGTGATCGGTAAGCTATTCCTCTAGCCATTTGTACCAGAGATGGACAGAAAGGTAAGAGAGGGTAGGTTTAAAAGCCTTCAGTTTAAGCCTTGTGTTTGCATTGGGAGTAAAAGTAAATCCTGGGATGTGCAATTCCTCCGTGCACATTATTCTCTTACCCTTCCCTGCCTACCTTTTTCTGTGTGCATATGTTGGGAACCACTGCTCTAATTATATTTTTAGACTGCAAAAGTATAGATTATAGAAATTAATTAAGAAATAATCCGCCACACTTCAAAAAGGTATTTGAAATAACTTTATGAATTTAATGTTAGGTAATGCAGCAGCTGTTAAAAGGAACCACTGGGGGGATAAAAAGAGGAACAGAGTGGAAGACAAGACTAGTCAGAGAGATGGTAAATTTTAAATGTTACTTGTATTGCTAAGAATTAAAAAGTATTGAATATTTTATCAGGTTTTCTTTTGTTTTTACCTTAATAATTTTGTAGCCAGTTCCTTAAATTGAAGGAATTGCAGTATTGCAGCCAAAGCCACGTTTACAAATGTGGGTTGTAAAACAAATACAGCTCAAAGATCTAAAATTAAAAAACAAACAAAAAAAAATTTAAGAAAATTTCTGCAACCAGAGATGAAGAACTGTATTTTCTTTTTATTACTGTGGGACAGAAATCTGCATGTTCACATAATCCTTTTTTTTTTTTTTTTTCCTCTCCCCTCCATCCTTTTAATACCCTCTTTTTTTGGGTGGGTTGTGTGGGTTTTTTGTTGGTTTTTTTTTTTTTGAAACTTTGCAGCTTTGTGCAAATGCATATCCTTTCTAGAAATACTAAAACGGAAAACCCTTCACTGAACTCAATTAGCTATTGATAGATGAGTGCATAGATCTGTCAAACAACTTCATTTGCATTGTAGCAAGGCTTGGAGGGCTTAGCTGACAGAGGGGTATCCCACTGCGCAATGTAGAGCTGCTCAGACACAAAGGAAGAGGCCGTTTCTCCCTCCAAGTTAACAATACAAATGAGAAAGATGATGGATGGAAGAGAAAAGTGTTATTCTTATTTTACAAATTGGGATGTGACACAGTGGGTGTCATGTGGTGTGTTTCTTTCAGCAGCAGGACATGCTGAAGCAGGTCCTGGTCAGTAATTTCTATCTCAATATTGCGACTGCAGTTCTGCAGTGTTGTGTGATGAACTATATTGGTGAATGTATCCAGGCTAAAAATAACCACCAAAAAAAAGTAATAATGTTCAAGCTGCCATTGTCAGCAAAATAAATGCTTGACAAACTATATATATGCTTTATATATGTGTGTGTATATATATATGCAAGCAAAGTGCCTTTGAGTTATAGTAGAATATAGTGTGTATATATATATATAGAATTATAGTAGAAATCTGCAGAAGAACTGAAGTGAGTCTCATGTTACAGTCTAGTGTCCTGACAACCAGTTTTAATTTTCTTCTTAGTGAATTTTGAAAAATACATGGAGAGATATACTGCAGTACTTTGAAAAGAACCTTGTCCACTATCTTTAGTAAGACTGAACTTGAGACAGCAAACCTAAGGACAAACTAATGGGAAATTTTAGGAAATCCAGATTTGTATTTGCAGTTCAGAGTGGCTGTATTTTATTTATGAAGCTGCGTTGCCTGTTTGTCCTCTGCCTTCTCCCATCACCTCTCTTGTGCTGCTAATGCAAATGTATGCAAGATTAGGCAAATCCTGGCAGCCAGTTGATGAGAAGGCAGAAAAGCCTTGCCAGGAGGGCAATTAATCTCATTTTTGTGCTTTCATTTTATTTGTTATTAGATATTTTCTCTTCCTAAGGAGGAGTCATTTGGTAGACAGGTGGACTGCAAGTCATGACTGTGCCCAGTATGGCTGGTGCAGCAGGCAAAGTGGCATTTTGTACTGGGGTGCATCATTAATCTGCTAGAGATCACACGGTAATACCACTGTCCACACAGCGGACTGTTGCTTTTAGAAGGGAAATCTGTGGACGTTTCTATAATCAAAAGTACTGCTATATTTTCTCTTCCTCTCCTTAAACTTTCTTGCTCTAAAGTGCAAGAAATGGCTTTCCACATTCATAAAGAAATTCTCTTTCTGCTTAGCAGCAGAAATGTAGAGTGTCATTTGGAACCTCCTTGTTTCTCTAGCTCCTCAAACAGCCCGTTTGCTTCTGTAATTCCCAGCTGCTCATTCCCGTTTGGTACCGCCCCCCCACCCCACCCCCCACCCGTTCTGCATGTGTATTTGTGTGGCCGCTTCGGTGGCCTGGATTGCAAACCAAACCTGTTTGAAAACACAATATAATTTCTCACCCTTGCCCCACCCCCCATTTATTTTTAACTTAATTAGGATCCCAGGTCTTACTTGGTTTGCCACTAGGTGTGTACCACAGATTCATGTGTGCTACACTGCTTATAAAATATGAGGAAAACAGTTAGGTTTCAAACAGACTAGTCACCCAGTCTGGTTAACCACACCGAACGTGCAGGTTGTTGCGAGGGCGGAGTGCAGGGCAAGAATAAAGGCATTGAGGGGTGGGGAGTGGGATGAAAGATTGTCTGCTAGGCTACACTGGAGCGAGTGCAGGCAAGAAGAGCCCTTCAAGCTGTTTTTTGCCAGTGAAGGCTCTGTTTAACGCCAGGTACTTTCTTCAAATGTAAACATTTTGGGATTTCAAAATGTACATACTAGAGAAAGTAAATTGGGAGTGTGATTTTTTTTTTTTGATTTTATTTTTTTTTAATCTTAAGTAATCTTAATTTATACTTTATAAATTGAATCAAATTGTTAGTTTTCCAGGTTGACATCTGAGTAAGACTTTTATGTCTTACTCATGTCCTGTGTCTGTGCAAGTCCTAAGTTGAATTGGTATTGAGGAGTAGAAGTAGAATCTTACTGCTTGGAAACTAAGGAGGAAATATTCCAGTACTGAACAGATAAGACAAATGTTATTATCCCACTTTACTACTGCCATGTGTTTGAAAGTCAGAGCCTTACCTTATAGTCTAGAATAACCTGGATGTTTGAAAAAGAAGTTTGATCATTGTTTTTTTGTTTTGTTTTTTTTTTAAATCCGTGTCTTTAATGGAAGATGCCAGTGATGGTGGACGGTCCTATAAAACAGTTTTGGATCGCTGGAGAGAGTCACTTCTTTCTTCTACCAGCTTGTCTCAAGTCTTCCTTCATCTGTCTACATTGGATCGAAGTGTCATCTGGTCAAAGTCCATCCTCAATGCTCGCTGTAAAGTGTGTCGAAAGAAGGGCGATGCAGAAAGCATGGTGCTGTGTGATGGCTGCGATCGAGGCTATCACACTTACTGTATCAGGCCCAAGCTGAAGGTATCTGAGGAAGAATAAGTGCTTCCTTTTCACACAAAAGTTCTTATGACTTAACTGCATATAACTAATGCCTTTTTTTTTTTTCCCTTCTGTTTCTAGGCCGTTCCTGAAGGAGACTGGTTTTGTCCAGAGTGCCGACCAAAGCAGCGCTCTAGACGCCTCTCCTCCAGACAGAGGCCTTCTGTGGAAAGTGATGAAGAGACTGCTGAACGACTAGGAGAAGGGGAAGAAGAGGCAAACTATTATGAAATGGGACAAAGTGAGGAAGAGCATTATGAAGAAGAGCAAGATGAGGAGGATGAATCTCAAGAGGAAGAAGAGATAAGGTAAATAGACATCTGTTGAAGTGGTTTCTTACTGAAATATCATCTTGATTATTGGGTGGATTAATTGTTCAAACAAGCATGTATCTTGAAAATCCAGCCTGAAAAAACGTTTATTTTTTTAAAATGGCGGCTTGTTATTAATTTGGCTCATACTGATGGGTTTAATATTAACAAAAGCTAGGTCCACTGGACTTAGACTCACTTTTCAGGATGAAAATTCCAGCCTTGGATGTATGGGTGAGAGATGGCCATCAGAGTTGCAGTTCTGTACAGCTACTGTTTGAATGAATATCAAGTGGAGAGAGTTTCAAACAGTAAGGATTCTCTGGAGAAAACCTGGAGTTATTTTTGTCCAGTTTTGAATTTTGGGGGACTAGATGCATACAGTACGTATTGGAACATTAGGGAAGACAAAGTCATCCATCGGAGGCTATGTGACATTGGGAGGACTTGAGGACTTCTGCAGTACCTGTTTAAAAAAAAAAAACTCCACACCAAGAAATCCTCTGCCAAAACCAACCAAAAAAACCCCAACCCCAAACAACTAAATAATCCAATGGGATAATTTCAGTAAAGTGATGGGATTTGATACACATGCCAGGAGCGTAAAAGTTGAAGTAAGCTTTCCTGATCTTGGAGTATTTTTCTTCTTTTTGGTACAGTTTTTAGACTGAAGCAAGGTTATTTGTGACTCTGACTGTTGGGATTCCGTAGTTGGGAAGAATTTGCATCTCCTTGGGAAGTAAATTTATCTTTGGGATCTTCCTTCTCTCCTGTAATGGAAGAAGAGTCTTGAGTATTAGTTATAAACCCTGACTAGAGCATAACTTTTATGCTTAGTGTTTTAGAACTGCAGTTCGTTTATGTAGCTAACAGTACTGTTCAAAAATCCTAGTAGTTACAGTTGCTGTGAGAAATAATTAAGCGATATAAAGGAATTGATAGCTGGTGCTCCAGTTAATGCATTCGTATTGCACAAGCTGCAAAGGTGATCAGAAGTCTGAGCATTTCTTTAACGTATGTGCTCCATGTAATACTTAGTTAAGAGACATCAGAGCAGTATTTTAAGATAACGATAATTGGATGACTGCATCAGCTTGAAAGCCGGCTGCTTACCAGTCCAACCTTGAATGGTTGGGTTTTTTTACACGCTGAATTAGAAAACTGAGCAAAAGAGGGAGGAATGGAATTTTGGGATAAATAAACATAATTGTTCACTTTTTGTAGCCCATCAAAGCAAGGAAGACCTCAGGTCAAGTTCCCATTGAAAATGAGAGCAGCCAAACTCAACAACCCCTTCTCAAGCCAGAACAGCCAGCGTCAGGCAAGATACGCTTCTCGGAGTCAGCAAAACACACCGAAGCAAACTGAACCTTCACCTAAAGTTACCAGAAGGGGTTTAAGAAAGGTAAAATCAGCCCCGCCATCAGACACAAAGCCTTCTTTAAGACTTAATAGCCGGACCACTCGTCAGAGCCAAAGTTCATTACAAACAGATGTATTCGTGGAATTAGTCAGTCCTCGAAGAAAACGAAGAGGAAGAAGGAGTGCTGATGATGCACTGGAAAACAGCCCGTCTAATTCTCTCGGATATAGAATTGTTGATACTGCGGACTCGACTGAACGGCTTAGGAAGTATCCAAAGCTTTCTGTTCCTGATAATGAACCCAAGAGAAGAGGCAGGAAACGACAATCCACAGGTTAGAGAAATGTATTTGTCCAGAACGAAACGTTCTGTTCCTTGCTCAAATATTTGTGTGGTAGAGCAAGGAGACTAGAAGTGGTGGCTGAAAGCATTTTTTTACCACTTCCAACAAGACAGTTCCCTTTTGCAGTGACAGAAGTAAACCTTAAAAAAAAAAAGAAAAAAAATTCAGTCATCTAAAAAACAAATACTAAATTTGCCAAGGAGATTTATCATAGCCGTATTTGACATTTTGTATTTGCACATAATATGGAGCAGTTACTGATAAGTGGATAGAAAATGTGAAATTGATATTTATGCCTTAACCCATGCAAATACAAATGTTTACTTATAGCTTTTATTGTTTTCTTTTATTAAGGAGTTAAGCAGTGAAGAACACAGATGTAGGCAAGGTAGTGAAATTTGGAATATGTACATACAACAAGAAATTGCTACCAGAAGAAAAATGTCATCTATCTGGTGCAGGGCTAACAGTGTCTTCGCTTGTTAAACTAATATACCAAGTATTTGATGGTAGGGAAATGCTTGGAGAGCTACAATAACGTTTGAAAACAAAGAGGACCCAGTGTGAGACCGAAAAGTGTAGAAGAGCTTGCACTCCAGCGTGGCAGCCTTATATTCTGCACTATTTCTGTACTTCGCCATTGGAGTTTCTGCGTTTATCCTCTAACCACCCTGCTGACTACTCTTGAAAGCAGATAAAAGCACTCTGAAAAGAGGTTTTGTGGAAGTAGTAGTTACGAGCAGGCGGCTTATTCTGTCTGTCTCTAATAGGGCTTTTCCTTAAGTGTTTAACAAATTGTCTTAAAATTGAAACCAGTGAAAAAATCCTTTCCAAAATTAATGCGATGAAGGAGAATGCAGGAGGAACCCAGCTAAGTCCTGGTACTTGTCTCTCTTGCCATACAAAATGCGATTTGGTGGTTAATAACAAGGCTGTAGTAGAGTTAATATCTGAAGCCAAACTACGAGTTGTGCCCTGAAACTACAGATTTAGTACCCAAGAATAATGGTGTTTCACTTCTTAAAGTGTTTTTTTTTTTGTTTGTTTGTTTTGTTTTACTTGTCAGGTTTTTATTTTTATCTCATGGGGTGGTGTTACTGTTTTTTCCAGAATCATCTCCTCAAACCTCATTGAGCAGGAGAAGTTCAGGACGTCAAGGGGGAGTCCATGAACTCTCAGCTTTTGAACAACTCATAGTGGAACTGGTGCGACATGATGACAGCTGGCCTTTCATGAAACTGGTTTCCAAAATCCAGGTAACTGATAGAACTGTAGGGGCAGTGATAATGGTTGAGAATCCTGTTTGCTGCCAGTAAAACTTGGGATTTTACAGCATGGCCGGAACAGGGGAGTAGAGCTAAGCAATGGGATTCAGAACTCTTCCATGTCAGCTCAAATATTTGGTGCCAGAGGTAACTTTTACAATTGAAATGTTATTGAGAAAATTTTAAATAGGCATTTAAATAGGCATTTAAAAATGTGAAATGCTTTGATGGGGGGGGCGAAACAAAACAAAACAACTCCAAACAGAGCACAGGACTGCTAAAGGTAAGCTTATGGTTATTAATTAGTTGCATTAATCTTCAATTTATACAAAGGTATTTTGAGAACAGACCTGCAATAAAATCACAAGGTAGGAACAACTTCTCATGTTAACTATAATGCAGTAAAAAGATGGTTTCTTAGCTTAGTTCCTGATTTAAGTAGGTACCCAAAGTAAGTGCTGCTTTAGAGGTTTGGGAACTTTTATTGTAATACAAAGCACGTCTGCTTTCCTGCAGGCTGCACTGGCTTGTCAGTTGTAAGGCACTGCTGGAACTATCCTACCCAAACACAGTGCCTGTCCTCTCCAAGCCCTCTGGAGCAACTCTGCACAGACACTCTTGCAGGATCTAGAGCTCGATGTTTTAAGTGCTCTATTAAAATTAAAAGTGACAACTGTTAAGTGAAGACTTGAGACTGAATTCAGAGTGACTGGAAGGATTAATGTATCTGGACAAAAAGAACAATGTACGAATGTGAATGAAAGGTGGAAGTACAGAGGAGCAGGAGACTAATTTTGAATGAAACAGAGAGTAGTGTCTACCTACTAGAGTACAGGAATTACACTGGAAGGTACAAGAATCTGGTGAATGCAAGGAAGCTTCTTAAGGAGGGATGGAGAATTCAACTTAATTTTGATCCTGAAAAGAAACTGCTAGAATTCAGTGCATTCTGGTTTGCCTCAATCTATCACAAAGGGATAATCTCTACTGTAGTTCAGAAAGAAAAATCCATACCCGAGTGACCCAAATTTTCTTCATTAGGATACAAATTTTGGTTTAAACTTTTTGCTGCTTTTAAGGCAATATAAAGAATACCTTGAATGATCAGTGAACAGCAAGCCAGAAGCAGAAAAATTACCTTTCTTTTTAGTACTTACATAAGCAGCACTCCTAAAGGGAAAGGAATGAAAAATGTGTCAATCTTAATTCTATTGCTCCACTAATTCTTTCTCTAGCTTCATTTGTAGGTTGCACTTAATACAGTAAAAGTTACAAGCCATAACCAAGAACCTGGTTTGAAAGCATTCATGATGGTGCATGTGGGTAGCTTTTCTTGTTTAATCTAAAAAAAAAAAAAAAAAAAAAATCAGATTTGGATTGGGTATCTGTTTGCACACACACCCTCCCACCCCGCTTAGGGAGTGAGACAGCATCGCCCTAAGCTTGGTGCTTACCTGGAATTCAAAGTCTGTGATCCAAACGATCACAGCCCGTAAGGGTTAGGCAATCCTTTTCCCCCCCTCACTTTTATCACATGAACAGCCTCTCAGAACACTGTTTATCTCTGGTACTTGCATACTGTGTCCTGCTCACTGCAGAAAGGCTCAGTACCTTCTTGTCAACACAACTAAATGGAATCTCAGGATTTCATTTCTTTTGCAAGATGGCAAATAGTTCAGTAAAAATGATCATTGCTCATGATTAAGGAGCTTTTAGTATTATAATATGTTACAGGAAAATTAAAAGTCTTAAAATCTTGGAAATAATCTTGGCACTGGACAGGACTGGACACCATAATGCTTATCTGCTCACGCCATTTTCTTACAGTTGATCACAGGGTATTAGATTTATTCATTTAATTGCTGGCTAGTGTTTGTTGTGGTCTGCTACTTTAATGATACAAAAACCAGAAAAGCAATACCTGAAAACTAATAGTCAGTTTGGGAAACGGAGGTGGTTGCTTGGGACTTCTCTGTTTATTTAAAAACAAACACAAAACGCTTTCTGCTCATTCATGACTTGCTTAATTTTTTACATAGGTAGAATTTTAAGCTTCTATTTGTCTATGAATCATTCTTTTTCTTTACTTTTATTTTTTTTAAAGGTACCAGACTACTATGATATCATCAAAAAACCTATTGCCTTAAATATAATCCGTGAAAAAGTGAATAAATGTGAATACAAGTTTGCATGTAAGTATTATTTATTGAAAGAGGTAGTGAACTCTGTTCTCTCTCTTTAAAATAAATTATTGTCCTAAAATAGAGATGTGTCAGAGGATTAGAAAGCTGAAATTGTGTTTGGTTCGGGGGTTTGTGGTGTGTTTTGTTTTAAAGAGCATTTACTAATATTTTTCAAATAAGGTTTGCTGAACATGATGTACAGATAGATAAGAAATGAGCAGCTGAGAAACTGCTGGTAATTTCTCAAGCCTTTGATGTCAGTGAGTGACACTGATGAAATATTTAGAGAAGGTACTGCTTGCTTTGTATTTCCTTTATTGATAATCAGAGAAATTTAAGACTGTTTGCATGGCACTGCACTAATACAGTGATAGACACTTGACACAGATGTAAAGACGTTTCTGGGCTGCAACTCTGTAGGATCACTGTACTAATCCAGTGGTGTCATACTGCTCTCTGATGACTTGAGACATGCTAAATTAATCTGTTTGCTTTTTATTTACTAGCGGAATTCATTGATGACGTTGAGCTGATGTTTTCAAACTGCTTTGAATACAACCCTCGTAATACAAGTGAAGCAAAAGCTGGAACTAGACTACAAGCTTTCTTCCACGCTCAGGCTCAAAAGCTTGGACTTCCAATCACATCTGGTAATGTGGACCACGCTGCTCCCGCAGCAAAGAAGTCACGAATCTAACCTCTGCCTTCCAAAGGATTTTTTGAGGGAATCTGTTGTGTTCATTAAAATGAAATGTTAAATCACGCAGTCGTCGTGTCTGTCTAAAGCAATAACAACTGTTCAACCACCTTGAAGTGTGGCCTGCACTATATTCTCAATGTAATATTAAGCACTCAGGAGAACGTAGGAAAGATTACCTTTGCTACAGTTTTATTCAGTGTCTAATAATTTTGATAGATGTACTGGATACAGTACTGGTTTACAGAGGTTTTGTACATTTTTAATACATTCATGTGTCCAAATATCTTCCAGAAGTACATTTTTCCTGCACCAAATGACCTTGTTTCATCCTCTAGATTTTGTAGGAGCTGTGGTATTGAGGGCTTTATCAACTCAGATAAAATCTTCTGCTGTAGCACAGTTGAAGAAACTGTGTGTATGTTTAAAACTTGTTTGAGCATATCTTCTCAACACTACACATGAATGAGTACAACTGCATATCTTTTAAGTACTGTACCAGTGCTGGCTGGAGGTATTCAGTCTGAGTTTATTAAGTAGATATTTATTTAGCATTCAAAGTAATTTGTGAATTTGTTTTGTATTTATAAAATTTGTACTTGGGGATTAAAAACAAAAAAAAAAGTTCCATAACTTTTAAAATTTCTTTTCCGGTGGGTGGGGGTTTTTTTGTTTGGGTTTTTTTTTGCTTTTTTTTTGTTTATTCCCCTCTGACTTGATGATCAATCAATAAATACCTTCCCGTGTCCCAGGCAGTTCTTCTAGCAATGAGTAAATTTACAGGACTGTGCTACAAGTTTCTACGTACAACTTTGGACGTGTACAAATAAAATGACACCTTTTTCAAAGTATTTTGAGCTCCTGACATTTCCTTTTGAGTTACACTGCTACACCATCTTCCCCATTAACTTACTAGGACAAGTTGTTGGAAGAATGCAGCAGAATTTGGTTTCAATGTGAGTACCCCAACCAGCATTTTTGGCAGCTGCAGCTAATGAGATAGTGGACTGGACTCCGAGTGATGCAAATATTCATCAGTATGTAAGGAGGAATGTGAGAAGTACGTGTGTAAGTTGTATGGTTCTTTAATTAGCATTTTTGACTATGCAAAACCTCATAGCTTTGTTTAGCTGAACAGCAGCTTCTTTAAACTATCCTTACTATCCCTGATAGTTTTACTTCCAGTATTTATTAATCTAAATTTATTAAACTCAGTTTGAGTCAATAACTTTTAAAACCCTTTTAAAACCAGTTTTCCCCACCTGGAGGTATGCCGTACTGTGAGAAAACAGCGTAGAGCAGAAGTTTGGGGTAGGAGCGAAGAGGGTAAGAAAAACTGAAACACGAGGCTTGCTGCTGCAGCAACTTCTCTCCCTGTGTCTGTGCTAGCTTATGTTGTAGCATTAAGACCTGTATATGCTACAGACCTGAATAATTACTTGCTATGTAGTTGTGGGGTTTTTTTTGCTGCTGTGGTGTTTGCCTTCCCTTAGAGGTGGCAAGCACAGGCATTCCCTTGAGCCTAGGGAAGGGATGGCAATAGACAGGAGACTGTTTGGTTTGAAGTGTGGGATTTGTGTGGTGTTTGGGGGTTTTTTTATTAAAAAAAAATAAACCTAAGAATGAGAAGAGTGGGGGGGGGGGGGATATTGTTCAGAAATGTCTGATAATACCCCAGAATTTCTATGCGAGTTTTAGCTTGTTCAGAGCTGACATCTCTCTCCTGTCCTGATCAAAGACACATTTCTTGTTCCCACCGCAAAGAATACTAAATTCTGTAAGGAATGTGAGCAGCAGAATTCTTCTTTGCAGGGCGTAGGTTGTACTTGATATCCCTGCATCTGTCTAGTCCCAAGAGGATGTGAACATCCTGACTAGCAGGTTGTACAAACACTTGTGCAAGTTACTGTTCACATGAATAGTCCCCATTGACTTAAATGTGGATACTTCTTTTTTGGGGGGGACACACACACGCAGTGAGCTGAACAAGTCCATCTGTGGCAGATGCAATTTAAATCATTACTGTCCCCAACCTACTCCCAGCTGTTCATTCCTACTGTTCTTTCTCAACGGTTATTTCCTTCAATAGCGTCCCCTCAGCAACATTGCTATAATTTTGAGTTTGGGTAGAGCAGATGGGAACAGTTTAACCCAAATCTCTGCTTGTGATGGTGGTGTTTGTAGGCTTGTGCCATAAGCTAAGTTATCAATTTGTCGTTGAGTTTGCAAGCCTGAGGCCTTACTTGAACTGCTGAAGGTGAAATACAGGAAAATGCCTACTTCTCCTTTGACCACTGGGCTTAAAATATTCCTATATGCTGCATGTGCGATGCAGATCTGACTGTCCTTGGCTTCAGTGGTGCTCACAGGGCATGAACCAAGCCCTCTATTCCTGGCAGAAGGCTGCCCAAGATGGTACTTTCATTGCAGCTTTGTCAAACTTCAGCTATGCTTTTTCTGAGTTATGTCAAGATGTCTTTTTATGGCTGTTTATTTCTCCCACACATACCCCTTTCAAAAAAGGGGAATTGCTTCCTATCTCCCTCCTTGTCTTGGGGGCTGAGATATCGTGCCTCTTGTCCACTTTTCCCCCCAGGCAAACCCGTGTCTTACCGTGATCAGCCATCCCATGTGCTGTTACCACCCGGGTGAGGGATGTGGTGCAGTATCTGCAGGGGGCTCCAAGCCAAGTTTCACAAAGGTGTAGAAATGGATAGGGTCAACGGCTGCATCTCAGCTTCAGAGGCCCTGACTAATCCGGCAGTACCAGACTGTTCAGGAAACCAGGCTTCCATGAGCTCCAAGTCCAGTGTCTGTCCTCTGAGCTGTGTTTTGACAAGATCCAATAGTGAAAGTCTTTCCCTTCTTGGTAGCTCCAACATATCTTAGCCTTGACAGGTATCCAGAGACTTTTATACCAGCTGTTCTTCCTGCTGTGCAAATTCTGCCCTTTTCATTCACGTCAGGTCTAGGAATTCCTGAGTAACCACCCTAGGCAATTTCTTCTGATGCATTTTGTACATAACTCCTTCATAACCATGGGGCCAGTTCCTTTGGAGGAACTGGGCCCCAACCCAAAGCCCTCTCTCTCCCAGGAAATCTCGGCATTTCCTCAAAGACAGCTTACTCACCTGCTGGCCACCACAGGCTGCCAAAGATGCAGGAGACAAATCCCTACAGTGGCTGCCATTATTGGAATATGCCCTTCCTGCCCAGGCAGGACGAGGTCAGAAGGAGAAGGCCTGTTCAAATGCTGAATGTAGCCTCGTGTGGTGGTTGCAGTCAAGCTGATAATGCCTGTTCATGCATAGATGTCAACTAGCAGCACCAATGTAGCAAAGTTGTTGTGCCAGGTCCCTCTACCTGTATTAGGAGGCAGATGATCACCTTGACTGGTATATCCAGTGTCAGATTCACCTGCTAGAAGTTGAACTTCTGGAAACCTTTAATGATGCTGGAAAGCTTAAGTTGCTTTGGTCTGGCAGGCGCTGCGACAGATGTGAGCCAGCACTCTTCTTTGTGAAGGGTTTGGGCTGGGGCCACCACCGCTGCACCCAGTGTTGGATGGCTCTTGTGTGGAGGGGGAAGTTTTAAGTATTGTAGGAGAGAGCCCATAATGTTAGTATTAACAGTAAAGGAAGATGGCCTTACCATACTCTTAGCAAATTAGGTATTAGAAACCAGCAAGAAGCAGCTGAAAACCAGCCTGAACTTATGTGTATAATTATAGGGAGGCAGAGATTGCTGCACCCTGAACAGCCCAACTTGCCGCAGTCACCAGCTGCCCCACAACCCCGCAACCAGCCATCTCTGAAACTATCACAGTCCAAAAGTGGAAATTCTGCTACGGACATGTGCAGGGGGCAGATCTCTGGGGACGCCAGAGTCCTGCCCGACATCATGTTGCTGCCAGACTGGTAATCTAGTTCTTTAGGATTTAGGAGATTACATGCGTGGTTTATGATTTTTGAATCATGGATGTACCCGCTGAATTAACCCTTGCCCAGCAACAATCTGGTATCTTCTAAATTTTATCTGTTTGTATTCAAATAAATAATATCTAACACTGGTCATGTTGCGTAGTGTGGGTTACTGTCATAACTGATTGCAACAACTCCAGCTAACACTTCCTGAGGGTATCAAGGACTATTTCTACCCTGCAAGAGCCTTCTCTAAAAAAATTGCCAGTGTCCAGATGCCTGCAGGTAGTTTTCTGTATAGAGTTTGGCTTGCCTGCTGTAACTCCAGGAGATTTCTCCCCTGCACTGCTGAACTGCTGCCTTGACCTTCACAGCAATGACTTCTTGATCTCATTCTGCAGAGGTGCTCCTTGTGCTTTACCCAGCTTGCTGTAAGGGGATATTCTGAGATTACTCAGCCTGCTACCATCAGATCTCTTCCTCCAGCCCTTCACCAGCAACCTACTTCCCTTAATTTGGTGCTTCCTTAAACAGTGGTCTTAAAACTTTAAGTGCTCAATTGTATAGATGTCCAGTCTCAGGCCTGTATTACAACACATCTTGGAGAATCTCCAGTTACCACCGATAAGAAAGTTGCCCATTTTGAGGCACTCAAGTTTGAAGATGTTTGGATGAAGTCCAATGCAAAAGGTAAAATGACTTGTGCTGCAAATCAAAAGAATTGTAAAGACGGATAAGTAAAGCCATCACCTTGTTTCCCATCTGTTCCTAATATGGATGCCGAAGTAGCACCATCCCCAAAACATGTCTGTGTATTTGTGGACATAAGTGTGTATACTTGCACAAAGGTTTGTATTTTTAACTGCTGTAAGCCACTGACCATTAAAATAATGGCTACCATTCATGAACGTTGTACTTCTATGTTTTTAGAAGGCCCATCTCCCGTACCCAGGAGAGTGCTGGTAAAACTGTGATTTACTCAGAGCATGAGTGGTGCTGGGAGCGAAGCCCAGCTTCCCCCTGCCTCCCCCCCTCCCAGCAGCATCCGCTAGCCTGAACTGCAGCAACAATCTGCGGATGGGTCTGCATTTAAACTTGGTTTTATTGATTAAGTAATCAAACAATTCTGATCTGCTGTTGGTGAAACACTCCACCCTCAGCCATGCACCCACAGCTGCATTCTGGCGAACAGATACTTTGCCAAGCCAATGCTTTTTAATATTTGGAGTGCCTAAAAATGCTAAACATCAATACAAACTACACCTGAAATGTTTTCAGTAGCAGAAAGCCACAGGCTGCATACATTTTCCAAAGAGTGCACTGAGGCCAACTTTGGGTTTGTTTCTCTACTGTAATATATCAATTTCCTAGGTTCATAGTGCTGCTTTTCTAGAAAATTGCTGAAATTAATTTTAAATTACTTTTTCTTTTAGGTGCAACTCCATCTTTAAATTTTTTTTAGGTATGAAAGAAGATGGGAAAAGGAATGTTTTTCTGGGCCTCCAAACAGAGGAGCATATCAGCTGTCGCCTTGCGAGAGGCTGCAGGTACGGCAGGAGGCTGGTGGTGCTCGGCCCCTGCGAGGTCCCTCACCCTTTGCCAGAAGGGGGAGAAGGCAGCCAGCACTGGTGCTCAGCCTGGCCCTCCTGGCTGCTCCCAGAGTGTATCCAGCTGTTCCGGTCACTCGCTTTTGATGATAGAAATGTTAGATTGGGCCAAGTTTCCTACAAGGATGTTACATGACAGCATACTCTCCAAAGCGCTCCCCGCTGCCCCCAGAAGATCAGCTTTCACTTATTCTTCTCCCCAGTCGTTCACCTTTCCTGTCGTAGATTTGTTTCAAAGAACCATAAAAGAAAGGGTCTTCAGTCGAGTAATGGAGTGCCACTGCGCTTGCATCGTGTCGCAGCGCAGTTATTCTGGCACTGTGTCCAGCCTGGTTTAACAGTGCCGTGCGGAGGAACCGAAAATGGCACGCTTGTGCCACAACTTCACTTGTAACAAAGTTGTCTCGTAGAGGGTATTCCTGCTCTGCCACGGTATTACACAGTCCAGACTGAGTTTTGTCAATTTGCTATTCTTAGTTTACCAATTTATTTAGGCTTTATATAGCTATTTCCTAGACTAACAGTCCTATAAGAACATTTATAATAATCTATGTGCTTTCCAATTTTTCTTCTCTGAGCGCCTTACAGATGAAATTAGTTCGGAGAGGAAAGGACTTTGAAAAGACGGGCTGTGCTGTGGCTTGGCTGCTGTGAACCATGCATTTGAAATGGCAGAAATGTGAGCCAGGATGCTGAAACATTTGGATTTTGGATGGCAGTTCTGCATTTGATTCTGGGCAGCGTGGGGATTTGCCTGTGGGATCAGGGCTTCATAGTTGCCTTTCGCGAGCATTCCTGTGCAGATCCCACCGTCAGTCACATGCTGGGCTCTGCAGTCCTGGCACCACTCGAGAGCACTGCTGTCACCGGAGGACACTTTCGCACTGACCAACAGCTCCCGCGATCCAGCAACAGTTATAAATATTCCTGTGCCCCAGTCATCCTACAGCCCATCCTCACCCACCAGAAAGTGATCTCAACTCATGTATTTAGCATGTCAGGCTTAGCTAATGTTTTTTTTTTAGATTGCTATCTGAAAAAGAAAATCTTTACTGTTTTAAAAGGCAAAATCAACTTTTTAAGCAACTTACTTTGTGAGGGGGCTTTGCAATGCTTCGGTAGGTTTAGTCTGTGCATCGTTTGTTCCCGTAGTTGTCCATCTTTGTTTCTAAGAGGTTTCTTAGAATCAGTCCCTGGGTTCAACCTTCATCAAACAGAATTTCCTCCCATTCAGATGCAATGCTGCAAACTGAGCCCTAGGTCTGTCTGGAGCAATAGTAATAGTATTAAAACTTCAGAACCAAAAGCGTCTGTCCTCCTTTTTGTCTGGCCTTTGCAACTTCCAATCTAAACAGGCCATATGAACTAATCTCTCCTGTCTCGGCACTTTTGTGATGGCCTCCTCCATCTCCTGGAGAGGATTTGATCCTTTCCTGGTGATTATTTTTTGTACTGCAAAGACATCTCCTTAAATGAGGCCTACAATGCCATAGAAGTGCTGATCATGATTAGAAACAGTCCATTTTCCAAGGACCTTATTCCAACGCGATGACATAACCCCAGTAGGAGGGGAAGCATGGAGTGAGGAATGTTAGTAGCAGAATCAGGCCAAAGCTGCAAGACTTGGGATTAGTGCCTGAAATCTGTGTGCAATCTGTGTACAGTGCTGCTCTACACTTGTCCAGCTACGGGAAAACAAGGATTCCTTGTCCCACCAGGAACCCTGGCCGTCTCAGGGGGCCCATTTTTTGGGGGATCTTCTGCAAAGAAGAGCATAACAAAGTTGACTCATCATATTCCTCACATGCTGGCCAGCCCCAGTGTCTTGGAGGTCTGCATGCATCTAGCCAGAAGGCAAAGAGCTTTCTGAAATCATTGCCACCGTTTCCTGGAGGTGCACCAGTTTAAATTGTGTCATCTGCTGAGATGTCTGACCGCATCCTGACTTTTGGCAGCCAACCTCCTGCGAACCAGGCTGAAGCTGTTCAAGAAATTACCCCTTCCAGCTGTCCTGCTCCTCCGCTGAGAGGAGTCGCTGCTCTGTGGCTGAACAAGTTTTCAGAAGCCTAAACAGGATGAAACCACTGTTAGGAAAGTTGTAAATGTGGACTTATTTTGGTGAGAATGCTGTTGTCCTTATTCCTTCTTTATTTGAGTTTTATTATATTTATGTACTAAATTTTACATACTGCAAGCAAGCGAAGAACCAACTGTTGAGCAACAGCACAGAGTAAGAAAACAAATGACATTTTTATCTCCATTATGATTTTAAAAAGAAAAAAGGAAGTCTGATTCTGTGCTGTGGCAAGTCTATTGAAATCCTAGTGTAAGAGGCAGCAGAATTTGACTTCCTAAGCTTGGAGGGAGAAATTTGGAGACTACCAGCATAAGGACTACTACTCCATTTGTAAGACATGGGAGAAAGAGCAAAAATTGCCGAATGAAGCTGAGGCACGTGCATAGCGAAAAGATGTTGCAGCAGTAAGAGTCACATGGCTTGAGAGGCGTACAACAGTTCTGCACACCCACTGTAGTAACAGACAACTTTCTTCTGCTGGCAAAGGCACGGAATTTTTCGCCATAAACTTCAAGAGGTTAGCAAGGGGTGAAATTGCTATTGAAGAAGCACCTCCTGGGCCCATGGCATTGATTAACATCCCCACTAACCTTAGGCATCCTGGTTTTATAGCTCCGCTCAAAATTCCTGACAGAAACCAGCAAAACTATTAACGGCATCTCCTCTGTGTTACTCGTAGGCATGTCCTCGAATAGTGCCAGGAAGGAGTTTGAAGCTGATGGGCTCGTCTGCAGCTGTGAGTGGATGCCGTGGGGCTGGGGGAAAGGCGCTTAAATAGAAGCTCCCAGGCGTGATTTCCCATGTGTTACCCTCCTCTGTGCAGCAGCTCCCCTGCTGCAGGCACAGATAGCGAGCACAACGTATTTCGAACTGAAAACCAGCTGGCAGTACCAGAAAATTCTTTGGTTTTTCTTCATAGTGGTTTCACAGCTGCCATACTTTCAGTGTGAGGCATGGGGAGCTCTGCCATTAGCTCATTTTATAGGAAAAAGTTACATACACAAAACAAGAAGACAAAGGGAATGGATTATCCAGAAGAGGTTTTTCCAGGTGACTGATACATCTAGCAAATTACACCATTGCTTCTTGGCTGCTGGAAGAACATTTCTGGACATTTTATTAGAATAATTAAATAATAAAATCTCTATCTTGTTTAGTGTTACAGCCTATTCTTCCAAAGCACTCTGGCAGCTCTTCCCCTAATCCACTTACCCAGCGTACGGGCCAGCTATATACGCCTGGTTTTCTAAAGGTCACTTTGGCTCCCTTCTTGCCATTTCACTGTAACAAGCATTATTCTGTGATGCACAGCAATTACCATGCTCCCAGAAAATGATGCTGCTTTTCCCATTTCCTCTCTTTAGATAGAATTTACCATATTGCATCCATGTCTGCTGTACAGCCAGGTTCTGCTTCACTGTACGTACAGAGAGATGTGTCTCTCTGACACATTGGTAGTTGGAGGTAACAGCCAACATCAAACTCCTCGAACCTAGAGTTGTCAGAGGATGCTCATTGAGAAGGAAAGTCTGACTTTGCTGTTTGCTTGAAACAGAGGTTTCAAGAAAATTATTGTTCTGCCTGACTCGCATTTCCTTCTTTAGGAGGAGGGATGGTCTGGGGTTTAAAGCAGGGACGGGACCCCAAGCCTCCCTGCCCTGTCCCTGCGCTCACCACAGCCTTCCGGGGTGACTCTGGGCAACCTGTCGAACAGGATAAATAATACTCATCAGGCAGGGATACTTCATTAATAATTTTAATCAAGAGCTTTGAGACCTTGGAATAAAACTGCTACAAGTAGAAGTGAAAAAAAAATACCGTTTTTAGCATGGAAGTGGAATTTGTCTTTAAAAAAAGTTAATAAATCGACTAATTTATATAGTCGGTGGCTGATCTTACAAATCCTTCCTTACCTGAGGTTATGCCATAAATTTATCTCAGCTGTGAACAAGAGGCAGCAAGAAGAGAGACTTGGGAAGAAACTGCTCATGGGGAAAATGCATTTTGCAGGGCATACAGGAATTTATGAAGGCCAGCAGGGTACATAGTAGTTACTTTTTCTGGTGCTATAAATGTGCAAACCTTTCTGAATATTGAATATGTGCTAATTACTTAAAAGTAATTTTTATCTTCTGTTTTTATTAATAAGGTTGAGCAGTTTCCCTGTGTTTTAGACTTCAGGGGAATTTTTTGTTCCGTTTAGCCATTTTTCTGCCATTAGTTTCCACATTTCTCTCATAGGAGGAATGTTTATTTCCTTTTTCGTTGTGTTTAAATACCATCCCTAAAATGATGTAATTACAAGACATAACATTTTAATTAAATCTCTCTTTTATTGTCCATTGACCAATGACAGGCCCGTGGCTGCCTGGCGTTATGATTCATCAGCACGTGTGACTTACCAGTATGGAGCTGAGAGTCTTGGGGGGAGAGGGGGGAATTCCACCAGCCCGAAAAAGCATGTGGCTGCTGCTCCTCGGGCCTCGCATCAGCGCTGGCCGTGCCGGGCTTACGCTGCTGCTGCTTCCTCCCGCCCCCCTCTGCCTGCTCTCCTGGCGTGCGGCCATAAGGCGAACTCGGCCAGGGAACGCGGACGGTTGAAGAGCTTTCCAAGGAAAAAGAGCAGGGGGGCTTTTCTTTGGCCACACTGCTGCACGGTCAGAAAAGCAGCTCCACTTGGCAGGGAAAGGGGCTGCTTAAACGAACCGAAGTACCCCAGCGCTCAAGCCGGCATCGCAGCTCGAGAGGATCATACCCCACCTCTTACAGCCGTATCTCCGGGCCGCAGCGAGGGTCGGAGGGCTGGAGTGCCCGAGCCCCGGGTGGCGGTTGGGGAAGGTGGTGGGGAAGGCGGGCAGCCCTCCCGCGCCGGGGCAGCAGCTGGCTGGTGGGCAGCACCCTCGGGGCCACGCTGGGGCTGCTGAGTGTGGCGGGAGCGGGGCGGCAGCCCGGGCCGTGACTCAGCCGGAGGAATGTCCTGGCGCAGGGAGACCGGGGTGCCCGGCGAGGGTGACGCAACAGCCCGGCTCGCTCCCATCTCCGCGGTGGGCAGAGGCCAGCAGGCATGGCCCGGCTCCTCAGGGAGCAGCGGCCAGCACCTCGCTCGTCCCCAGCCCTGCCCAAGCCATTAAGAAGTTGACTGATAGCTCAGCGCCCCAGAAGACTTTGGGACCACACCGGTGGAAGAGGCTGCTTAAGCCAGCAGAAGTGACCCTGCCGAGGCTGGTGGAGCTGGAGCTTCGCTTAGGGGTAAATCCGTCTCCTGGTCCGACACCAGGGCTTGCTGGGGAACTGTGCTCCACACCAGCACACCGATCCTGCCCCTCGCTGCAGGCTCCCAGCATTAGCACACATGGGAGACACTGCGAGTCTTACCAACTTGCAGCAAAAACATGCTAGGATCCACCACTTATAGTCAAATATATTTACTGTATATTTTTTTAAAAGAAATGTATCCACAGTTTAAGGAAAGACATAAAAACTCGGTGTTTGCCTTTCACTGGGATTTTCTCTAATGCTGTCTTACATTACAAGAAGTTAGATTTTACCTGGCATTCTTTGCGCTCCCACTGAAAATACAGAACTGTTGGAGGGAAACCGGACATTTTTGCAGAGGTACACAGGAGAGACGAGGGGGAAAGGAAGTGCCCTGAGCAAGAGATCTCATCAAATGCGTTTCCTATGGATTCCTCTCTCTTGACAGATCGATTTTTTTAACGGGACAGTATCAAGACTGTCTGTTATTTCAGTGTACACCTACACAAGGTCCTCTGCTTTCCCTTTGTAGTCCTATTCCTGAAGATAATCTGGCTACACCATAAGAGATCTGATGTCTCCTAGGAGAAACCAAGAAGTTCCTGAGTTGAACTGGCAGACATACAGCCCCACTTTCTTCTATCTCAAATGAATTATTTTATGAAACTTAATTACTTAATTAAGGATCTTAATTACTTTTGTGACCTCTATCCTTCTGCCAGGTTTAACTCAAACAAGCTAACAAGTTAAAAAGTCACTGGGACAAGGACTAGCCCAAGTGAGAGAGGGGATGCCTGAGGAGGCCAAGCAGAGGCCTTGCTTCCATGGGAAATGAGGCTGAAATGGTAAAGTTGAGCTCAGTGATGTTGACAGAGAAGCAAAGAGGATGTACAGCATACGAAAGGAGAAGACTGTGATTTCAGAGAGCTTCAATGCATAAGGCAACTTAGTCCATTATAATCACTTTGCACTAATGAGCATCTAGGAGTTGAATCCAAACAAACAGTGCCTTCTGCTTCACAGTGAGTCATTGCTTCCATCCATGGAGGGTGAGGGGAGGCTTGGAGGGCTTCCTCAGAGGCATGTGCTCCACATAGGGTATCATTCACAAAGCTTTTAGTGCTGCTGCTGCTGGGCTTTCTGAATCATAGGGCTATTTCGGTGGTGCCTGGTGGGATGCAGGTCTTGTGGCACAAGGGTAGTGAAATCCGATGCTTCCTGAGTGCAGCGAGATGCCAAGGTGGGGAACCAGCTTTGTCTCAGTGTGCTCCAGCAATGAGATTTGCTTGGTCATTATTGCTCTCGGCTGGATACTGGCCCTTTCTGTGGCCTCCAAGGTCACCACTGGGCTCTATCACAAGTTTCTTCTCTGATTGCTGCAGTCACCAGGAGTCCATAGTTCATTTTCTTGAAAACAAGAAGCCCCTTTCTGTGTACCTGTGACCTGTTCTTCACCACTGAGAAATGTTCTCCATTCTGCTAAACTCATTTCTTTCTCAGAGATTTCTATAAAGTCATAAAATGTTCCTTCTTCAGTCCTTGGTGACGACAGCCAGGTACTGGTCAGTGACCTGCGGGCAACAGCCCTGAGTGCCTCAGGTATGCGCCTTGCAGGTGAAGAGAATAACAAGCACTTCTGATTAATTATTCAGTTTCCATGGCAGTAAGGAGGGTGAGTCATGCACAGTTTTGGGAGTTGTCATCACTGGAGCATCTACCCTCTGTGCAACTCTGGAGCTGGTAACTCTTTCTCCACCTTTCGTTTTACGAGCCTGGGATGTGCAGTGCAGAGGTCCTGTGTGGGTGGCTGAGGGTTCTCTGCAAGGGCACAAGGTTAGGACACTCACAGCAGTTTCGTGGCCTTGTGCAAGTGTTAGAAGCAGCCTGCTGAGCCCACGGCAGTGCTGTGGTCACTGGCACCAGAAGATGTACTGCGTGCATGCACGGCTACGTCTGCTTGCAAGGTGAAGGAACCCCATGCTGCTATTGGCCACAGCAACCTCTCGACACTGTGTACAGCTGCGAGGACGCAGACCTCCGTTTGGGACGCTGAGAAGGGCATGTGTCCCACACAGCGTGCCGTGACACGCTGCAGTGTCATGAAGGCTGTTTTGGGATACATTAAACCATCCTGATGAGAAGGATCTGAAACTGCTTAAGTCCACCCCAGTCCATGAAGCTGCACAAGAGCAGCAGGTGCCCAGAAATGGGGCCATCAAGACATTCCCGTGGACTTAAGCCAACCATAAAACTGTGTCTTGAGAGTTATCCAGTTTAGGATTTGTGCTATTAAGTCCCATAACAATTTTCACTTATTCTAACTGGTTACTTGTTCAATCATAAAGCAGCACATACAGTGCTTGAAAACCGAATTGGGTAACAGCTGACTTCTTAAATGTGAGTATGCAAGAAATGCGAGTATGCAATACAGGTACCCCTTCCTGGGTCCCACACTGCTGGCACTGAACAGGCAGTAAATGAGTGGCCATCGGCTGGATAAAAGTCGAGTCTAATAGACTGGCTGTTTCAGTCAGTGGCAGTGGGGAGTCCTGAATGAGTGGCTGTAAGGAGCTGAGGGGTAACATAGCTCCAGGTCAGTGATTTCAAGGCTGATGGGCTGAATTTTGAATATTGATGAATGCAATTCAGTCTCAAATTCTGCATTTAGAGAGGGTGGGAAGTAGCTCAAAAAGGAGATTGAAAACATAGTGGCTCCTCTGGTCAACATGGTGGCATATAGTAATGGAGAAATGGGAAAAAAATCCCGTACCCCTTACGCAATGCAGTATGAATGTATATGTACATATATATACACATGCATGCTGACAAACACTAGTTTGCTGGTTTCCGCCAAGGTACTATTAGCAATTCAGGTGTTTTAGGGAGCGATGGCTGACTGGCCACCACGCAGGCTGGGTGCTCACACCTACAGCTGTTTGACATCCTGCGTGTTTAGAATCCCTTGGTTTTCAGACACAGCAGTCTGGGCAGCAGAAAGCCGCACATTACTGACAATCCTCTTGTCCGCTTGGATGGGCTGGAGACAGAATGTTCCGTGTTTGGTGTGCCGAGCCTGAAGCCCAGTCCAGCTCAGGACAAGTGAAACACTCTCGGGAGGGCTGTGCGCCCGTGTTTTCCTGTAACTCATCTTCCTAGCTTTTAATGCTGGTCCTTCTGCCCTATGTGTCGTGTCCCACCCCATCGTCCAAGCAGCTCTTTCAAAACCACCCAAGGTGCCACCTCTGCGTCAGGTCCCCCGGCCTTTTCCTACAGAGGCCGCGGGCAGCTGTGGCAGCAGCACAGCTCCCGTTCCAGGGGGACAAGGGCCACAGCACACAGCGACGACAAAATGCCCCCGATGCCGGCTTGCCAGGCGTCTGTGGACGGGCAGACATTGCCTGGCCGTGAAGTGTGAACGGGGGGGGGCTATGCCAACGCAGTGGCTTTAAAGCAGCAGAAAGCACCCGGGCACTGGGAGCAGCACCGGGCAGCCGTGGACGGCTCCAGAAGCGACCGTGCCACCATCGCACCCCGACCTGACGCGACTACCGGCTGCTGCTGCTGCTCCACGCTGGGCTGAGGGGCTGCATCGCCCCTTCAACAGCCACCGACCCGCCGGGCTAGGCCTGGGGCCGGCCCAGGGGCGACGCCGAGGGCTGCGAGGCCGAGGCGGCCGCGCAGGGACGCGGCGGGAAGGGCGCTGCCAGCCGCACCCCCGGGGCAGCGGCGGCTCCTCTCCCCGAGGGCAGGCTGCCGGGCTCCGCCGCCTGCAGGCCCGGCCCGGCCCGGCCCAACCCAGCCCAGCCCCGCGGGGGGCGGCCCGGCGCGGCGCGGCCCGGCCCGGCCCGGCGGCACGTGGTGGCGGCGCGGCCCATGTGACCGGCCCTCCCCGGCCGCCGCGGCTCATCCCCCGCCCGGCCCGAGTCCCCGCCCGC
This sequence comes from Leptosomus discolor, assembly GCF_034619465.1. NCBI lineage: Eukaryota > Metazoa > Chordata > Aves > Leptosomiformes > Leptosomidae > Leptosomus > Leptosomus discolor. Next base: position 29,335,549 of record NC_141393.1, read on the forward strand.
CTCGCCCCCAGCGCAGCGCAGCGCTCTCCTGCGTGCAGCAGCCCCGCACCGCAGGCAGCCGCCACCCCGGGACCCGGCGCCATGGTAAGGGCGGCGCGGCGCGGCCGGGCGGGGAGGGCGGCGGGGGAGGCCCGCGGCGGAGGGGGCAGGGGCAGCGGCAGCGCGGCCCGGCGGGACGCGGAGCGGAGCGGAGCTGAGCTGAGCAGGCCCGGCCCGGCGCGGCGCGGCCCCGCGGCCTCCGGCGGCCATTTTAGTCTAATTTTAGCCGGGTGCGGGGGGAAGGGGCGGTGGGAGCGGCCGCGGGGCAGGAGCGGGCGGCAGGGCGGGCCGCGGCGAGGCCGGCGGCGGGCGGTTGGGGCCGGGCGGGCTGCGCAGCGCTCCCTGCGGCATCGCCCGGGTGTGCGAGTGCCTTGCCCGTGCGTGTAAGGGGCGGGGGGCCGGCCGGCGGGCGCGGGGAGAGGGGCTCCCGGCTCCCCCTCGGGGCAGCGGCTGCTGCGGCCCGCCCGGGGCCTGGGCCCGAGGAGGGTCCGCGGCCGGTGGGGGAGCGATCGGCTGGAGGCGCTGGGGCCGGAGCGAGGGTGGCCGAGAGCAGGGCTGGAGGACGCGGGGCGGCGGGAGGCCCGTTCCCCGGAGGCGAACGCCGTCCCCGCGAACAAAGCAGGGAAAGGGGGCAGGCGGGCTCCCTCGGGGACAAAGCCGGCGGCTCCCAGCGAGCCCTGCACCTGCCTTCCCCAAACCGCCGGCTCTGGCAGCGCCCGCCTCTTCAGCTGCAATTGTTGGAGCGAGAGCAAGGGCGCTGCAGATGGATTTCCCTCGATCGCTCGCTCGCAGTGGGGTTTGCTAAATTGTTTTCTTTTTGCCGTGAGCTCCTCGTTTGCCCTGTCAGTGTTTTGTTTTCTTGCTGGTTTAGGCTCGGGTTTTGCACGGCTTGGAGCCTTGTGGGGAGCTGTACACATTGTAATTGGTATTTTTGGATGAAGGAAGAGCGATCAAATAATACTCGTGCAACTACAAAGTAAAATTCAGGAGTTTTTGAACTGCAGTGTTGAAGCTGACACAATGCAGAAAACATTTTTGCTGCTTGGAGAGCCTTACATCACCCAACAAAATGAGAGTCATGACAGTGCTGGATGCGAGCTGCTGCTGTAGCGTTTGTTCCACTAAAAAAAAAAAAAAAAAAAAAAAAAGCACCCTCCATCCAAACGCAGAACTGCAAACTCCTCTCCTATGTTCAGTTCCCACCACCCCACCCCTCACTCTCCTCCTCTCCCCAAATAAGCCAAATGCATGATAAGGTAATGGAAGACTGCTCAAGTAGTACCGTTGTGTGCCTAGTTGTGTAAAACTGCTATCCAGAATCACAGCTGAAGATGCTGAGATCTGCAACAAGAGGGTACAGAATTTACACCATCTTTATATCTTCTGCGTCTATAGTCATCCTGCAAAGATGACTATAAATTCATAGTGTGTTCAGGTTGAGTACATACTTTTATTCTCACAGGGGCAGGCAGACTTCTTTATCTAGCACTGTGGGCTATCATCTTTTCTAGTGAGTGTTAATTTTTGCTGTTTAAATTATTCCTTTGATCTCATTTTACAGGCTTCTGGAGTAACAGTGAATGATGAAGTCATAAAGGTTTTTAATGACATGAAAGTAAGGAAATCTTCAACCCCAGAAGAGATTAAAAAAAGAAAGAAAGCTGTTCTCTTCTGCTTAAGTGATGACAAAAAACAAATAATTGTAGAGGAGTCAAAGCAGATATTGGTTGGTGACATTGGAGATACTGTGGAGGACCCCTATACAGCCTTTGTGAAGTTGCTACCTTTGAACGACTGCCGATACGCTTTGTATGATGCCACATACGAGACAAAGGAATCTAAGAAAGAAGACCTGGTATTTATATTCTGGTGTGTAAAAGCAAAGCTTGCTGTAAAAATTGAGCATTTGGGAGTTAACATTGGATGACTGAATAACTGTTTTGTGTGGCTTTCTTCTTTCCTTTAAAGGGCTCCTGAAAGTGCACCTTTAAAAAGCAAGATGATCTACGCAAGCTCTAAAGATGCCATTAAAAAGAAATTTACAGGTATGGACGTAAAAATGTTTTGCTCCGTAATTGTAATGCTGTTTAGATGTTGAGGTTCTCACAAGTACATTGTTGTCCGTCTGTCTTTCAGGTATTAAACATGAGTGGCAAGTAAATGGTTTGGATGATATTAAGGACCGTTCAACACTTGGAGAGAAATTGGGAGGCAACGTGGTAGTTTCACTTGAAGGAAAACCCTTATAAAAAGACAGACAAGTGCCATCTGGATCTAAGGAGCTTCCATTTCTGCAGCTCGTTCAATTGGAATAGTATTAGCCTCCCCATCCCCTTTCCGCCTCAAAAAATACGTCCCTTCCCTAATGCCCCTGAAGGAGATGTCATTGTTAAGCAGTCTACCAGTGATTGCCATTAGACTGTTTAATCCTGGTAGTTTTATGTAGGATCCAAGGAATGCTTTCACGTCATACTCTTAGCCAAAACTGACGTTGCAGGCATTCCTTGCAACATGTACAATGAATGTGATAGTTAATGTGAATAGTCTAGCAGACAGCAAAGGGTAAGCTAATTGAATGCCTTGAAAGTATTGTCCACTGGTCGGATGGTAGACTTTATACAGTATTACTTACAGTTGCACTTGATTGCAGTTCCATGAGGCTCTTGTGCATTCATACACCTCACCTGCCTTGACAAGCCTATTTTTGTGACATGGCAGCACACAACACTATGCATTTAAAGCACTTTTTTGTAATATGTTTGACCCGCCCCCCCCCCCCCCCCCCCAAAGGAATGCCAATTAAGTTGCTGTAACTGTGTCATCAAATTATTGTAGTACCTCAGTTTCATACCTGTTACATGCATATCTTTATAAATGAAGTAGCTGTTACGATGCCTTTTGTTTTCCATTGAATGTACACTACTGAACAGGAGTAGAAGTTATCTGTTTACCATGTGAGTCTTGAAACACTAAAGTTTTGTAAAACATCAGTCATGGTGGCAATTTCTGTATTAAAAAGAGCCTTAAATGGAACGTTGTTTTTTTGAGATCAAAAACTGGCCACGTTGCAATAAAACTTGTGGCTTATTACAGAACGTTGCCTTGTTTTCATTGGAAAATACAGTTTTTAAGTATGTTTAATTTAACGTATTTTAAATAACTTCTGTGGAAAGTATTGTAAAGATAAACAATCATTAATCTCATCTTAAATAATGCAAGTTTTTCATTCCTAATTGTGATTTAGGCACTGCTTTACAATACTTTGTGGCTCTGTTCTGATCATTCAATAAAGGACCTGATCCTAGTTTACTGTTAAAGTGAAGAAGCTACCACTAGTAGAGACCATTAGTTCCATGAAACACTTGTGTCAGAAACGTGAAAATACAAGGTAATTAACCACGCAGTGTGTTTCGTACCTGAATGTTCTTAAAGTTCTACACGTCAGAGTAAAACCTTGCACGAAATCTTACAGCTCGCTCTCTTTTTCAGTAAGATGACATGTGATGACAGTTATATGTGGAATATGAAGCTGGTAATTTTTTGCTTTATCGAGTGTTGCAGTCAAGATGGACTTGGTACAAGAAACAGCCTAAATGAACCCTTCTACTTGTTAGCTTCTATGTAAATAGAACTGGAAAGTGTTTGCCACTACTGAGGCTTGCACTGGGGACATGTTTTGGCAGGGAGCCAAATAATGCTCTCCTTATAGAGAATTTGATCTGCTCTATGTGAGCAATCCTCCGTTAGCCAGAGCTATTTATGGCAAACACATGCTTTTGTATCTTGTCATCGTTATCCACAAATGGCAAAACTGGACATGATTCTCCTGGTATGCATAAAGGAGCGCTGTTAGGCAGCCACTCACAGCTGAACTGTACATGCTGCTAGAAGGAATGCTCTTTATCATTACCTTATTTTAAAAAGTTGGTAGAGTAGAACTGTTGAGCTTTTAAATACGGGCCCTTTATGTTCAGTCCATCGCCCTTTTTCAACAAGGAAGCAGATAGTAATCAAAATCTTTTCTACTTTTTTCTTTTTTTTTTTTTTTTTGTTTTGATAGTTCAAATAACCTAGTGGTACTGTGTTTAGGTTCTCTTGTCCTGTAGAACTTTAAGACTTTGTTTCAGGCTTCTGGCTATCCCTATGACTTCACACCTCATTGTGTTAGCTGTTCTATGTAGACTAAACTTTACTAGAATTTAACTAAAAAGGCATGATGACCACTGACTTACTAAGTGTATTAATGAGTCTTGGTTTTGTTCTACAAAACTCTCCTTTCAGGTACCTTTTAAGGTTGAGAAGTAACTGATGGTATGCATGTTGTCTAGATTAAAAAAAAAATCTTTTTATTCTTCAAAATAGTCTATTTCTGGTTATTCATGTTGTGTGCAAAGCCCAGTTTAATGTAAAGACCTACTTTGTGCTTTTATGTTTGACTTGAGTTCAGTACAGTATAATGAAATGATCTTTTAAGTAATTTTTCACAAGATATAAATGGTTTCTTTAGAAAAAGCCAAAACTGAAAAGATTAAATTTTAATAAACCATTTGAATTTCATTTTAGACAGTAAACTTTTTAAAGCAGTACTGTGTTTAAATTTCTTGTTTGTCTCTGCTGCAGTTTGGAAAGATGTCTGTGGCTTCTAAGTTGAATATTAAAGGTTACTTTTTTTTTTAAAACTAGCTTAGGTATATATTCACTCAGTCTAAGTAGATACAAAATTGAAGCACAAACTGTATTTATGTAAGATTCCTACCAAAACAAGTTTTAGATCGAAAAGGATCATCCTGCCTTCAATTTGTTCTTAAAATGACTGACTGATGTGAGGTCCAATTCAGATGGCTTGCTTTAAAAAAAAAAACACAACAAAAACCAATAAAGTGCTACAGAACTGTTACTGTTTGAATTATAAAACACATGAGAGACAGCTGGCATCTGTTCCAAGATGGTTTGTCAGCTGTTGTTTTCTGTCATTATGCAAAATGGTGAGGGCCTCATTGTGCTTGAGAAGTGGAGGAGAATCCTCTCAAGTTGAGTATCTTCTGTGTATCTTCTGTGACTTTTGGGTATCTTTTCTTCAGTTATTTTATTGATAAACAAATGTTAAATAAAATTTTCATGAGAGTAGCTTGTGCAGAAATGGCATTTTTCTTCTAAAAATACTTCAAAACCAGCAGTTGTTTTGTTGATTTGGTAAATCCTGGAAGAGGTGTAGGCAGATGGGTTTGATTTCTCTGAAAAGGGAAATCAGTCCAGGACTGGGGTGAGTAGGTGAGGTTTATGCTTGTGGCAATTTTAGAAATGCAAAGCTTAAATTTATACGTACTCATGTAAGAATCATTCCTAGTCAGATCATTAAATGGTTTTTAAGTATGTTCAGTTAAAACCCAAAGCATTTCTCCGAGTGGAAGAGTCTTTCTCTGCTGTACCATCCCCTCAGAACGAGTGATGGAATACAGCAATTGCCACAATTTGATTATAAGCTTTACTCTCTTACGCCAATTCCAGTATAAACCAAATTTTCATGTCTGCCTATTTTTTATAAACTTCTGTAAGTTCCCTTTAGTTTGTGGTGGCGAGTTAATGATTGTAGAGTGAAAACACGGCACTAATGGTGGATGAAGGATCATCAAATGTAGCACCTGTCTAAGTATTGAATTTCTTTGAAATATTTCTGATTTTGAAAACCTGGTATAAATAAAGTTAATTTAAATGTCTTCAGATGTTGAATTTGTTTGCGTGCTAGGCAGCACCTATGCTAATCACTTTGCTGTTGTCTTTGGATTGAGAGCCGCCCAGACACTGAAAGGAGAGGTCATGGACTAAATGCATGGAATATGTGCATTTTTGTGATGGGTTTCACCTACAGCCCATTCAGTTCAATACCCAGCTGTGGCAAAAGCCAGAACTAGTGGCTTGGGAGATAGGTCTAAAGAAGTTTGTAGTGGGCTGGTGCTGGATAGCCTTTTTCTTGTGTTGGGTCCAGCTCATACGTTCAGAAAGTTTTAAAAAGTAACAAAAAGTACGTTTACACTGACAAGCCATTTTTAATACTCGTAAGGAAGTGAGCTGGTGCAGTGTGAAATAGATGACTTTGTGAAGAATGATCAAAAGATTATCCTTTTGGTCTTAGTGGTGTCTCTCCTATTCTTACCATATTCGTGTCTAGTGCTTGATACCCTACTGAATTTGGGCATTTCCCTGCCTCACCTTCCATGCTGTTAAACTTAGAATAACCCCCGTACATCTTACTATTCCTTGCATTGCTTATCTATGCAATCTTCTAATAACATCTGGAAAAAGTACTGAAGTGAAAAATAAAAGCCTTTCATAAGAAGTTCAAACAGGTGACATACTTTCTGTTGTTTATTTGGTGATTGGATAGAATTGTCTTTTTGTGTTGTAAGGCTTACAGCAAAAACGTGTGCTCTTTGGAGGCACTGAAAGTAATTTTGACATAGTCTTTTTAATATCTCATTGTAGGTTAATATTTCTGTTGTCAGCTTTCCTTTGTAGTTATTTAGAAAACTAACGATTGGAAGGAACTTGGAGGTGCCGCTGATTATTTTTAAAAGTTTCTAAATGTCAATTCAGATTATTAAAAAAATTATATATATACAAACTCCCTGCTGCTAGCTTAATTTTTATTTTTGTGTGAACAGGCTTAGGAATGTGTGTGTAGCTGTAATCATGCCTCTCCTCTTCCACCTCTTTATTTTTAAAAACAGCTGTGTCACTGCAAATCCCTACCATCTGCCCGCCATCTCTGTAAAGCTTTACGGACAATCTCCACTTGTACCTTTTAGCATCTATTTTTCCCCTCTCTTGTTTGTGATTGTAGGGGTTTGATTTAGAAAAACTGAACGCTGTAATATTGTGCTCCTCAAAAGCTTTTCTATTATGCAGAAAGTTAAAAGCATCAGTTACTCTCTGGTGAGCACAGCTGCAGGGTATACATTGGCTTGAAAAAAAAGAGATGTGATTTGAGAACCAGTTTAGAGAGCCTTATTTGTGTCTGCTTCCTCTTAGTGGCAGCACTGCTTTCATCTGTGACCTTCTATTAAGGCTAATGTGAGAGCTAAGCTTTTCTTCCATTTTGGCTGTTTCAACAGAAAATTGAATGTGCATATAGCAAACAAGGTGCAGAGCAGCAGAGGAAGGTTTAGAAGAAGCAGTTTTTCATAGAGACCTGTACATCTGGGAGGGGAAGGGGTTACAGCAGAGGGTAGTCTTAAAGGTCTTTTCCAACCTGAACAATTCTATGATTTGTTTCCTTTCAATTTCAGCATGAGCTTGCAGCTGTAAAAACTGAGCTTATGTTATCTTTTGCTCTGCCTGAACATTCTGATTCCACAGTTTCATCTGTCTCAATGTTTTTAAGCAATGAAATGTGAACACAGAGCTCTTCATGATGAAATTTGTTTTCTCCTACAAACGTGAAGCTATGCTATAATGGGGCTCTTGGTTAGCAATATCATATAGGTGATGCACCAAAGCGCATTTGAAGATGTGTATTTTTTGATTACGCCAAATACAATAATTAAGCTGTTACACTGGGAGTGAGGATGAACGGCTGTAGTTCTTAATTAGGGGACTGCAAGTGACAAACATAATTTATGGTCATATTTTAGAGTCTTAGCCTTGTTATTTAAGCGTACTTTAGAGATGAAACACTTCCCGGTCCATAGAATTCATTGCCTGCATAAATTCTTTTAAGAAGCCGTAGCATAATTTTAGCTCTTCGTTGATTATACTGATGCAGAATCTGTCACCTGAAGGTTTTTATTCTTTTGCGTTGGTGAATTCCCTTTGTAGTGCTGCATTATTTCTCTGCATCCAGACTTCAAGATCAGTTCCCAGAACTCTACTTCCATGTAACTGAAATTCCTAAACAATATTTATTGTGCGTGACTGAAGTAGAAAGGCATCTTGTAGAACACCCATAGGAAACAAATGCATGGCATTAGCCTACGTGGCCACTGAACTTGTTTGGCCCTGCGTGCCATCTCTGACTGTTGGGTTATTCTGACAAGAATGTCGTCCCGTTCAGGTTTGTGTGTAACAGCCCAACCTAGGAAATTTGTGGAAACAGAAAATAATGTCTTAATTTTTCTCAGATAAAGACTTCAGAAGGTGGCTGAGTGCCTTGTTCACTGGTAAGGCTGAAACAGCTATTAGGGTCACAGTGATAACCACATTTTAAAAATCTTTTTTACCTGTTCTGACAAACACACCTGGCTTTGATTCTAGCCAGTTTGTTAGATTTGCTTCAACAGGTGCAATGGTTGGAAGTATCTTCAGGACAAGCTATATTTAGATATTTTTAATATACAGATATATTTAGATATATCCACTTTTGATAATTCTGGAAGTTGCTTCGGTCACATAATTTTAATTCAGTCACTTCAAGTGCATCACAATTTTAACTGCCTGGAGTTCAGCATTGCCAATATAATGCTTATAACACAGCATAAACAACATTTAAAAGTCATCATCATCAAAATTAGTAATAGTTTAAATCAGTTTTATTTCTATAGCCTGGTCGCAGTTTTGCAAGGAGGATGACAACTCTCTTAAAAGTCAAGTGGTGTTCCAGTGAGCTCCTGACTAAGCACCTGCCATAGATCTTCACGATAGGGTTGAAGAAGAGTTGGAGTATTCACATCAGAGCAGTTTGCTTTGTGTTCTTGCATATCTGGGCAAATTTCCTATACTGGGATATGTTGAGGTTACTGTGGTGTTAATGTCTAAAGCATTTCACCTCTTTTCAATTTGTGTAGAACCATAGAATCACAGAATGGTTTGGGTTGGAAGGGACCTTAAAGATCACCTAGTTCCAACCCCCCTGCCATGGGCAGGGACACCTTCCACTAGATCAGGTTGCTCCGAGCCCCATCCAGCCTGGCCTTGAACATTGCCAGGGAGGGGGCAGCCACAGCTTCTCTGGGCTGCCTGTGCCAGTTACTCACCACCCTCACAGTGAAGAGTTTCTTCCTAATATCTAATCTAAATCTCCCCTCTTTCAGTTTGAAACCATTACTCCTTGTCCTGTCACTGCACTCCCTGATCAAGAGTCCTTCCCCACCTTTCCTGTAGGTCCCCTTTAGATACTGGAAGGCCACTATAACGTCTCCCCAGAGCCTTCTCTTCTCCAGGCTGAACAACAATAGAAAGGACAGACTGCAGTTATAGCTTTTTCTTATGGTAATACAGTCAACCATCTGAGCTATGAATTTTATTTTTTCCTAGTTACCAGAAGGGAGAAAAGAATGCTTCCCATAGCACTGTACAGCCAAAGTATAACACTGGAATTACATGTGGGCATTGTAACTGTTTTGAGCTATTGCGGCTGTTGTAGCAGGTACAAAATGTGATCTTGTCAAACTTGGGTTGTGCACCTGCCTTGGTAGAATCCAGATAAGAGATGTGGTGAGAGTCTGAGTACCTGGCACTTCAGCTCCATCCCTGCAACATCTCTGTAACATCACGAGCCTATGCCTGCTCTGGAATTTCTCTTTCAGTACTCGTACATTGCTGCTCTACTCTACTTCAGAAGTCAGAGTGACTTACAGCTCAAGACACCTTCAGGAACACCAGGACTGCTTTTGCTCTAATAGTGAAATACAAAGTCGACATACTTCCAGTAATAGCTTTGTGCACACCAGATTCAAGAAGCACATGGTTCTGTGTTTATCTGCAGTTATCCTGTGCACAAGTAATAATGACATACAAATATATTTAGCACCGATAGCAATTCAGAATCTTACTTTAATTTAACAGCTATTTTCTTTGGAAAATAGTGAGGATAAGATTTTTCCAAAGTTTTACTAACGCATATGCAGGAAATGGAATAATATACTTTCATGTTTGTGCTTTAAATATTATTTGTCTAGATATTTAAGGAACCTGGAATTTCCTGCTTTTGCCTTTTTTTTTTCTTTTTTTTTTTTTTAGAAATGGTGTTAATAATCAGTCTTTCTGCTGTAATAGCAAACTGTGGGAAGATGGGAAGAGTCATTTCTCTTTGCATGAACATCTTACGTTGTGTGCAAATACAGATCCTCTCAGTTTCTTCTTAAAATAGTGCTTGGATCACATTCAGTGGTTAACAGACAAGAACATGGGATTTTTTGTAAGTCACATTTTAGGATATTAATATGAACATGCACATGTTGGAGCTATGAGGTAAAAAGTTTTAATTACTAAAGGGCATATTTTGGGAAAAAAAATTAGTAACTTTTTAAAGCTTGTATTTTTCCCTGCTAACAGGTCTTTTATGCTGTAGATTTTCCATGAAGATCTGTTCTTTCTGTTCTGTTAGTTACTTGCTTTTGGTGTTCTTACTTTCCTCTAACTGCATCATGTTTCAGTCTAATATGGTCTGGATTAAATTGTTATCAAAGGAAGGAGGAATTATGTATATAAAATACACAGTTACTGCAGGAAAGAGTAAACTGTTTGCTTGACCCAGTTTTATGGAGCTATTTCTTTCTACAGGGATGGGATCACAGTTAAGGAAAAGGGACGAATGGGTTTGCTGAGAGTATTTAGGAGCACTCAGTGGGAATGAGATTACTATTGTAGTGCTTAATCCTGAAGTAATCATAGACCATCTCATCAACCTTGCACCAGCGTTTGAAAGAGATGAGTGTTCTGGCTACTTTATGATATTAGTCTGAGATAATTTTCCATTGTTAGAAACATGGAGCTCTCCAGATAAATATAGAATAGAATATTTATACTTGTGATGAATGTTTAGAAGTTTTCACATATGTTATGTTTTTAAAAAGATGATTCATAACTAGTGGAAAAGTAGTTCTTCAATGTCTTAAGGGGGCTGAAAATTAAAGTGAAGTTTATAAGAGCAACCAGTTAAGCTATTTTGGGGAATTGCTATAATGTTATCAGGCTTGCTTTTCCATCTGTTGGGCAGTGTGAAAGAGTACATAGAAAGGGTGTTGTGGTGCCATAGTATTGGTTATCACTGACGTTAAATGCATTTAATAGTAATGAAGTTACAACTCATGCTGTATGCAAAAGGAACAAAAAAATATTCTCAGATCAGAATTTGTCGTTTTCATAGACAGTGACGTTTTGTTCCCTTTGAATAGGTATAAGTGTCCTTGCTGTGTCTTTGTTTCCTTAAAGGGGAAAATGACAAAACTGATCATTTCCCCTCCCTTTGACTTGCTTTCTGTGTCCCTTCTCCTCCAAAGCATTTCCCTCCCCTTCCAGACTACCTGCAGAAATTGCTTACCTCCTTCCTCCAATCCTCCTATTTATCTCAGTTACCTCAGTTTCACCTCCTCTCATCACCACCCTTTTCACTCCCTGCTAGCTCCGATTCTCCTCTGGTCCTGTTCCCTCATATTAGCAGTGTGTTTTAGTCTTTATCATAAACATAAGCAAACAAGAAAAAAAAAACGAAACCCAAACACTTTTGATCCATATACCAGTTTATCTTGTTAAAGATATGTAGCTTATACTTATAAACAAATTGTTCAAAGATGAAAGTTGGCTACAGTTTACCAAAGTGGCAAAGAGTTTGAAGTAATCTCTTGAGATGTTTCAACAGTTCCATTCCACTCATGGAGTGTTACTCTGAAGTCCAGACTCTACCATTTAGATTGGGAATTGCTGTATTGGATTATTTTATGCTTTCCTCAGTGCCAGAAGCCTAAACTGTCCTTTTTTGCAATCATTACAGCATCTGGTTTCGGTTGTTAACTTCCACAAAAGTGATAAATACTTACAGTGTGGGGAGATGCTATGGATGCATGAATTTATGGTATATTGAAAAGTGAAGCTGTAGAAATAGCGTGAAATAAACTATGTATCAACATAGAAAGCTGAAAGTTAATTGCATGGCTCATTGGTTAAGACTTCGTAGTCAAATCAAGAAAATTGTATTATAAAATGTATAGAAAATCCACGAGGATTACAGGCCATATTACCAACTTTACATGTTAAGAAAATAAAAAAAAAAAAAGGCAAGAAGTAGCCTTTTGTATAATCAGAAGTTATATTAATATAGTATCTTTTAAGAGTTTTAATCTACTTCCTTTTCTGAAACTTTGTACTACACTTAATTAACCTCCTCAAGCTTTTCTCTGCAGTCTCAAGCAGTAGAAACTGCCAGCATTGCAGCGAGGATTTATTTCCTTTTCCTGATCTTAAAAAGAAAAGAAAAAAAGTCTGTGATGAAGAGATATATGAAGTAGGGCCATCTGAGGGTGCTGTTCGACAACATAGTGAAGACAGTCCAATGACACGTGTGGGATGAGAAGGGGATTCCTGCAGAAGCTGGGCTGAATGCTCCCCCTCTTTTCTGCTGGTGCTTAACCCTGCCTCACCAGACAGTGAATTTAGGAATCTACATTTCTCACTTATTTTGGGAAAAGTTATTTTTTCGCTTGTTTAGGAAGGCACAATGCCCGAAATGTTTCAGATGTTTCTGAGAATTGCCTTGGTAGTTCAGTATATGGTATGCAGGGTGTCTGTGGAGGAGCTGAACTTGCTCTGTGTTCATGACAGCCACTGCCTGTTGCTCTGTGCATTTCCAGGTGATTCTGGGCTATTGTATTACGTACACCCTGTACAGTAACTCCAGCTCTTCCAGGAAGAATTGGATGTTCTCTGTCTGTATGTTACACAGCAGATATGTATACTCACAATATATTTAACACAGAGCAGAAGCGTTGGATATTTGGGTATCTGGTAGGTAGTGAATGATCCTGACATAGTCATATGTGTCTGCTGGCAAATCTCAGGCAAAAATCTGGAAAGTCCAATGATCACTTGCATCTCAGCTTCTTGTCATGTACACGCTTTAAACTGCATGTTCTTCAGTACTCTGACTCCGGTACATATATAGAGCAGTGGTGAAATTTGGTCCATCAAATCTCAGCTGCTGATAATGCTGCACAAGACATGTAAAGGCATTTTAATGTTTAACTTAAAGTGAAACTTGGAGTTATGCTACATCAGACGTGCATGCCTGGCTCCAGCTCTTGCTCCTTTTAACAGTGCTCTGGCCACCCTTCCCCCATGAAGATCGGTGATATGAATTAACTGAATTCCTCAGATTCTGAAGTCCTGACTACAAGCTTTTCAGAAACTGGGAGTTCTGCCATGCCATAGTATTCCTAAGGGTGTAGGCAAGCATGCTCCATGTACAGCACATGTCACAGCACTTTGAATATCCAAGGGCCAGCACTTCTAGAGAGTTTGGGTTTTGCTTTGTTTCTTTAACTAGTGAGACAAACTTTGTTTCCTCAACTTCAGCTTTCTGTTAGCATTCCAAGTGAATTGTATCTAGTGGCGTTTTGAGTGGAAAAGTAAATTATGAGTTTACTACAGACTAGTTAGAAAACAAGAGTAGCAGGCAAAATAGCCTTTGGAATTCAACCAATGCATGCATATGCTAAGTATATATGAAGTTGTTGGGTTTTTTTTTTTTTGTCAGGATTGATATAATCCAGGCATAATCAGGGGTAGGTCCATTAAAATCAGTGGAAGCTTGAAATGCTTATTACAAGTTCATTAATGTCTGGAATGATTAGAAAAGTATGGCGTGATGTTAATGGCAGGAGGGGAATGCTCTGGGTGTACAGTTGATGACAAATATTTTACCAGCATTATGTGTATTTCAGAGCATGCATCACAGATTTGCAGCTTTAAAAACCAAAGATAATATAGTCCGGACTGAAACGTGATGGGTCTCAATATATACAATGCAGCCATGATTCTTTTAATCAAAAGGCTATTTTAAATATGCATTAGTAATTTAACCTGTGATGGAAGAAGCCTGAATTCACCTCTCTCTCGACTAGCTGTGGTTCTAATTCACATGTTAGTGTCCTAACCAGGTCTGTGGACTCCAGTTAGGGGTTTCACTGGTATTCCTGCGTGTCAGCCTGGCCTGATGGCCAAAACTTATCCTTTGATGCTGCCAAGGTACAAACGTCACCCTCTCAAGTGCTTTAACACTTCGTTATGCTCATGATGAATGCAATGGAACTTCACATGCTGAAGGACACTGACTACTGGTTATGTTCTTGTTTGCCTGGTTTGTGCCTCCAGAACTGTACAAATATTTTGTATGAAGAAGTCACTACTTAGTGATTAGGGAGCAGACATCTAGAAATCAGGCCTGGTGCTGTCTGTATCATTGTGGTGATGATTTATCATCACATCCAGCTCACTTCGCACTTCACAGAATCAGTTTCTAGAGATTGTAACATGAACATCTCCACATCCAACACATGCCTTACTCATGTCATTTGTCTGCTTAGTACTTCTCTTTGATAAGCCTGGTGAGTTTTTTTGAAGGATCAGATTCAATTGTCAGAAGAATTCCTTATTTATTTTTATGGCATAACATCACTGTGTGTTTCATTTACTTCCTCCAGAAATCATCTCTTGATCACTGTCTTTGATCAGATGTGAATGTGTTTTCCTCGGCCTCAGCTGCAATGATGAGATGCCAAGTATTTCCACACGCTCACAGTCTGGGAAGTGAGAGGCGTCCCTGTAAGCTACTTCTATAAAAATCATTTCCTGCTGAAAATACAGCAATAGTCATGTTGCCAGGGCTTGCAGAGGGGTCTCACTGCACAGGTCAAAGCTATTTTGTTCACTTCTTCCATTGTGGGAATTGTTTGGTCTTGTGCATTGCTGAAGCATAGGGCTGCCACTGCCAAAGGAACACAGACTTCTCTTACCCATATCCTGGCCATGTGATGTTCCACAGCACCTGAAATGTCTGAGAGTCTGATCACAGAGCTCCAAACCTGCAGTAACCAAATGTGGTGCAGGTCAGGACTCCATGCTGGGCATGTGAAACTTTGCACATAATTTTTCTATGCAAATCTGTCTGACAGGGAATGGAGAACCTCATGCCACCCAAGGGGGCTTTCATTCCAAACACTTGCTAATGTCTGCTATCAAGCCATATAGCTCCTCCCCTCCTTCTTTTTCCCCAAAATTTAGCAAGTTCACCTTAAAATTAATTTTCTAATTTCTACTACTATGATGGAGGTTATGTTCAGAGTCCTGCTTTGATGTTTTGAAGCCTTATTTTAATTCCAGCCTGAATATATTCTTGGGCATTTTATTTTGTACCTGTATTGTTCTTTACTTTGAATAGCCTTCCCTTTCCCTTTTTTTTAACCCTTGATGTTATATTATCTTCTCTTATTTGTTCACAACAAGGTATTTCCGGTAAGACAGCCTTCTTCATCCCCTTAATTGTCCCAGCAGCACTCTGGGTACCTGGTCCAGTTTGAATCTATCTTTCCTGAACAGGCCTTATCACTACATGTTATGAAGATCTTAATGCATTGCTTTGTCTGCATTAAGTCTGATATATATCATGTGACTGATACATCTACTCATTTCTCTTCCTCTGCTCTGTCCTCATGCTTATAGAATTTTCTTTTGGCCTCTAAGATCATAATTTTGCAATATTATTCAAAATATTCCATTCTGTTCCCATTACTGCAGTCCTCAAGGTCATGAAGGTCTTCCTGCACGATACTCCAGTCCTCTTCTGCATCAGTAGTACCTTCCAGTTTTGTGTTGTCAGCTGATTTCGTTAGCTCATTTACTTCCTATTTTTTGTGCCAAGGTCATTAATGAGAAGATTAAATAAGATTGTTCCCAGAGTGAATCTAGGAAACTCCATTAATAATTCCCCTCTCTCCTCACAGAATACTCCTCTTCAGTCAGTTTCTCACATGCTTTACAGTTCATATGTTAGCTCGATTTTCATCTTAATTAATGTTACACAAAATACATTCAGGAGTCCAGCAAGATTAGGTCTAGTGTCTATTTCTGTAAAGAACAGGCAATCATTTTATCACATAAATATATCAGATAACTCTAGAATAATCTATCAGTGATAAGTGGGTATTTTTATCCCACTTCCATATCCCTCTTTATCATTTATTACATTTCCTTTCCAAATGTGTCATAAAATCCTGATCATTATTCAGCTCAGACGTACATGCTTTGGCAGGTGCCTAGCTCGCTTATTCCCTTTCTTGAATATATCTAAAAATTAATATTAAGAGATCAGTTTCTCACTTTTATTGCTGATAAATTAACCCCCAAATATTTGGTACTTCATTCAAAGTAAAAATGCTAAGAATTAGAACAAATTACGTTATTTTCTAGTATTCTACTAATGATTATAAAAGTGTCTCAGAAATGTACAAAAGAGGGAAAAATGAAAACAATGAAACAACTATAAACTTTATTGTGGGTGGCATTCACAAATTCTATAAGCATCATTTAGCATGCTGTTGTCTTACTGTGGAGCCCTACATGATAGCCTTGTTGCCTGATATGAATCAATAGCTAGCAGCACTTTGGACTAAGCTGTGATGTTGCACATCCTTAAAATAAATGTCAGCATTAATGTGTTTTAGGTTTGGAACCAGATGTGAACTGGAGGTGACCTGAAGCAGAGAGGGTTAGAAGAATTGCTAGAATGCTAGGAGGGGACTTGAGCCGAAAATATGTAGATTTAAGAAAGAGCCTTACTGAACTTGATCGAACCTTACTTGCTCTTGTTACTTGCTTTAGCTCATCACAAAGATTACACGTCACACAGAGTCACATCTCAAGCAGCCAAAACATTTTATGATTCATGTGGAAGTCAAAGCCCTGTGTACCTTAGGGCATTACTTCAGAATCATTGCAGAAGGAACAGCATCACCTGATGAATCACCAGTATGACACTTTTTGCTGTCCTTTTCCATAAGCTTGTCCAAGGTACCGACTTGGTGTAACTCGATTCTGTTGTGCTTGCAGGATTTGATACAGTATTGTACCACTACAGCACACTGGTGTGTTTTATGGAGCAGAAATTAATGTACATTCTAAGATAAAGTAGTCATGATTAAGCAAAAGTCTTAGCTGTTGGTGGTTCAGAGCTGGTTTTGCGACAGCATGACTGGGAGACAGGATTACATGAAGTCCAGAGCTAAGAAAGGTCAGCCCAGACTGGAAGGGGAATCCATTGCCAGGACATATTACTGGAACTCCTTGGTCTTCAGTCCTACAGTTGGGGTGATTATATGGAGATGTAAAACAAGAAATACAGCAAAGAAACTCTTTTTCTATGAGGCATAAAAGGCAAAATTTAACCTAAAGCTTTTATTTGGTGCATTTGCAATTGGGCTTTACACTGGTGCCTACCTTTCTCCTAAAGCACTGATTCTCTGGGTGGGGAGATTTCAAAGTGTGAATTCCAAGAATAGCATTGCCTTAAATGGTGGGAAATGAGCTGCACTGCAGGTTTGGTAAATCTAAGGTTTTGTTCAGCCACTTAGTCATAGCTGCCCCCTCAAGTGAGAAATAACAAAAGGAATTTTTTTTGAGAAGGTGAAACTAGAGCAAAATATAGTGATCTGAAACTGTATGGGCCCTTTGTGTTTTATAAAAGAAGCAGAGGTAAAAGATTTCCCATTGCAGAGTATTATCAAATGACTAGAGCAAATAAATTGTACATAATGATCTTGACTTCCTGTAATCAGCAAAGCTCCATTGACTTTAATGGGAGAACATTGATTTGCGCTAGCAGAAGAGCCAAGTGGAAGGAGGTGCATTCCTGACTGTCTTGCTCATGTGGGTAATCTCTCTGAAATAATTCTCAGGAATAAAGATTACCAAGGGTCTGTGTTTCTTTTGCAGCTCCATTCTGCAAGTCCTTATACTTTCATTGCCAAAGCCATCTTTAACAGCCCTACTGCACAAAGTGCAAGGAACCTGCTCAAGAGGAGGGTCCGAATTTATTCCCTTTTTTCCCTGGCCTGGATGAGGATGCCTCACCAGTGCTGAGGCACAGCTCCCTGCTCCACTCCTGGTATGTATTGCTTTGTGAACTTGTACAGTGTCTGCCACAGGCACAGAGAGCTAACAGGCAGGCCTGGGAACTCGGCAGCAATGAACAGGACACTGGACCCCCTCCTTTTGCATGGAGTCAAACACTGCCCTGATAGAAGAATTTTTGGTGTCAGTGTTATTCCAGGTATCAGCAGGATTTGGCCCTACATGTCACAGTTGGTGTGATAATTGTGGACAGTTGACCTTCCTAAACTGTCCTGGTTTGGGAACTAATGTTCTGGATTTGTTTTTTTTACCTTGGGAAGGAGAGAGCTTGATCCCAGCAGGGGGACTGGAAGCATTTCCTAGGCTTGTTCCCATTGCTCTGTTCCCATTCACAAAGCCACCCATGCGGCCCAGCATCCCCTTTGGCCACATGTAAAATTCTCAGTGAGGCTGGTTCACCTGTTCACCATCAGATCCACCCCTCACATAAAAAATCCATAAGTCAAAAGGCACCGATGTGGAAAAAGAAAAAAAAACAAAGTCAAAGTACCAGAGCTTTCCTTTCTTCCCTCCACCATACATTGACCAGCTGGGACAAAAAGAGTCATGTAACACTGCTTAGTTCTTCTCTGAAGACCTGATCCTATAACAGTGTTCAGGTCTTCTCTGAAGAGCTGATCCTGGACCCTCTCATGAACATTACAGGTATCTCTCTTTCTGATCACATGCAGTGTCTCAAATACCGAACACTTCGGTTCCCCACGTTGCAATACAAAGCCTTGTTTGCTCTCAAATGCAGAATTACAGTTCTAATTTCTGCCTACAAAGATATAACCTCTCACAGTATCACATTATCTTTGCCTTGATGGCAGATCTATTGCAACTCAGTAAAGCACTAATGGAGATCCAATGCTATTCCATTACCCTTCATTGCAGATCACAGCCTGGGCTGGTCAACATTATAAAGTTGTGCTGGCTACAGCCTGATGGACAAGTGCTTTTGTTATCTGTAGCCACGCATGCTTTGTGCAGACCTCCGTTGTGGTGCAAGCTATCCCAGCTCAGTGTGTTTGCCCGATGGCATGTCCTGTCCATCAGTGGAAACCACCACACTACTTAAAACACCACAGCAGGAGCCTCATGCGTTTTTCCTGGTGTGCCCACTGGCTTTTCACAGCAGGGTGCTTTAGTGTAATGTACCTGTGGGCTCATCTCCACTGAAGCACAGGTTGAAATAATCCATTAGTAATGCCACAAGAGGGTTTCTGATTGGTTTAAGCCAATCTAAAACTGCACCGCTGCTGAAAAGCGGGGTGCTACCCTTCATACTTTCCCTATGTTCCTCTCGTGCTGGCTCAAGTGAGCCAGCTGGAAACTGATCCTGCAAGAAAAGCAGGTAAACTGGGTCAGCTCCCTCACCTGCCTGCCCCTGGGGCTGCGCCAAGCGAGCTCCCCTCCAGCAGCAGCAGGGCCTTTGATGGACTTAATTCAAACTGCGCTCTGTGGTTGTTTCACGTTGAGCATCTCCAGATCCTGAGAGACGGTGTGATGAACCAGAGAGAACTGGCCTGTCTGGAAGCATGGGCTGCAGCTCAAGTGCTGGCGGTCACGCTGTGGGAATCAGTTATTCAGTACAGCTATAACGATTGCCCTGCACATCTTGGCTGTTTTGCAGTGAGCACCATCAGTCAAGTCAAGCTGTCTCAGGAGATGTTAACTCAAAAGCAGACAGCTGGAAGTAAAACTGCAGTGAAGCCTAACAGCGAGTGCTGTCTGCGGCTGCATCTTAAGCCATGCCTCTTACTGCAACTGGCTATACAACACTATTTAAAATCAACAAACATCTGCATCACCATAGCTATTAAATCAGGAAAAGTGAACCAAGAGGGTGATATGCTTGACCAGCCAATGTCTACATGGCCCAATTAATTTTTTTTCCTGACTACCCCTCCAATCAGTCCTAAGGCCTCTGGCTCTGAAGATACTGTATGGAAAGGAACACATTTGGATGCAGCACAGAATTTTTTTTTTTTTTGGATGGACCACTGGGCAAGCAGACATTTGAGACTGTGAATGAAACATAGGAGGTGTCTTAGGGCGGCTGTGCTGTAATATGAGTGTCACAACAGATTCACCTGGAGATGGAAGCAGCTTTGGTTTTGAGTCAGACATCATTATATTTGAAGAGCTGCCCGTGGCCCTTAAATAATGCTTCAGCTGACTGTTGTTTTAATGCTGGTTGATAGCATCTATCAAACTCAGCTTTTTCTCTGGTAAACATGTATCAGAAATAACATGTTGTTTTCATTTTTTTTCCTTGGCTTATCTTTGATCATTTTGAATGAGACCCCTTTCATCAGAAAGTCTTTACGATGCTGGTCAGGCAAGGCTCACCTGACATGTGTAGGAAGACAAAGGACACCCAGTTATTGTTTGGAAAGCTTGTGAATGTTGCCTCAAGCGGACCAGGTTATCACATTCTCTCATGCTGCAAGTGATGCTCTAATACTACTGGCATTCGTAGTACGTGCTAGGAGACACCCAAGGTTTTCAGGGGAGAACTCAGAAGAGTGTAGTTACCTGCCAGACATGAAAGAGGGCAACAATGAAATTCAAGTGAGCAAGAAGCCACTGAGAGGCACATTCAGAGAACAGAAGACTGAATGTAAGTATGTAATGTAAGGATGGGAGAAGTAAGAAGAGACAAAAAATGGTATGAGCTGGGACTGATTACAGAGGGGATCTGCGAGTGAGGGGAGGAGAGGTGTCATTCTGGAATGAGCTAGAGAGAAGAGTTACCCTCAGGCAAGACCAAAGGAAATCCGGGCATGGAATGGGGTGGTCTAACAACGAGAAAGGAAGAGACAGGTTGGAATGGGAATGAGAGATTAGGAAGGAAAAATGCTAACTATTAAAAAAGAGGGAAAAATAATTGAAAAGCAAACAAAAAAAAAAGTACTATGAGAAAAGGAAATAAGATAACAAGGAGCAGAAGACAAAGAATAATGACTAATACTCCTCAACAATAGATATGTACTGAATTAGGCAGAAAGTGTCATTCAGTCTGTCCTGGCAAAATAAGCAGCATTGTGCAGTCCTTCCTGATACCTGTTATTGTACCAGTGACAAGACATGACAAGAGCTGCTTTGTCTGCCCCGCCTGGTGCTGCCCTGCTGGGGCAGAGCTGGCCTTTGAGGAATGACGTGTATGAGGTCAGTGTTAGCAAATTTGCTTTTTATCCTTCTTGGTCACACTTTCATCAACAAGGCCTTATTTATACCGAGGATTTTTTTCTGAATGTTTTACTACTCCCTAGCCCTGACAAGAATCATCAGTACTAGCCCTGGTGAAAGCACTACTGTAAATGGCCTTCTGGTATTTTTACCTCAGACTTGTCAACATCTGACATGAAAAGAGTAATAATAAAACTGCTTCGAAGGAGGCTCCCATAATGCTCCTACCATTGCAATTGCTGATGGATAGGCTCGGCTGTGAGGCTGATATCCTGAAGCATTCCTATTGCACTCCACAACCCAGAGATTAAGGCGGCTCTAAAATTAAAAAACTGAGAAGCAACATAGGAAAAGAATCTCCCTGGTTTCAGCTGGGATGTCAACAAAAAGTTTTTTTTTGTTTCTGTCATAATAATAAATTATCTTACAATAATTTAAAGAGTTTTGTGCCAGTACTTGGAGCAAGCAACACCCTTTGTCTGGAGCAAAGGCAAGGCCAGAAATTCTGGCTTTCTCTTCAAGAAAGACGTATTAAGAATTGGGAAGAGTGATAAAAAAGGATTCTCAGAATATTCTCTGAAGAGCTCTATGTTTCATCTGGTTTATAAAGGAGAACGGACTGGAGTTTAGGAAAAGACTTGAGTTCAATGGCTTTAAATCCAGTGCAGGCAGCTGAAACACTGATCAGTCTGTCATTTTATTTATAAACATTTCTATGCATCCCTGGTGCCAGGGAAGGAGACAGCTTCTTTATAGGCTTTTTCCTAGACAATGCTATAGGAGCTATGGGAGATGCAGTCTCCTTGTGCACCCATTTGCAATAAAGTGTTTGTGTAGAGCAATGATTGCCTACCATCTCATACAGAAATATAGTGATTAGGTAAGTAACAGTATGCAACCTAAAAAAGAAAAAAAAACCTTCAAAAGGTTCAGAGCTCAGAATAAGTGATTTTTACCTCAGTTTATTCAATAACCTTCCCCTTACAGCTTCTTGGCATTAGTACGTGGCACTGGTTAAAAATCAGGCTTTAGATAGTTCAACTTTCTGCATTGGTGTAGTTGTATACAGGCATGAAGTCATTCATGGCAGACAAAGACAGAATATGTCTATAATGTCATGTAAATGAATTTTTAAATGGCAAAAAGAAAAAAAAAAACCCTGATTCTTTCCTAGGGAAGAAGTGTGCTGAATTGCATTACAATATATATGCATACGTATAGTCAGCATCTGGCACAAGGAGGCCAGGATTTTCAAAACTGCAGAGTGAGCCTTTTCAGGGTCCCTGCAGTCTGAATAGAAGCCCACACATCCTTATTATTTGCATATGGCCCCATTATGCTTTGGAATTCATAGAAGTCTATTCCACACTGAGAAGCAGATTTTTTTTTTTTTTTTTCTGATGGAAATTACTGTTCTTCAGAGTGGCTAGAAGTTACTAGGCACATACTGTACTAAGCTATATTTTGCTTTCTTCTCTAGAATATTATACATTTTTTCCTCTCACATCCTCTGACCAGTTTGATAGTCATTTTTTGCTGTAAAGTGATCTATTGCCATAACAGGTAAAAAGCTTCTGTTGCTAACTGAGCATTTTACACTGGTTTTATAATAAGATTTTGAAGCTTTTTTCTCCTTCAGCCTTAATCTTCTGAGAACATTACACTTAAAAGCTCTAGCTTTCCACAGAAATAAAAGGTAAATATTGATTCATCTTTTCAAAATGTAATTATCTGCTTTGCCACAAAAAAAAAAGCCTTGCAATATAGCTTTAATGGTACGGTTCCTTAATACAGTTTCAGTTAGCAAGAGTAGAGAAAATTTAAAGGAAGTACGTAACAGAATAAAGTATTTTCATCTCAAAGATGAAACAAAAGAAAGAATCAATCTGGTGCTGAGATACGGGAAGGCTGATCCTGATGACCAGTTTGCAAGATGCTGTATTTGAGCTCCCCATGAACAATACATGAGGTTGGTTGAAGGAAACTGAGAGCAATTAGGTTTAGAGAGGGAAGTCGAGACACTTCTGAAAAGAAAAAAAGTGCGTGAAGAGTAGTTCCTCACACTTTTGAAAAATATATACCAGCTAACGAAATACCAGAACTCCAGCACTTGCATACATCAAACACTTGCATTCATTGAATCACTCCATGATTAGTCATACAGTGCAGGTAGTATTATATGACATGACACCATGGAGTGAAAAGGCTTCAGATCTCTGCAGTGTTTCTCTGATAAAAGACAAATATTTCTTAAACTGTGTGGCTTGTAGGTTTCCGGGGATATCACGCTCAAACACAAAGGAATTGTTATTGTTTGGGTAAACCTCGGCCGAAAAGCATTCCTAAAAAATGTGTATATAGCACCATCTACTGACACTATGAGTCTTTGCAGGGGAATATGTTTTTAGAAAATCTGGACTATGATAACAGTGTAGCAGTTTTCCCCTAGTTGGCGCAGGATGGGTCCCTCTTTCTACTTACGGCTCTGTAAACTCAGAATAATGATGGATGGCCCTTGCCTCAAGAGTTTAGCCACTAAAAATGAGACAAAATAAAACACAGTACTCAAAAAGAAAAAAATTGGGAAAAATGAGACAAAAAATGCGTAGCTTGGTGAGTCACAGCTTGTCCTGGAGCAAAAATGAGCTGTTGTTGGCAAAGGAAATAATTTCTCAAGATGTCATTTGAGAGCCCCAAGACTTTCCTTTCTTCTGGCTTCAAACTCCTGCATCCTCCTCTGGGCCACCCACCCAGCTTATCAGAGTCAACGCAACTCACTCATCAAAAGAGTTTTCCTTTCCTTTATCCAATGTAATTTTTCCATTGGTGAGACAGGTTGACTGAAGTCAGGGCCTGCTGAGGACCAGGTCTGGTGTAAACTAGACAGCCAGGTGTGTGGAGGAGGGCAGGAACATGATGGTACCAAAAGGCTGTCAAGTTGCCTCAGTTACATTCATTTCATATAATTTAATTCTTTCTGGGTTATATTTAGTTCATTGACCTGGTTTATTATTGTTATGTAGACATAGAGGTGAGTGTGCAAACAGCCAAGATGGAAACTCCTTCGATGAGGTGAGCTCAGCTGTCAAAGGAGACTGAATGGGATGCAGCCTCAGAGCAGGCGTTTTAAACTGAGTCTTGAGAGAAGGGCACTGGGAAGAGGTAGTGCTCATCTCCCACCTACTAGCTAGGATGTCCCCATGGCCTATACAATCTATTTCTCAGCCACTAAAGCAGAAACAGCATGCAGCAAGCACTGCTCTGCCAGCAGGGAGGAGCATGGGGACAAAAGTAGGGCAAGACACGGGGCTGGGATAAGTTGATCAGGGCAGGGCGAAAGATTAGTATCATGGATAGTATTGTCACTTAGCAGTTTTGGTATCATCTGGTACAGAGCACCTTTTGAGCCACAGTATTGCTGTTGTTTTGGAATATGTCCCTCATGAGCCTTCGTGCCATCCAAAACATGACCTAACTGCTCCCAGAACCACACTGGAAAGCCATAAAACCTTATTTTTTGCAGATGCCCCTGAGACGGTCATCCTGCTGGATTCATGCCAGTCAGCTGGACTACTTAGCTGTCCCCAGGAAGAGGGAATTTTCTCTTTATTACTTGTGAAGCCTTTTCTCCTCTCTTTTCATTTTGGGGTTGGAACTAGGTGATCCTTAAGGTCCCTTCCAACCCAAACCATTCTATGATTCTCAACTCTGACTTGTGTTCTTTGGTCCTACAAAAATGTATTAACAATAAACATTGGGGGGAAAAAAAGCTCATTTTGTCACTGATTTTATTTTTTCCAGAAAAACGTATGTTTGCTAGGTGGAGTGGTAGGATGGTACTGAGCCCAGGCTGTGCACAGAACAGGATGCTAACGCATGGAGATGAACCCCCAGAAATCAGTTTCCTGTATGACTTTGTCTTTACCCCTTCAGCATGACAAGGTCGGTGTTTAAACAAAGGTCACATACTCTTTCTCAGTATCTTGTAAAATATTTTTATTTCTCTTGACCTAAGTAGTAGGTCAGTACTTTGCGTGATGTTGCATGTGTCTGTATCAAGCCAGAAAGACTGCGTACATGAAAATTGTTTAAAGAACAGATTTTTTAATTCGTTACAAAATGCATATTCAAAGGCCTCTTCCTGCAGCCACACTAAGGACAATTTCCAAGAGACAATTCCCATTTCTGAACTCCAAAGCACACTTCTAAGCAGTGCAGAGCCAGAAAGCTTTCTCTTCACTTATCTTGAGGCTGCATGAGTAGCATTTCCCAAGGTGTAGTTCCCTGATTGGCTTAGTCCCGTCTAAACCCGTGGTGCTACTGTGGCAAGCCATGGTCCTGTCCCACTCATGCTTGTGTAACTGTGGGCTCGGCTGGATTGTGGAGCTGACTCAGATGGACACTAATAATTTGTTGCAGGATTAATTTGCAGCTGGATCAATGCCCTTATCTGTCTGACTGTACCCTGATGGGCGTGCCAATGTCCACACCTGAGCCACCACCACTCAGCAACAGCACCCACTTTGACTGGTTAATGCTGATCATGAAACCCCACCCTGGGGCCATTTCTTGGCTGTCCAAGCTCTGATTCACACAAAAACGCAGTCTCAGGCAGGGACTCCCTACCCTCCATGCTTGGTTTAGCCTGCAGATGCTGACGTCTGCCACTGTCATTAGACAAAGGGGCATTTAACGAACGACGGGCAGTCATCAATCACAGGCACGTGTAACTGTCCGTCAAAGGCGCATTATAAACCACTTCATTTCTAACGCTGCGTAGCTGCAGTAGTGTCTGTTTCGCACACCCACTTGTAAAAACGCACGTGGTGACAGGCAGGTGCTGCAAGGCCCAGCTCTCATGGACACAAGGGAAAGCGGAGTGGGGCAGCACGAAGGCGACACCTTATCAGTGACGGTCCGTGCGTTGCCAGTGGCAGTGGGGGACGGCAGCAGCCCGAGTGCCGTGCCCACGCGCGGAGGTTTTGCACGCTCGCTCTCGGTTGAGCTCCGTACACGTGAACACGGCCACCCGTGCTTCGGCAAACCGCGGCTGCACTTTGACCACCGGGCTCTGGGTGCTCGCCAGGCCCACCGGTGAGCCCCGGGAGCGCGGCTCCCGCGGCACGGTCCAGCGCACACCCACGGAAAAAAAGGGAAAACCGAGGCAGCTGCGACATGCGCGGCCACGACCTCCCAGGCCGGAGCGGCTGCCCTCCCCTCCCTTGCCCTGCCCTGCCCTGTCCCGCCGCCGGGGAGCCCCATCCCGCAGCCGCCGGGCCTCGCCACGCCACGGCGACGACTCAAGGCCGCAGCTCCCGCCCGCCCCCACCCCTCAACGGCCACCGAGCGCGCGCTGCTGGGGGCAGGGCGGGCTGGGCGCGCGCGGCCCGCGCCCGCCGCTCCCTCGCGAGAGGTGCAGCGCGCCGCCGCCGCGGCCGCCGCCCCCGCCCCGCGCGGCCGGGCGCCCCGCCCCGCCCCGCCCCCGCGCGCCGCAGCCCCGCCCCGGCGCTGAGCTCCGGGCGGGCTGGCGGGGGGAGGGCCGGCGGGCGCGGTGCTGCGAGCAGCCATGATGGTGGGTCTCGGGGCGGCCGCGGTGCCGGGGCGGGGCGGGCGTGTGCGGCCGGGTCGCTAACCTGTGCGCTTTGTCTCCCCCCACCCTCCCTGCTGCCCGTCGTGCCTCTCCGCGTCCCCCCGGCCCGCTCCGCCTCCTCCTCCTCGCCCCCAGCAGGAAGGCTCGGACGACGGCCCAGATTTCCTCTCGGAGGAGGACCGAGGTGTAAGTGCCGCGGGGCGGCGTTAGGGACCCCGGCGTCTGGGGGTCGGGTGGGGGAGGGCAGGTCTGGCCCCCTCCCCCGGGGGCCCTCCAGGCGCCGCCTGGCCCCAGCCCCCTGCGTGGGGACCGGGAGGGGCGCGAGATGGCGGGGGGCGGCAGGCGGTCAGGGTCCGGGGTGTCCCTCTGCTGGCATCTGCTAATGCGGGAATAGCATAGCCTCCGTCTGAAATCAGTCGCCGTGTGCGTGTGTTTTGCCTTGATTTTTTCATTGTTCTACCACCCAAGTTTTGAAAGGGCAGTTCTTCCGTGCTTTTAGTGGAATAGCTTGAGAGGGGGTTGTGTGTGTTGCTAGAGACGCATATTCTCTCTGTGCCCTTCCCTGCCCTGATAACGTGCCCCCACCCCCCCGCACACACAGATTGTGCTGTGGCCCTGACCAGGTTGACCAGCCTTGTGGAGAGCACCAGGTTCCATCTTTAATTGTGAGGCAGGGCCTAGGTGAAATAGTCCTGCCTTCTCTTGTCTCTTTAGGCCCTAGAGGCTCTCCCATAGATAACAATGGGATGTTCACTTTGCAGGCGCACGCTGCATAATAAACTCTGAATTGAAAAGAAGTTCTGTTGTTGGGACAGGATGCCGCGATTATGTTTCTTGCTGAGAAAACCTTTATTCTCTGCCCTGCTGTTTCTGGCCTTCGTTTCTCTTCTGACTGCTGTATCCATCTTTCTTTAGCTTGCCTGCCTCACTTAAGCAACAAATCAGCTAGTCTAGTATAATTTATTCAGACCGATTACCCCTGTTGGTTAGTGTCTTGAGAAAGACTGACTGAGCAAGGCAGGAGAGCAGCTTCTGGGTTGCTTAGGTTGCCTTGGCTGGTGCTGGTTATTAAAATGGCTACATCCAGTATATTACTCAAAATACAAAATCTGAAAAACGCTGCATTGGTATATGCTTTTATCATGCATGTCATACACAGGTGTCAAATATAATGTTAAGTACCAAGTGATTCTTGACTGTATGCACGTGGTAGGAATTCAGTGCATTTTATGTTCCAGTTTATGAACAGAAGTTGAAAAAGGAATTCTAGTATTGTATTAGGCCAGTTCTGGCCACTGTAGATCTTTTGCCTTTAATTATACAGCTACTTTAGTAAGAATATTGGATAAAAAAAGAGAGAAGGTAGAAATTGTTGTCCTTTGAGTGTCTTCAGAAGAAGGATGGAAGAACTTGTCAGTTATGGAGTTGTATTTTACATAGGTTGTCCCTGGTGTTCAGGAAGAGACATTGAAGCGCACAGTTAAATAGTCTTTATCTGAAGGGACAGGTAGAACATAACAATGCAGATCTGATTCAGTGTGAAACTTCTTTGTTTGTTGGGTTATTAGTTTTCCCTCTAAGGCTACAGGTAGTCGGAGTTCACAAGGTGATTTGAAAGCCTTAAATCTCTTAGCAGTCTTGTTTGTGCTGTTGGACAACTTACATCATCTCAGTTGGCCAAGTGCAGTCTTTTTTTTTTTTTCTCTTTTTTTTTTTTTTTTTTCTTCCTCCTGTCCCTCCACCATCTTCATGCAGCATGGAGGAATTAAACCAGAACAGTGTCCTTCTCCTTTCCCTAATTCTTTTAGGTTTCTTAATTTGAATCACTCTGGGATTTTTTCACTGCTGTGCAAATCTCTGGGGTTAAAGCACAGGTTCTTATCGGCTTGATGTTGATTGTGATACAGAAAATCTAATCAAAAGCAATACTGACGGTCTGTTCATAAACGGATTTGCTGTATTTTAATCTTCAAAACAGTAACTTTATTTTTCTTAGTAGCAGTAGTAAAAATAAACAGCTTTTCGTAGACTGTTTTCCTGGTTCTGATTGACATTTAAAAACTGAGTAGGTCAAGCCTTTATTTGAAACCATGGATGGCAACTTCTGGTTAGAGTAACTGAGCTTTTAGTTTTGCAAATTGGTACGCTTTCCTCTCTAGAATTCAGATATTGCTATGACAACTGTACTTTTAACTCTTCAGAGTCATGTTGGTCAGCTACGGTTGTGTTAAATTTAACGTGGGGGTGATGGGATGAAAAGAGGGCTGGAAATTATGTTGATGCCACACAGAACAGTAATTCTCAAAACAATTGTGTTATACCACATGGAGCCTTTTCTGGAGAATTGTAAAACAGCACTGAGAATCCTCTTTGAGGAAGTAGCAGTGGGTGGTCTGTAGAAGGAACTTATTACAAATGGTCTGCATAAAGTGAGCTTGTGGGAATTGCTTTTCTAAATCTCAGGAAGATACTATCGATTTCACTTGGAGTAACTCAGTTCCTATTGGGTTTTTTGCACTCTCTTTAACATAAACAATACATGCTTTGAAAGGTGGTGTGGTATTGTTCTACTAATACTGTCTTGGGTATTTTATGTCTATATAAACTTTAGCTGACTTGGCTAATGCTCTTGAATGCTCATACAGGGGAAATGAGCTAACCCTTAGAACAGGTCTGCTAGAAACTTAATGCTGTGAAGACACCATGTAATTTTTTGTTGTAAAAGTGTTGTTTGTTTCCCTTGCTCTGTGTATTTATCTGCCTGTAAAGAACCCGCTGAGAAAGGGTCCTTTTTTATGTAACGTTTTTGAAAGCTTAGAGTATAGAACTTGCTGTTGTTAACAGATGACATTACTTAGGAATATAAGGTTTGGTTGTTTCCCTTGTCTCTACCAGCTTCCTTCCTTTATCATTTCAAGTATAGTTGATGCTTAAGCAAGAGCCTAGGTGCTAAATCATCTCGTTGCATTGTGTTCTCTTTTGGTACTGTGACATTGCGTAGCCCTGGCTTCTGGTGTTTTCTAGATCCTTTGAATAAAACAGGGACTTTCTTGGTGTAGCATAGGAAGCTGTAAAGCAGCTAAATGAAGCTTTTGTTTTGCAAGTGCTTCCGCATGGGTGTAGAGTATGTAGCTAAGCAAAAAATTATTGTGCAATGTTGGATGAATTAGACTGGGGGGAGGGGGAGCATGATACAAAGGGGCTGTATCCCACCTCCATTTTTTCCAGAATTTGAGGTACTTCCATTTCAAGGTACATTCACATCCAAATTGGGTTTTGTAGCATTTTGTGTTTTCATTTCCTACTCCCTTCATGACTAGAAAAACATCCGTTGGTTTTGGAAGTAGTGATGAAGAGGTTGCTTAAGTTTGTTGTGTGATGGTGATGTTTGTGATTTTAATTCCCAGTAATGCCATGTGAACCGTTGTGTCACGTGAATACATTTAAAGTCTTTCAACTTTCTGATTGTCTTTGACATCTTTCATAAATGCTTCATTACCATTGCAGATGAAAATGTTCCCTGTTGGCAGTCAGGCTACACAGCATAATTTAACATATGATTAAACTTTTCAAAACTGTTACAAACTTAACTCATTGTAAAGGACTATTTGTTTGATTTATACTTCTATGTCATGAGTGAAGTTGTCATGTAGGTAGTTCTTAATTTTCACAGCACAGATAAGCATTTTGTTTCTGAAGTTGTGAATAGTGCATATGGCTGGGGTGCGCTGCGCTAGAGGCTGCATATGCACTAGTGACAAACAGCCTTTCTACTGGATCTTAGAATTGTGTATTGTACTGCTTTTTTAAAAAAAGGAGGAAATTAGTAGAAATTTTTGTGACCTGTGAAAGACTACAAAAGTACCATTTGGATAGTCCAGATTATTTGCTGAGATTACGCTGTTTGTTAATGTATTCTAGGGGACTGGAGGAAAAACAAACAGTACCCTAGACAGTGTAACCACTAAAAACTTCTTTTACAAGCTGAAAAATGTGGTGTCATGACATAAGGCAGACATTGGTATGTCAGATTATATTTTTCTTTCCTAAATTAGATGTTAAGCATATTGGAAACTCAGTAGGAGCTAGGAGATTCTGCCTCTGAGAAGTGATCTGCAATGGATTGTTGCATGATAATACGCCTTTGTGTGAGGCAGTGACCCCCTAAGCCTTGGGAAAACTGAACAAAAAGTGATCCTTGAATCACATGTGTGAATATGTTACTGTGTGGTGGCTTTAACGATTTCCAACTTTGCTACAAGGAAAAGCTATTGCTGTTTGTGTAATAGCTGATGAACTGTTATGTTTTGCTAGCCTAGCAGAATATGCTAGACTATATGATTTTGGTTTACTTTCGTACACTAATTCTAAGATATATTAGTCCGGTTGCTGCTACATAAGCAGCAGAGTTGTCCGTGCTTTGAGGTTAACAAGAAAACTGGTCTGGGAGCTGACCACTATAATTTAAGATGAGGATTAAGATAACTGGTGGAAAACAAGATGTGGCAGTTGATGCTTCTCTTCTTGTGCTGTTCCAGTGCCTGCCAGCATTACCTTCAGAATCTACTCACATGTAACCTTTGTACTGTGTGTTGCTGATACTTAAAGAATTTTCGTACTTGACTAAGGACTTCAAAATGCAGTCCTGAAATGTTTGCAGGAAAATGTCTGTTTGTATGACAGAGCATTTTTATGCTATAGAATGTGATATTTCTAGAAAAAATGCAGCATCAAAGAAAATGCAGTTAAAAAAAAAAAAAAAGAAAAAGAAAAAAGTAAGCCTCATGAGCATGATGTCAAAATATTTTTTGACAATGTGATTGGAGAAGATTTCGAAGTTAGCCTTAGGACTTGTAAAAATATTCTGAAAATCTGTTGATCATGATGATGAAATTGTCATGGGACAGATTGCTCTAGAACAGCAAGGGTGAGGGGGACTCGAATTCCAGTTGGGGTCTAGCTGAGGTTAGTTTCACCAAGTACTGTTGAAGCCTTTGGGCCAGTTACTGCCAAACATTGTGGTATGCAGATAATTTTCCAATTTTTCTATATTTGATCATTGTCTCATTTTCTTTTCGATGTGACTTTGGAATTATTTTGTGAGAGAGTTTCACGTCTTGTGGAAAAAAATTGCACATATTCCTTGCACTTTTGCCATTTCTCATGCTGATTTGGAAGAAATCGGAGGCTTGGCTTTTTTTGATTTTGGGTGGGATTTTTTTGTTTGGGTTTTTTTGTTTGTTTTCAGAAAAGTACTTCCAAGGAGACTTAGCAATGTGAAGTTCAAGCCTTTTTTTTTTTTTTTTTTTTTTTTAATTCCTTTTCAGTGTATCATGGAAAGGAGGCTGAGGGGAGACCTTATCACCCTCTATAACTACCTGAAAGGAAGTTATAGTGAAGTGGGTGTCAGTCTCTTCTCCCAAGTAGCAAGTGATAGGATGAGAAGAAATGTCCTCAAGTTGTGCAGGGGAGGTTTAGATTGGACGTTAGGGAAAATTTATTCACTGAAACGGTTTTCAAGCATTGGAACAGGGTGCCCAGGGAAGTGATTGAGTCACCATCCCTGGAGGTATTGTGTAGATGTGGTGCTCAGGGACATGGTTTCATGGTGGACTTGGCAGCGCTAGGTTAACAGTTGGACTTGATGATCTTAAAGGTCTTTCCCAACCTAATGGTTCTATGATTCTATGTGAAATGTTAAACAAAATAATAGTGTAAGACAATGTGAGTAAACCAGATCTTTAATAGCTCTTGCTTCTTTGAAATACAGGACTGCTTTTCTCCTTAGAAGTACCCTTCCAATTGTTGGTACCTTTATAATTACCTTTATTGTTGATTCAGGGGAGCAGGGGCAGTGAAGAGAGAAAGCTAGTGAACTTGTTGCTGTCTGTAGATGCACTTTGTCTTGACCATCTCAATTACTAGCAAGTTAACAATACACAGAAATGAAGATAGTGCACAAACAAGGAGTACGGTAGAGGCAATTATTTGTGTGGTCATATGTGCCATAAGGAGTACTACTGGAATTTATTTTTTTGCTGGAAATAATTTTTTAATGTTGGGGCTTTTTGTAATCTATCTTCAGTGTTTTAAGGATGTTCAGCACTGAAGGATCAGGGTTCTTTTTGAGGGAAGAATAAGGGAAATATAATTAACTTTCTTTAATTTGAGCTAAATAGATTTTTCTTTGTTTAGCTTAGAGCAATAAATGTTGATCTCCAGACTGATGCTGCTCTGCAAGTGGATATCTCAGATGCACTCAGTGAGAGAGACAAAGTGAAATTCACTGTCCATACAAAGGTAAAAGCCTGGGTTTGTACACTGAACATTTTCCTAATTATATAGAAAAGAAAATTTGCTTAAACTGTTCATTGAAACAAGTGTAACACAACGCAAAGGAAATGAGAAAGTAGCATCATCTCATATTCAAGAGACTGTGTAGCTTCAGTGCTTAAGAAAAAGGCGGCTAAAAAGTTAAGAAGTTAAAAGCTGTTTAGAAGACAGTGATGTTCAGTTATTTGTACTGATGCGTTGTCATGCCGTTCCCATGCTTATTAATTGGCCTATTGGCAGGTAGACTCTTTAATAAACCTCAATATTCTTCAGTATAGTTTTTAGTTGATTAGCCATGGTTTCAGATTCTAAAAATATATTTCATAATGGAATTGCACACAAGAATAATTTTTAGTTACTGCTTGTTTATGGCTGGGTTTTTTTTAGATTTGAGTGTTTATTGATCCCAGAATCACTGAATAGTTGAGGTTGAATAAAATTTCTGGAGATCATTTAGTCCCATCTCCTGCCTCACTCTCACCATTAAATCAGGGTGGACCAGAGCACATTGCTCAGGACTCGTCCATTTTGGTTTTGAGCATCTCCAAGGGTGGAGACTCCATAACCTTCTTGGGGAACCCATGCCAATTGATTGCTGTGGTAATTAAGATGGGGATAATTATTGCTGTATGAACTTTTTTTTTTGGTCATATCCTTACCTGGGTGGTTGGATTATTTTTGTTGTTCCTTCAGGATGTTTTTCACATAGTAATGAAATACATTGTGCTTTTGGGGGGTTTTTTGGTGTGTGGGTTGGTTTTGGGTTTGTTGGGGTTTTTTCCTAATTCTTCCTCCTTTTCCCCTTCTAGAGTTCCTTACCAAATTTCAAACAAAATGAATTTTCTGTTGTCCGTCAACATGAAGAGTTTATTTGGCTTCATGATTCTTTTGTTGAGAATGAGGACTATGCTGGCTATATTGTAAGTATTACAGTTCTTTTGGTTTATGTGCACTGTTTTCTCTGGACTGTATCAAAAGTGTTTGTGACTGTTTTTAAATGCAATGGAAATGGCAGGTGTTCATTCCTTCTCAAATCAGATCAGATGCCCTAATACTTCGTTTTATGCAATTACACAGAATTAATGGTTGAAGCAAGCTTGGAGGAAAGTTACTGTAGTTGTCATACTTTCTCACTTTTCACTTCTAAGGAGCGAGTAGTTTAATCTGTATCCAAGTGTATTTTTAGTCCCCCATGTTAAAAGTGCGGGAGGTAGGTGAACTGTGTAACTTGGTGGTATTGTTTTTGCAAGCTAATGCTTAACTTAGCTAAAACAAAGGCAACATGAAACTTAAAACAGGAATGGCAGAGTGCAGTAACTGAGCTCTAGTAATCAGATTTTTCCAATTTCTATTGTGAAGATCAGAATCATTTTATCATAAATCAGTTGGAGGGGAAAAAAGCAGCGCAAATACCATCTAGAACTACAGAGAACCTTAATACACAACTTAAAAACTTAGGTTTTGAAGTTTATTTCAGGCCTTTGGGGAACAGACGTCCTGAAATAGTCACCTTATGACACTGCCTATTAAAAATGGGTGCTGCTGTTCATACTTCAATTACAAATAGATATATTTGTCATCTTGGTGTGAAAGTTAGGTATTAATTTTGTGTTTTGGGGGGTGTCTACTGATTCAGAAGGTAAGCGTATATTTCTAATTGACTAGTAGGTACATTATGGTGAGTATAATCTGATGTGTGATACTATTCTTGAGCTAGTACTTTTTTAGTCAGACAAGCTATTTGAAGTGACGAGACCTTCAGCATGGTAATGACTATTTTCAGACAGTTGACTGCGTAGGTGGTGGATTTTTCTTTTTTTTTTTTTGCAGTGCATTAATGTAATGGGCAAATATCGGTGAACTAAAATGTAAGCGTAGTTTTATCTTTTTGATGGTTCCCTGTACTGATAGCTGTTCAGGATTAGTTTGACTGCAGTCTTTTCTCTTTCAGTGGTAATATACTATATTACAAGATTAACCTAGAGACTTGTTTACTATGTGCTTTGTTATTTCAACAGATGTATCTTTAATGTCAGCAGTGCTGCAAGAAAGAGCTAGTGCCTGCAAACAATATGGAATGTTTCTTTTTTGGTTTAAAGTTTTGGGGAGCTATAAATTGGTGATGTGAAAACAATTGTGGAGTTCTTTTTCTTTAAACAAGACATAATCCTTATCAAATAAGCTAAAACAAAACTAATTATAAAATAATTATTTCAAGTTTTAAGTCATTGTCATGGGAAAGCTAGGTATTATTTGGTTTGTGTTGTAATTAAACTACTGAGGCCGTTAGTTAATACTTCAGTAATCTCCAAGGACACTTGCCCAAAATTGGTGTAGTAATGCAGCATGTCTGGCTCATGAATGAAAGACTTTATCCATAAATGCTGTAATGAATGATAAAAGAGAGAGCCATATATTAAAAAGCTGCAGGCAATCTACAGTTCTTGTACTGAATGGATGTTGTTTGACTGAGAAGATGAGCAATTAAAAAAAAAAATTTTATTCAATTCCAGATTCCACCAGCACCACCCAGGCCTGACTTTGATGCCTCAAGGGAGAAATTGCAGAAACTTGGAGAAGGGGAAGGATCAATGACTAAAGAAGAATTCACCAAGATGAAACAAGAACTGGAGGCGTATGTAGACTTGGTTACTTTTTTTTTAAATATCCCTCAACTTTTAATGCTGTTTGCTTTTCCATGTTTCTGATTTCACTGTAATGGTTCTCTGTGAGATACAGGCTTGAGAATTCAGTTGCTACATAAGCAGGGTTATTTTAGTGATCATGATCAGAGCCATTAGGAAAATTGTAGAAATAATTTCACAGAATGTCTTCTGAAACAGGAAAAAAAATCAGCTTGTTCTTGAGCATTCTTTTATACGGAAAGAACTAGTTAGATCCTTTTCTTCACAGAACATCTGCAAAGGGAGGAAGTAACCTCTATCTTTTTTAGTTCTGGTGTTCTACATTTTATAAGCATAATGAGACTTTAAGGTTTATACATGTAGTGATTGAGCTAGGGATTCTTGGATGTGATTGGTGCTGTAAACATAGATGCTAAACTTCTGTTCCCCAAGAAATATGAAGATTACTAGAAAATACTTTTTTGACACTCCTTTTTTTTCCACAAGGAGAATATACTTCCTGAAAATAGTATTTTCCCTTACTGTGAATTTAATGTGTGTTGAAATACCTGCTGTAAGGCTTTTTATTACATACTGAGTTACACAGTGAAGTTTCTCCTTGCTTCATCCACTTTCCTTATCATGCATTCACTTCTTTGATCTTTTTCCTGTCATTGGTTTCAGTTTTCAAGTGTATATTTACGCTGCTTCTAGACTGCTTCTATCAAGAGCTCTGAATTGGCAAGAAAAGCACATAGAACTCTTAGAACGGCTGCTTTCTCTCCGAACTCCAGCTGCTGTGAGCAAATATCTTAAAAAGCTCTGTATTACTGTTACATACCACATAATTTATAGCAGAGTAGATATACACTTCATATGCAGAAAACTGAAAATTAGCGAAACACTATAGATTTTAAACAATCTGTGGTTTTCCAGCGGCCCTGATCATGATTCTCTTGTGGTCTGGTTAGGGGTTGGATAACACAGAAAACTTTGGGTTTCTTCTACTGCCACCTCCATCCTCTGCATCCTCCTTTTTTGTCTTCACTGAATGACTACTACTCTCACTGAGATCAAACATCTCCCAACACTGGCCCTGCTGGTTTGCTGGTATGTAAATCTTAACCTCCTTGCACATAGTGGAAGCAAAAGTGTTGATTATCATTTCACCGTTTGACCTCAGAATGGGGAAAAGAGCCCCTTCCTCATTTCTAGACAAGTTACATCTTATTCATTGAATTTGCAAAGCAAAATGAATTCTAGCAAACTTTATTGATGAGAAAGTCTTCCTTTTAATTAAATCACAAATGAGTAATTGCTTTAAAATTGAGTTGGCTGAACTGGGCAACTATACGATTGTCATGGTTAAATGTGATTTTTTTTTTTTTGGTCGTACCTACCAAATGCAGCGCTCAATTTCACTTTTAGAACCACTATGAAGCAAGACGTCCGTGTAAGCTTCGGCCCAAAAAGGCTAGGTGCTTTAATATGGAATAAAAGACTGCTATCTCAACAGCTAACAAAGCGACATGAACATTTAAATAAGTAAGGAGGGTGCAATTAGGCAAGGGGATGGAGATGGGGAGGAAGGAATTTGCATATCAGCTACACAGTGCCTAGTGACTGTAGTCTGTGTCTCAGTTTCTTGATTTTTGGGGAGTTGGGGAAAGGGCAATTAAATGAAGTTACACTTTTCAGCAAACCAGTCTGTGTTAACCTTAAAAATTAGGATGTATTTGTTGAGTCTTCATTAAAAGTCTCTCTGTAATATTAGGGCTTCAAATTTCCCCTTAGTATTAACATTGTACTATTTATGTATATATCAAATATTGGAGTGATAACCTCTACTGTATCAGCTTATAATTTATATCCTTTCTGAGGATCTCTTAAAGCTGCTCACTAGGCTTATCTCAAACTTAATTGCTTCATGTGAAATTCTTATGTTGGCTTGTTTCTTGTTTTCAGTGAATATTTGGCAATATTCAAGAAGACAGTTGCAATGCATGAAGTGTTTTTGTGTCGCGTGGCAGCACATCCTATTTTGAGAAAGGATTTAAATTTCCATGTGTTCTTGGAATATAATCAGGATGTGAGTATTGAAAACTGAATTGTTGGCAAAAGAAATCAAGATGTACTTTTATGGTAGGATGGAAAATTGATTAAGAGGGCTTTACCTCCTGGAGCAAATTGCATCCATTGCTTCATACCAGGCATATTTATATTGTAAAAGTTAGAAATTAATTTAGTCTCTAGGAGTTCGTTTTCCTGCCACCTGAGGAACCAAATGCACTATGTGCTCTAGCTTCAGCATCAAAAATATTAGTGGGAATCCAGTATGTTTTGGATTAAAAAGATTAGCTTTTGATGATGATTTCACCTGTCTACTCTTTGGCTGAAGTTTTTTTTTTTTGTGGGGAAGAATGATGCAAGAAAGATGGAACACTAATTCTTAGGATTTGGAACTGTGGCTTAAATTCTGTTGCTAACAAAAGTAGAGAGGATTTCTAATGAAATGTTCTGATAAGTAAAGCTTTTTTTTTAATGTAGGTGAAAATTTGGTTAATTTTTTTTTCTAGATGTGGGACTAATGTGGCTATCCACATGTTACATGCTGAGTTGCTGACTAATTCTAGGTTAATGGAGAGGACTCTCTGGACTCATAACTCTTGGGTGTTGCAGTTAGTGGTTGCTCATATTCTACAAACAGATTTTAGTTGCTTTTTAAAATTGCAGAAATCAGCATTGAATGTTGAAAAAATCATTACAGATTTGGCTCAACTGAGTATATGCTTAACTTCAAAACGTGTTACAGAGGATCTTCTTGTTGCTCGATGTCACAATGCTTACTGGATCAGGAACTCAGTTTACCCAAATTGGGTAAATTTAGGTGGACAGGAGGAGAGTGAAAAGGCTGAAACCAACATTATCCTCAATAGCTATACTGTGCACGAGAACTGTTGTATTATGGATAACCGAAATGTACACCTTGTACATTTGTTGTTATTTGTAGATTCCAGTGTTGCTGATTTTTTTTTTTTTTTTTTTTTTTTTCCCTCCTGGCATAGTATTTTAGGTGGTAAAGTACAGTACAGTCTCTAGTAAGTGAGGTGGTCTGTCATTCTGGGTGCATGGTGCCCTGTCCCCATTACTGCAGAGTATAAGACTAAGCAGAGAGCAGGAAAACGGGTTTAGGAGTAGAAAGTTGTGGTATGTAGTACCATTTTATTTTTTTAAAAAGCTTTTATTGCCTCCAGAAAGTGAACTCACTTGATAATTTAATTTGTTTTTCAGTTGAGTGTCCGTGGGAAAAATAAGAAAGAGAAACTTGAAGACTTCTTTAAAAATATGGTTAAATCGGCAGATGGTGTCATTGTTTCAGGAGTAAAGGTGATTATGGCTTAATGCATCAAGATTTAATGCATTAATGTTGTCGTCCCCTTTTTTTAATAAAGCAGAATTTTGCATAGCTACAAAAAAGGGATTTTTATAGTGATATCTAACTTAGGAGTTAGAGGCAGAGCATGGGAAAGAACCTGTGGCTCTAGATGCAAGATAACTGAGAACTATCTGATTGCTTTTGTGAAAGAGGGCTTTCAGTACTCTTTCACCCATTTTATGAATTTAAGCATTTTATTAAATCCATTGATAATCTCTTTTATGTTCTGGCCTGGCATTTTATATAGTGGGAAGGTGCACTAGCTTTAGCAACTGCTGCAGCTCAGAAGTTACTAACACAGTGTGAATTTTACCAGGCTTGTAACATCCTTCTACTGTTTGAAAGCCAAGAGCAGAAGTAGAGGTGATACTCTTTTTTTTTTTTTTTTTTTTTTTTTTTTTCCCCAGTAGATGCAAGGATGGAACTGAGAGAAAAAAAAAATATTTAGTGACAGTTCAGTTTCATTTTGACTTTTCAAAAAGTTGAA
Source organism: Leptosomus discolor (assembly GCF_034619465.1). Classification (NCBI taxonomy): domain Eukaryota; kingdom Metazoa; phylum Chordata; class Aves; order Leptosomiformes; family Leptosomidae; genus Leptosomus; species Leptosomus discolor. The sequence continues at coordinate 29,375,127 of NC_141393.1, forward strand.
AGATTAGTCTTATAACAACCATAAATTCTGCAGAAGGTGATTTTGATCTCCTTCCTTTCTAGTGGTAACTTTCCATTTGCAAGCAAATTAGAGGAGCTGAAGTTCCTAGTTGTAAAATCTTGAGTTTCAGAACTGGTAGAAAGTGGATATAACCGTGGATTAATTATGACTTGGAGAAAAATGTAAAGTCCAAATAAACAGCAGTATTCATGAGCACATTGTTCAAAGCCCACGTTGTAGGCTGTTCCATGGTATTGAGCATCTGTGCTATTTTAGAGGGGTTTTTTAGATACCTGTAAACCAAATATCTCAAATTGTAATACAGAAAATATTAAAATTTACCTACATTACCAACTTAAAATAAATCTGTCATAAAGGTCAGTGCTCCTGAGCTCATACCATCTCTGTGATGACCACAGCATCTGTACAACTGAGTCTCTGTCTTCCCCTCGCTCCCCACCTTCTTTTTCTAGGTAGATAGCCTTTTAAGTACTGAACATGTAGTCTATTTTTCTGTCACCAAAGTGGTAGTTAGTGAAATTACTTCCTTCGCTTCTCGTTTAGTTATCTAGCCCTTTAAGATGCTTGTTACAAATTCTTAATAAAACTTCAGATCATGATAAAGTGAAGAAGAAATCAATTTACATAAATGGTGTTTTAGACAATAGATTGCATTTCATGTCACAACAACAGCAATATATGCAAATTTACTCTGCAGTTGCTCTGTACAGAGTGAGTGAAATCCCATTTTTTTTAAACTTTTTTTGTTTTTTGTAGGATGTGGATGACTTCTTTGAGCATGAAAGAACATTCCTTGTAGAATATCACAACCGAGTCAAAGATGCCTCTGCCAAATCGGATAAAATGACAAGGTCACATAAAAGTGAGTTCTTTTTCCAGGGTGAAAATAGTACTAGTGAAAGTGTACAGAAGTGGTTCATGAGGAGAAGTAATTTTTAATTTTCATTTTGCATGTGAAAAGTGAATTAATTTCTCCAAATGTATTCTTCGGATAGTCTAAAGAAGTTTAATCTGACTTTCAAAGTTTAGCCTTTGCTGTAATAGACTAGATGGAGTAAGAACAGCCTGATGCGACACTGAAGATGCCTTGGTTCTTTATGCTGTCCCTTTGAAGAGAAACACACTTTATGTAATAATGTGGTTTTGAAGTCTGATTCTTAGTCTTTAAGTGTAAAGGTGGATAATATAATATATATGTGATTTTACTCCTAATGAAGTTGCTCTTAATTGGATGAGCTTGCATTCATCAGAGTGCAATTTCTTACCATGCTAGGCATTGCATTACCTTGCTGAGCAGCAAAGTCTTGTTTGGGCCATTAGTTCTAGACCAGGAAGTCAGGTTTCCATTTTTCAGCCTTTTAGAAGGGAGACTGGAATGTGTACACTCAGTAGCTTTGTTTGCAGAACCCTTTTTTTTTACTGAGGTGAGATTTTCCACTTAGCTTTTGGTTTCTCTTCCTGAGCTGAGTGCTAGCTAATGTGATATCTGGAAGTTCTAGGTAGTCTTCTCAAGTGCAGTGCATTTATTTGAGAAAATGGAAAATCTTTGGTTTAGGACAACTGTGTTTGGTTTAGGATTACTGTGTTTTGAGAAGCTCAGAAAAAAGTTGACCTTTATTGCCCCTGATTTTAAGTTTTTGTGCCTGGATAAATCAAAATTGAACTACTAGATTCTATCTACTTTCTTTAAGTTTGTGTCCGATTCACGGTTTCTGTCTTTGTTATGTACAGTAATATAGTTCACGTAAAACCTTTTATGAATCTCCATTGGTAAGGTCTCTAAAGTGGATATTGAATGAGACATTAAACAAAGAATTTGCAGAGCTCTTCAAGCGCTTCTCTTGCTGTTGTATGAAGACTTGCGTCTTTTGTAGCTTTAGTATCTAGAGTGCTAGGAGATGGGGAGAGTCAGTTACGGCTTAACGAAGTACTAAGGGACCCTGTGCTTTCATTCGGTTCCCACCTGAAGTGGGTGCTGGTGTTTCGTTTGCTTTCTGAAAACTGAACTTCATTTATGGTAATTAGGTGGCAGACTTTAGGTAGTGAGAGAGCCTTTCATGTTGGTTGTAGAACCAGGAAAATTCTTAGAAATGAGGTTGTAGAGGATCTGATGTGAAAGGATTGATCCAACTTGTGAAAAAGCTTCACTGTCTTTCAGAGGCAAATCACCTAGGATGTTTACTGAGAACTTTTATCAAACTGCAAATTAGGACAAATGGCACCTTCTGAAATTCTGGGTAGAGAAGTAGAGCAATGACCTGGGAAGCCTGTTTGGGAAATGGGCAATCTGTGGTTTAACTTACGATTGACAGAGAGCTGCAGAGCTTGCGAAGATACTGTGTCCTATTTCCAGCAGGAAATCTATTTTGACGTTTAAATGGGAGGAATAGAAAGGGAGGTTAATGGCTTCCCAATACCATTCTTCGCTGTAGCAAACTGCACCGATTCCCTTGGGATGTATGGGGTAATGAATTGATGACCCACTCAAACTGTTAAAACAAAGCTGTGTTTTTAAAAAAAACCTTATGCTTAAAGGCATATGAACTTTAAAAGTAACAGGCAAATATATTTTCCTGTTCATTGCTTGGATCTGTTAGTATTTTCATCATCGATTGGGTTTATACTAAAAGCTCTTTAAAAAAGACATCTGTACAAAGATTTTTTTAATTTAAAAAAGATTTGGGTTTTATGGTTACTATATAGCAGTACCTCCCTAGTCAAATTGTGCAGCCTTTTTTACAAACCCTGCTTCTAATTTCATTGTTAAAAATGCTTTAACACTAATGTTACTTCAGCCAGTGACTCCTTGTTGATGAGGTAAGGGTTTCCTGAAAATCAAGTGTGTGGTAGAAAAGGTATTGTGCATCTAGCACTGGGTTTTGGTACTTTGGAGTTTGTACTCAATTTATTGCTCTCAAGCACACAGACCTACTCTTCATTATTTTTTTTTCAATAGCTTTAGACTTTAGATTGATTAAGATTTAAATTCAGACTTTAGCCATTGAGTTTTGTACATCTTCCACCAAAACAAAACCTAACGAAGTTGCACAATAACTTGCCCAGCAGTTGCTAATTGTAGTAAATATTCCTAGATAAATTACAGGCTTCACAATTTGGTGAGAGTGACATGTTTATTGTGTGAAGTTATCCTTCATAATAAATGACATGATTGAAATTTTATTTCTGCTTTTGTGTTAAAGCATGTCCCTTTTAGAAAAACACCTACTCTTGAAGAGTGGAACTTCACAATTTTCAGAAAGAAGAGGAATGAAATAGTAAAACAAGTGCTTGTTTGTTTTTCTAGATGTGGCGGATGACTATAATAGAATTGGTTCTTCATTATATGCATTAGGAACGCAGGACTCCACAGATATATGCAAGTAAGATATTATTAATAACTTACAGGGGAATTTGTTAAGTAGCACTCTTAATGATGACCTGCTGAGATCAGTAGCTCTCTTGTTATGAGAAAACCAGAATTTATTATAGTTATATCACATTAAGAGATTTTTCTTATCTACTATTTCATTTCTGTAATAGGCTGCATTAACATTGCTTTAATATTTGTCTGGAAACAAATGCTGTTTTCTGCAGTTTATAGAAAATTATACAGATGAGGTGGAAAAGCCCTCATAGAATAAGAAAAAAAACCCAAACTCTTTCACCAGGTTGTTTTTTTTTTTTCAAGTGTTTTAAGTGCTTTGACACGTTCAGCAAGAACAGGTCTCAGTCGGAGTATAGTGATTTTTGTGGGTGTTCCCTGTACCAACATCTTGATAAATAGTTTTGCTGTTCTGGCAATTTTACTGCCTTTAGGAAAAGAAAGGAATCTACAGAGATCCCTAAAACTTTGAGAATAGAAGAGGGTCTCTATGTACAGATGTTTGTCCTTTATTCTTCCAGTGATTTGCTTGAATATGAAGTTTGGTGTATCTGAAAGTAAAACTTAGTTAACCAGCTTTAAGATGTTGATGCTTGTGAACATGTACACTTATTAGAGTTAGTTAATGACAGGTAGGAGATGAGTGTAAAAATTAACTTATTTTTATTAATTTACCTGAATTTCAGTGATATATGTCCAAATGTGGTGATCGCTTGCGTATCAATTACTTTGATTATAGTATTAAGATTTGATGTAGTCTGTTCGGGTCTGTCAGGAATTGCATCTGTCTCCTGTCAAAATAGTATGATTTGACTGTAACTCTGTCTGCTGTTACACTGAACCCTTGCATTGTCTCCTGTGATGAAGATGTGCTGTGTTGGGCCTCAGCCTCCCTGAATTCCAAGTAGGACATGCGTCATGTTTACTGCTTGAAGAAAAATACATTTTCATTTGAGTGAAGGATGCTTGATAACAGCATAGGACCGTTAACCAGGGCGGTGGTGTTTGGAGTTTAATCCATAGAAGCATGAAGAAGCCCTGAGGAGCTGTGCAATTATTCTTTAGTAAAAAACATCCACCCGTTGTGCTTTTCGTCCCTTAGCAGCATTTCTGAAGTTGTACAATTCCCACGTGTTCAAAGTGCTACGATTTGAAACTATTATCTTCTCTGAGTTCTGTGAATTACAGTTCTAACCAGTGCCTTTACAGTCTTTATTGCCAGACACTGATTATATTTTGAATTCTAGAAAGTAATTAGACTGTTCAAATTAACGTTGTAATGTTAGCTGTTTCCTTTGTGCAGGTTTTTTCTGAAGGTATCAGAGTTATTTGACAAAACAAGGGTATGTACTATGAAACATTTTCAGGTATAGTCTTTGTGTGCATCCTGGAAGTGGCAGGACATCTTGTGTCAACTGGACATTAATATGTGGATGTTTTGTGGATGCTTCTGTATGAAGCATTTAAGCAATATGTGGTAGGGAATGAAAAAGCATAGCATTTCAGTCATCTGTTCTGTAAAACAATTGATTTTTAGTCTTCAGCCTACTAAATGTTTCTGGGCAGTCTCCCTGTCTGCTATGTAATACACTAGTAAAGCTGCCGTTCCTCTAAGATGCTTAGAGGCCTTCCATACTTGTTATTTGGTGTCACAGAGTTTGTTGTGGAAAAAAAAGAAATGAAGAAATGTAATTGTTAATCCAAAAAAATGGTAGTCATGCTGCTTTTTTTTCTGTAGCCAAGATCTGTTTCTGCAGTTATTTGACTCAGAAATAGTATTGCTGATGCTTCTAACCAGATTTTTTAGTATCTTGTCTCTTATCTTATTTGTTTGGCTTGGTAGAGCAAAAGATGGTGTGCCATGGATCAGGAAAGCTTTTGAATGAAAAATGCATGCATTTCCTAAACACAGACAGTTGTATCTGCATAAATACATACTTAAAGAAAATGAAGTTAATGGGGTTACTTGGCTTTGACCTAAAATGTTGCCTTGTAGAAATTTTTTTTTAAAATTAAGATTTAAAAAATGCACTTGTAGACTCTGTTTCTAAAGTCACAGAAATGTCTGTTTCAAATAAAAGCAAATAATTTTTTTAGTATTTTGGACCATTTAATACGCACAGTTACACAACTAGTCTGCAAAGGTGCTAAAAATTTGTTTTCTTTTGATCTCAAAAACAACACAAAGTGTCTTGTGCAACTCTTTATACTAGATAAATTTTTTTCTTTCTGCTGTTTTTCTAGTATATGATACCTATAATTGAAATTGGAAGAAAGCATTGTTTGAAATAGAAAGCTAGTTGTCAGTTCCTGCTCACACAGTAATTATTGTTTATATTTTAATAGAAAATCCTAATACTGCTTTTCATGGTGCATCTTTAAGTATTCTGTCACAAATGCATGATCTTAGTTTTTGAAAAAGATAATCTGTCATGTAGTGTTGTAGATATTGTGTTGTACTTGCATCACGGAAGTGAATACCCAAAGTCTGGATGTTTTTAAATTGATGCTTTTACTTACTGTTTTTCCAGAAAATAGAAGCCCGGGTATCTGCTGATGAAGATCTTAAACTTTCTGATCTTCTGAAATATTACCTAAGGGAATCTCAAGCTGCTAAGGTGAATTTATGGGGTTTTGTTCAGTGAAATATTGTTTCTTTAAAAAGAAAAAAAAGACAGAGAAGGGGTCATCTTGAGAAATACATGGTAGATAAGTTAAAATGCTAACATCTCTAGCCTGCAATTTCTCCATCAACTGTGAAAGCTGGATCTCTGTTGTATATAAGGAGTAACTGTTGCTGACTGTGGGACTGACTGGAACTCTGTGATCCACTTACCAAGGCCAAATCATGCAGTATAATTAAAAACAGTGGAAGAGCTGTTGGTTAATTGTTCGTGTGTTTGCAATGTGTTTGCTGCTTGTAGACTGCAAGCAATTTACTCTTTTTTTAACATTAAAATTGGATACTCCAGATGATCTGCAAGTGTTGATGCAAAAACACATGGGCCAAATTTGCTATTCTATACCTACAGGAAATTTAATTCTTAGTGGTTTTTGATGATTAAGTAACATGACAGAATGAGGAAGCATTTGACAGAAAATGTCTTTAGATAGGAGATCACAGGAATAACTGTTGCATAGAAAATGCTACTGCAGTTTCTTGGGCCCTGTGTATACTTCAAATACATAATCTAAATAGAGTTTGTTTCTAATCTAAGAAGCTGTGAAATTTCCTATGATTGCCCCCTCTTAGGCTTTCTTGAGTATCATCTAAGCCAGCCATTGCTAGCCTCTGTCAGACAAGATGCAGACTAAACAATATTAAATTGCGCATCTGATGCAGTGTGGACATTCCTGTGACTTGCAGGATGAAGTAAAGGGAATGCAAATAATTTAGTAAGAACTGAAGTACAGCAAGAAAGACTAAAATTAATATGGCTTTATTTTTATTTGTTATTGCTTGGTATGACTAAAATTCCTTGGGTAGACTCTTGTAAACTCTATACATCCTTTATGCCTTTTTTTTATAGGATCTTTTATATAGAAGATCTAGGTCACTAGTGGATTATGAAAATGCTAATAAGGCATTGGACAAAGCAAGAGCGAAAAATAAAGATGTGCTGCAAGCTGAAACTACTCAGCAAATATGCTGTCAGAAATTTGAGAAAATTTCTGAATCGTCAAAACAAGGTATTTGGGTGGTCTTTGATCCTATGTTACGACAAAAATTTAACAGATTTTAGGATATTATTAATGAGAATAGATTTTTTTTTTGTTCTGTTTCCTAAGCAGAGCTATTGTCTTTTAATCAGTATTTACTTATTATAGAAAGTTCAAATGGTATTTTCCTTTGGATCCTCGTAACTCCACTAGGCAGAACAAAATCTAGGTGCAAATTATTTGTTAACTTTTTTTAATATACTTAGGGTAGGATACAAAATGATAATTGCTAGCACTAAAGGCAAACCTAATAATTGAAAGTATTGTTGAAATTCCCCTTTTGGTCTTATGCGTTCTTCTGTGAAGGCAGCAGTCAGCTGCAGAGATGATACTACATTGGAAAAGGGAGAGATCACGAAATGATGTTTCACTGAAGTTGCAGAGTTACAGCAGCTCTAGAGAAAAGGAAGATTATTTACAGGTTGTCTTTTGTCTGGAAACTTACTTTCTTTTTTTAGGCTAAGATTGCTCTGAGTTAGTAGTCATCTGACTCATTATTTGGGTCAGATTTGTTCCAGGTTTGAACACCATGCTCTTCTGTTTTTATCATTTAAGACTTGTTTGACCCTGTAAATCTGGTAACGATTCCTGTAAATGAGACAGTGGAGAATGAATGATCCTGTTAGCCACAAAGGTGGATGCATAAAGCAGGCTTGTTGCCTCTGTTCTTTGTGCTAGTTTTAGCTTAGTATCTTCCCAAATACTTTCACATGTCAGCCTTGAAAGAACGGTGTATGTGTGTAAGAGTTGGTCTGACAACAGCATTGGAATAAGAGAATTAAATGTTTGAAAGCATGCATATTGCAGTCTTTTTTCAGAAGAGCTTTATGTCCACGAAAGGTTAGCTAGAGATGAGGAACTGCAACGATGGTTTGCTTTCATCCAAGAGTGTAGCAGCATCTTTGAGCCCAGAATGTGCCAAGATTAAACTTGAGGTTTTTTCCTGTTGCCTTCTCTCACCTTTTACCTCTTCCATCCTGAAGGAAAGTCTGTTAACAGTTGAGTGGCAATAACACTGTTAGTGAATCCATTTTTATTTTCTCTAGAACTGATAGACTTTAAGACAAGAAGAGTTGCAGCATTCAGAAAAAATCTGGTGGAACTAGCAGAACTGGAATTAAAGCATGCTAAGGTAATTGTGATCCTTTTTGGCCTGTATTTCACCTGATTTTATGCTTGAACAACCAAAATAGCTACATTTGTTCTGTGATACACACTTCACATTCAGGAAGGGGAATTTTGAAAGTAAGCGTCATCCAGAAAGGTGAACTTTCTGGAATAATAGAGAAAAAAAAAAAGGATAGGTGAAATATCTCTGAGGGACTGGTGTGCTTAAGGTGCCTTTGGAAAACTCATCTCCTTGAAGACAATTTTGGCTTCAGTTTTATGTTTCTCTAGCTGTTTGATATTTATAGTTGCAGAGTTTTAATACCTGCCTAGTTTGAAACCTCATCTCACCATTTTACTGTGAGATAGGAAGTGTTTTCTCCTGTTACCCAGATGTTGGGGACTTGATGTATAGGATGGGCTAACTATTAAGCGTAAGATCACACAGGCCTGTCTGAAGTCAGATCAGTTACTCTGAGTACGCTTTTTAACGTTTTTGCCTTTAAACTACAAGGTGCTAACAGAAGAGAAGCCTTTTCAGTAAAATAAATTTTTGCAGGAAAAAAACTTTAAGTGGCCTGTACTGTCCTTAAATTTCACAATGTATTTGATTCTTCTAATCTGTATGAAATTAATGTTTTTGAGTAAATCAGGTTAGCTGCTCTGATTTCATAGACAAATACAACAGTCTCTTACTGAAACAGTCCTATAGCAGGAGGCAGCTTTCTTTTAAAAGTCAGCTGGTTAGCATTTCTCCTTCCCATCACAAATCTGAAAGCACGTTGACTATCAAGCCTTGAATTAACTTGGAATGTATCTGTTGAAAGGACTAGTTAACTCAGCAACACTACCACAGCTCTTAACTTGTTGCTGCTTTACACTCTTTCCAGAAGTGTTGATGGTGTCATTTGTCATTCTGCCCAACCCATACTAATGCACTGTAAAAAGGGTGGGTTTGGGGACTTCTTTTTTTTAACTCTTTGCAGGTGTAAGTTCAGCTTGGTGGGATATTTAACTGGTGAGGTAATCAGTAAGGTCTGGAATACTCAACTCCTTTTTCAGATGGACAGTGCTTACTTTAATGTGCTATATCATATTCATGCTATATTGAGATATTCAGCTATACTTCCCTTAAAGTATTAAAACTTCTCGTAATACTTGGCACTATTCAGCCTTCCTACTTCTCTGTGTGTAACAGCAGTCTGTATCCAGCCCTGAGTCTCCCAGAAATCCCCATGTTTGGTCATGAATGTACTGGCTCCGGGTTTTAGTGAAATATAGTCCTAACGGTCATACTCGCAACAGTTTTTAATGATTTGCCATATCATGCTTCAACAAGGGAATGAATTCACAGTGCTTCTGTCCTGCCTCAGTCATTGGCTCTTCATCATCTCTTGTAACTGACCCTTGCTGCAGTCCCCACATGCCTTGGAGTCTCCGTCTTCTGAAGTATCCTTAAAGAATCACTTGTATTAATTCTCTGTGCAAGGAAAAATCTTGTAGTAATATTCTCTTGAATTCTGACAACTAATAACTGCGGAAGGCAGGGGGGAAAATGCATGGTTTCTGTAGCTTTCAGCTTACTTGATACGTGCTTCTTGGTGTCCCCAGTTTACCTGGAAGAGCTTGAATTTTTTTAGCAGTTCTTCATTTGTCATCACAGCTTGTGTTTTAAGACATAGTTCTTCAGATAAGCTCTCATGGCTGTGACTTACCTTATCTTAGTAAATTTACTAAAAAGGAGTATATAAGGCTGTAATAGAAGCTTTGAACTGTAGTCCAGTTTTTGAAGGTGAACTTTTTATTTTGCTGACCCTTTTCACCTACTTTGTCATGGAGCGCTGTAAGATTCACTAGACAGTTTTGAATATTTAAAGCTTTACAATATAAAAAGTCATTTTGACTAAGGGTGACAGTTCTTCAAATGTTAACAAATGTTGAGACTTGTTGAATGAAAGAATATTTTCTTTCTCAGTAGGTTTGAAAGTTCTGTTTTTTCAAAGCCTATGCTTCATATTTATTCAAAACAAGCTACTACAGATGGATTGGTTTCGTTGCTGTGCTTTTATTTCTACAGATTCTGAGTTGGATTATTACAGAATTATTAATGCTGTAACCAGCGTATTTGAGGATCGTCTTACAGATAGTTTTTTATTAGTCTGTACAGAGTATTGAAGGATGAAATGGTTTGATGGAGACTTTCTGAGGTAGTTCCATTAAGGGAAGAAAGAAGATATAAAAAGACCTGGGTTTTTTTTGAGATAGCATTGTGCCCTGATGTGTGAAGAGCAATGTTAGGGGAATACGAAGGTTTCTTCTTGTCCTGGAGAGGACATTTTTATACTCGTTGCAATGCAAATTGTGAACCACACTTCCATTTCAGGGAGGCTAAGTAGCCCTGGTTTTGGCTGGGCTAAGCTGGAGTGTTTGTAAACACCTAATTCCTCTTGCAGTAGAGCCAAAAGAGGGCTGGTAGAAGCAGAAAGCAAGCTACCTTTTCACGTAAGCAGTAAATTAATGAAGTCGGATCAGAAGGCCCCTGCTTTAAGGTTCTGGACAAAACACTGTGCTTGATGCTGCAGCAGTCCCCGTCTTTCATGGGTTTGCAGCTGCTGGAGGCAGGTGAAGTTTTAGCAGCCCCAAACTGGAAATTGCTTGGCTTGTCAATGGCATGCGGAGCACAGTGCTCCCAAACTTTGCAAGGTGACCTGTTACTCACTCTAAGTGCTCTTTCCAGTAAAAAGGTAACGGGTGAGCAGGGGCTGGGGGCAACAGATAACAGTGCTGCAGGCTTTTGCTGCTACAAGCCCTCTGTTGTGTGGGTTTTGCTGCAATGAGTACTTCTAGACTAGATGTCATGCAGATGCATCTGTCTCTGAATTGGTCTAGCCATGTGTCTTCTGGACTTGGAGTTGCTGGGCACAGAAGGCACGGAGGTGACATCTGGTGCGGCAGTGGGTGTTGGAACTCACCTGAGAGGCTGTCTTCGGAGGAATTCAGCCATGATGAAGGCTGCTCTGCCTGACTTACTGTTAAAAGGTAGTTGCTCTGTGTGGAAAGAAAAACAAAAATCCCAAACACAGAGACTGCTGCACCAAAGAAGTCAGAATGACCAAAGTATCAAGAGAAGGTTCTGAGACAGAGCTTGCATTTCCTGAGCTATATCTGGCTGTGTGGCTCTAGAAGATAGGGGTAGGGAAATCAAGCTTTTAGTAGATCAAGGACACTGTATATACAATTACTAAGTGCACCCTCTCTGACCAGTTACATTTCTACTACTTCCTTATAAAATACTTGTTTCAGTCTGCTAATATCCTCTTAGCATTTCCTGGTTGCAGCTCAAGACTTTTGAAAAAGCAAAAATTAAGACTCTGGGTTGAGATTGCTTTAAGTTGATGCAAGTGCAGACTACTGCCTGGAAGGATGATGATGCATGACTGTGTTCCTTTCCCTTATGTTGGCACTAATAGTGTGCAGCTGCGTAATAAGATACAGCTAAAATTTGCTCTGGGTTTTTTTTTCCTAAGCTTTACTTTCAGTCTTGTTTTCACAGCATCCCTTGTGTCAAAACACACTGTTTTGACTGGGAGGGACTGGGAATAAAGAGCTGCTGCCTTAGCAGCAGCACGTACCCTAGATTTACTTAAAACAGCTGCCAAAGTGCAGCTTTAGATTCTGCTTTGGCTCTAACCTATACTAAACAGATTGATCTTTCTTTTTCTATGGCCATTCTGTCTGACTATGCCTCTAGGTAGTGTTTAGCTTCATTCTGCTAGGTCTGTGTTTCTTCGTGACTTCATGCAGCTGTAGCTAATGTAAGACCTGATAAAGTGTTTGGGCATTTAGTGCAAAAGCTGCATTTAAACTTATTCAGTATTTTAAACAGCTGGATTTTGAGATGTTCCTGTGTTGGACTTCATGTTCAAGAAGGGAGGTTTGACAGCTGGTGAAACTGCTAAGGTTATAACCATATACTTAAAGCATTTATAGCTGTGGCTGTAGTTTTAGAGTCTTTTGACATTTGAATTGTAACTGTGTAAAATAGCTGTTTCCTTCAAGTAAGTAAAAAAATCTAAACATTTCTTTCCACAAATACTAATATATACGCTTTTGCCTCTATGGGGTTTGGTGGAAAAAGAATTTGTTGCATTACTAGCAACAGATGTCTGTTTGGAACTGATGGAAGAAGAGAGTAAGCAGAATCCAATGCTAATGGATTTGGTTAAATGCTTTGTCAGTAATTCTTCCTTTCCTGAAAAGGATGTTTCCGTCACCAGGGTCCTACCAATAACTGTAATATCTAGAGCTTAGGAGTCTGAGTTGGCAAGAAACGCTTTTCTGAATCTGCGTTTATAGGACTTTCTTGAGCTATGCTGATACAAGTTAAGCATGTCAGATGTTGCAGCTTGAAAGAGTAATGGTTCACAGCCTCTATTGTCCTTGATTTATTATAATTTAAATAAAATTGTTCTTGCAAATGGTTTCAACTGAAAGAGTAGGAACTACAAATTCTTTAGTACTTGTATGGACTGTTTCTCAAGGACGTGCAAATCACAGCTACTGATACTGTTTAACTACATGCTTCTGTTTGAAGTTTTCTCTACAGGTTTCTTTTTGGATCAAAAAAAAATTCAGAAGGAAGCAGTTTCTCCCATGTTTATAACCAGGCGTTCAGACTGTTTTGTTCTTGCATTTTATCAGAACCTGATGGGAAAGTACTCTAACACTGTCAACAACCTAACATTGTTTCTTGCACAGGGACTTCAGATTCAGGAACAAATCTAGTACAGCTGTTTAACAGTGAACAGCCAGTAGTTTAAAGTGATCTAAGCATAAATGAATGCACAAAACAGTGTGAATACCAGGTTGGGTGTTTTGTTGTTTTGTTTTTTTTCTGGAAAGTAAACCCTGGCTTGCTTGTTGATCACATTTGCTTAATTCACAAGGGTTTCTTTTTAACTGTCAGTTCTGTAAATTCATTCAGAAATCTGAGTCAGCCTGCCATTTTTTATGGTAGAGTCAGAATGCTTTAAGTAAGATTAAAAACTGACCTACGGGTGTTTGAAAAAGGCAGAACTTGGCCCTAGAGATAAAGCTTAGTTAACATTCTGATAATCCCTTCTGTAGCTCTGGCTCTAATGGCTAAACTCAACTTTGATGGCTAAATCACCTGGCTGAGCATGTAAATGGGTCTGTTGTCTTTCAAACAAGGCCTGTCCTTGAACAGAGCTTCCAGCTTAGATCGCTGCCATAGCAAGGAGGTACTGAGTGCTGTGAATTGGTTAACACTTCTTGATTAATTCAGTAGAATACATTAATACTCTGCTTTGGGAATAATACCGTGACAGAGTAATGGGGATACTACATAAAAGATGAAAACTTTGTGAGTTTGAACCTCATTGCTAAGACAGTGCTCTGCAGCAAACAGTGTTTGTGGCCAGACTAGATCTTTAGTAAGACACTGGTGAAGAAACATGGAGAGGGTACTCAATGCTTATTTTTGAATCTCAAGTTGGCTCCATTTAGTTCCATGACCCAATGCTCCTACATTCAAAAAACTTTAAAATTAAAATTACTTATGTAAATATTTGTACATAAGCTTAACGCCTGTCCTCCTTCAGTGGTGTCATTGCTATTTAAAAAACATCTTTTTGCCACAAGTGTAAAAGAAAGTGGGGAAATGTGGTCATATTTTTCTTTATTTTTACAGGGTAACTTACAGCTGCTGCAGAGCTGCCTGGCAGTGTTAAATGGTGACACATAAACTACGCTCCGTCCTCCCACTGACAAGGGCTGCCCTCCTCTGGATTTTGTTTTCATGACTTTAAATAGGCATTTACAGTTCCCTGGAGAAAACATTTGACAAAGTGCACATAAGCAAGCTCCTTCTTTCAAAAGAATTAAAACAAACACCTGAAAGTAGCTCCAGACTATATGAAGCAACAGCATACTTGTTATACATACCTATTCATGTTTATTTAATCATTATATGCTTTCACTGTTCAGAAATCAAATGCTCTGGTTTTGTGAAAATAGCCAATATAATTATGTTCATGTTACGAATACTATGATACGGCTACCAATCTTATATACCTTTGTAAGTAACTTCTGAAGTTCACCATTTGAAGCACATTGTTCAAATGGCCTAAATATTACCATTAGATATTTCAATATTGTTACTATAATGGCATTGTATACACTGTCTTAGTTTTTTTTTCCATGTACCAATATCAAGAAATTAATCTTTTTTCAATTGTGAACATTTCTTAGAAATTTTGGAGAACTTTGTGTAACCTTTTTAACTATGATTTAAAAAGAAAAGCAAATGCGTTAGTATGTTTGCCTTAACTTGTAGACTAATCCAATTATTGTAAAATAAACCATGAAATTGATGATTTTTCTAAAATTATGCAGACATTGTATCATCTGTAAGCTTAATATTTTCTAGTAAATCAGATTAATTTAATTAGCTTTTTTCTCTATTCATCCTGTAAAACCATCGAGTAAGTATTGGATTGATCTGACACTAAATACTTGCCCAGTAATTTTTCACTTGCATTCTCAGGTTTATCTGTTTGCTTGTCTGTTTGTCTGTGACTTTCCTATCCAGTGTATGTAAATTGTTTTGCGCTTGGTGGCTGACTCTGCAGTTTCTTTGGCAGAAATGCTTTTCAGACAACTTCTTGGGTTTCTGTCCAGAAAGGGGAAATAAGGGAGTTCAGAAAGTGCATAAAATACTGCTGAAAGGTAGTACTGCCCCACTTTGATAGAGATAAGAAGCTTTGCTTCAGAAAATAAAAAGAAAAGGTATCCCAAATAAAGGAATGCCTGAAAAGGATCTCATTCTGCTAACTGGACTTAGAGCTATGAATCCAGTTTTATTTGTTGTATTGCTTTGTCTCTTTTACTTGAACCATGAAACTTTTCCAAGAGGTGCTGTTCTGTTGTGTAATTTCAGGGTGTCATAAAATTAGGCTTTACTTGCTGAATTGCTCTTCACAGTGGGATTGCTGCTTCATACGGGTTTGTAGACCTTCAGTGGAGAAGCAGTGTTGGGTGATGGGATGTTCGGAGATGCAGATCAATGTAAGTCAATGTCTCATGATTGCAGACTCCCTGTGCTGCTATACAGAGGTGCACGGTTTGGGGTTTGTTGTTTTTTTTTTTTTTTCCTCAAATAGGGTGAAATGCACAGTGTAGCACACCTACCCAGCTGCCTTGCACATCGGAACACTTCAAAGGCAGAGAAGTTTCGTGGCTGAACACGCTGTTTGCTTTGTGCGTTGAGCTGCACACACGTGGCCTCTGACTCGGCGGCTGTCAGTGGCTCACCCAGTGTGCGCAGGATTTTCCAGCAAGAGCTGCTGCGCTGGCACCGCGCTGCTCCCCTTCCAGGTACAATTCCTAAGGAACTCACCTATACGTAGACCACAAGGGACAGAGGTTACAATGTATATACAGTTAACACAATTGTAAATATTTTAAGTAGGATGTGGGAACAGGTTCTAGACTAGTCCTCGCTGTTCAGTGTAACTGGCTCATTAAATTTTTTCAAGCCTCCTGGTATCGGGTGTGTCTCTTAAAGCGCTAAGCCCCGCCTGGGCAGCGGCGAAGAAAAATACTGAAAACGTGACCCCAGGCATTGCAGCTCGAAGGGAGAAGGGACGAGCCCGCCGGGCTAAGCGGCCGTACCCACCTCGGCACCAGCGGGGGCAGCGGGGCCGCCCGAGCGCCGCCGGGGCCGGGCGGTGGGACCGGGCGGGTGGGGCTCTGGCACCGGAAGCCGGCGGGGGCCGGAAGTGGGCGGGGCGAGCGGCGGCAGAGCGGTGGCAGCCGCCATGAGCTGCCTGCGGGAGGAGGATGACCCGTACGTGGTGGAGGAGCCCAGCGACGAGGAGCGAGCGCTCAGCAGGTGCTGGAGAGCCCCCGGGGCGGCCCGTCGCTGCCCTGCCTGGGGCGGGCGGGCTTGGAGGGGCGCTCCGTCCCGGCGGCAGCGGGCCGCCGCTCCCCGCTGTCGCCTGGCGTCTCCTGGCTGGGGTCCGGAGAGGCTCCGCGGGGCCCGGCCGGGCGGGTGCGGGGCTCCGCGGGCAGCGAGGCCGGCGGTGCCCTGCGTTGGGCGGCGGGGCTCCCTCACGGCCCCGGGCGCTGGGTAGGGCCGCGGGGTCCCGTCCGAGGGGCGGTCCGAGGGTTGCCTCGCTACCGCTGCGGCGAGTTGCTTCCTTGAAGCGGGTGCATTTACATCTCCAGCCCTACAAGTGCCAGCGTGTGAGCAGATTCCTGCTCCGCGCGGCGCCTCTGTGGGCAGCGCTGCAGCGGCGTCGCGGCAGGCCGCAGCCGGTCGGCTGAAGCTCCTCCGCTTTAAAACCAGAATTTTAACACCCAGCAAGCTAATAAAACATTTTAATAACTACTTTTCCCATAAATAAACGGATAAGTGCTTCCCAGTGCTTCCACACAATGCAGATGTTCGTTCTCCAAATGACTCTGTGTTCTAAGCTGGTTATCATCATTAGATGTGTATCGCTTCCATATTTGTAGCTCGGAAGATGAAGTGGATGTGCTCTTACATGGCACTCCCGACCAGAAGCGGAAGCTGATACGGGAGTGCCTGACTGGGGAGAGTGAGTCTTCCAGTGACGATGAGTTCCAAAAGGAGATGGAGGCAGAACTGACCACCACCATGAGGACTATGGAAGGCAAATGGACATCACCAGAAATGGGTAAATTGCATTTAACAGCTGCCTGCGTATGAAATTGTCTGTCAAGTGGTGTCCAGTTAAGACGTGAGGTTAATGGCTAGAGAGGTGGTGTGCGTGGTGACAGCTCAGTGCTGTTTGAGGCCTACGGAAAAACCTTAAAATGACTGATCGTGTCTGCAGAACCGGTGACAAGGTGCCACTTCAGTGAATGCGTCTGGTTCATCTTTTCTAAGACTTCGATTTTGGTGTTTCTGAACTTCTGATTTCTTGCTTTAATATAATTTCTCGTTGTTAAATCAGTCCCCTTTTTTCCCGGTAGCTCTTTCTTTTAAGTTGTTCTTTCACATATATATAGAAGTCTTTCGAGCAGGTAGCGGACTCTTGTACTTCGTCTAGTGGCTCCGGGCAGCTCTCAAGATTCAGAGCCCATCTTGAAGAAAGAAATAGCATATGGTAGATTGAAATCCCAAATCAGCTGGGGAAAAAAGTCAAGAAAAATATTAATCTCTTCCTCCCTTAGCTGCTTATAATTGTTACATCAAATAGTAAAGCTGTATTAAAGACAGATGTGTTCTGGAGTTCACATACTATGGCTGCAAGAGATGGATTGCTTTGGCATTTGAAGGGTGTGTGTTCTTTTTACCTATTACCAAACACCTTAGTTTCATGGAGAGTCAGCATAGTGCTCACTTTAATTGGGACGTCACTCTGCATCCAGCAGGTTTATTAGGTTTACCTATGTTAGTGGGCAAGTCTGGACTTTAGGTTTAGGTTGTGCAATTAAGAAGATGTAGCGATATTTATACCACCGTATCCATCCGGCTCAGAATAGGATTTGTGGTGCAGACTGGCAGTGACACATGGGCTTGGCGATTCTTCTAGGTCTTTTTTGAACTTCTGTGGCCCTGAAATTTTGGGGGATTTTTTTAGTGAATTTTGTTGTAATCAGAGTTTGTGAAACAATGTGCTGCACCTGTATTTGTTTCACTTGAGTGAAGATTTGTGGAGTGTCTGAGATTGTGTGGATTATATAGGACAGAGGCAGGTGTATCGGATGTGGTGTCCTCTGTGTCTAAAGGGAGTGTAACTTGGGAGAACTGTTCCTTTGAACTGTACCTGAGGTTCATCTCAGAGGGAGTGAGCAGCTTTGCTCTGAGAGAGCACCTGTAAATGAAGTAACATAAGCAATGTTGATGATCAGGACGTGGGAAAAACTTGGGAGAGCTGTTACTTAACACACCCAGATAAGCAGAGCACTGTTGGATAGAATAATTTGGAAACAAAGGTTTGTTCAGGGCTGTATACTTGCTGTCCTATTGGTGGGGTGTTCTTACCACGTCTCTCTCTGATTTCACACACAGGTACTTCCTCAAGCACTGGGCAGACTGGACCTGCCACCACTTCAAAATACTATGATGACATTTACTTTGATTCTGATTCAGAGGATGAAGATAAAATAGGTAAATGACTGAGGGGAGGGAAGGGAGATTTTACAGTAGCACTTTCTTCTCAGATCCTGTAGAATCCTCCAGGGGAGGCAAGGGCTGTTCCTGAAGGCGGCCTTTTGGGGGGAATTACCAGGCTGTATCATCTCAGTGTAGTTCCTGCAACTGTATGATGTATCCCTGTGTATGTAAGGTGTGTCAGTGCTTCAGCGTGGTGCGTTTGGAGGAGAGATGAGCTAGACCTTTCTGTTTTAGTTTAGATTTATTGCAAGTATGGAAAAGGCAAAACCTGATATTTTGGTCTTTTAAGTAGAGAATCATTGTATGTCTGATGGATGTAACATGTGCCTGCACACATCCTTCCAGTTACACAGGATACCCGGAAAAACAGAAAACATCAGCAACGTCAGATTCTTTCCAATGATGAACTGCTATATGACCCAGAAGAAGACAGTAGAGATCAAGAGTGGGTAGACTCACAGAGGAGGGGGTAAGAGACCATAAATATTTGAATTGTAGGATGCTTAACATAAACTGAGAAATTTAAATTAAAATGGTGAATATAGAGAAGAAGCCTTTGCTGTCAACTCCATGCAGTGAAAATATTTTTTATTTAGAATTTACAGCATACGAAATTAAAAGCCTGTGAAATTTTTATGTGTATGCAGTGGAAGTTGAGTCTTCAAAATTGCACAATTCTAAAACTTGCAGTTTTTTAAAAGCAAGACTTCCTAGTTCTGTAAGCCAGTTTTGTCTGTAGATCTCATCTAAATGGCTGAAAATGTTGCAAGATCCATTGATTGCTAAATTAATATCTGTTCCTGCTAAATATTGTATTTCTAGTTTTGGAAAACTTTGAATTTAGCAAGCCACAAAATATTCAGATAAAATAGGAACACCACAAAGCTGCTTTACCAAGGGGTTTTTGAAGGGTGAAGTAGAAAAATGGTTGTTGCAGCAGAAGTAAAATTCTCCATGTAAATCTGTTGAAAAGGATAACAGTAATGTATATTGCCTGCAGAGATTGCCTCCTTGTCAGAGGAGAGGTTTATTAGGCACAAATTCTCATGCCAGGTGTATTTGTCTCACCAAATGAAAATTCTCTGCACAAAGTAAATGAAAAGATACTGGTACACGTTTTTTCCCCCTGGTTTATTTATTTATGTGCTTCGAGTTAGCGAAAAAGGTGTCCAGAAGGAGCCAAATATTAATTGGTGTATTTTAATACAAAAAAGGTTTGACAGTTGAATTGATATGCCCGACAGTGAGGGCATGTAATTTCACTTTTTGTCTCGCCTTCCTCCTCTCTCGAATGGGTAGGTACCGTAACCAAAGAAGAGCGCCAGTGCCGCAGCAGCAGCAGGCAAAACCTTCAGCGGTCCCAAACAGCGATGCTGTTTTGAATTGCCCTGCTTGCATGACAACGCTGTGCCTGGACTGCCAGAGGTAATCGGGGAACAAAAAGGGTCTTTTTGTAATGTCTTTTTTAGTTAGTGTTATTTTTAGTGTATTGAAGTTGATTTGATCAAGTCTGTCTTGTGAGGTGGTGCTAATAAAGAATCAGACGGAGGGGTGAATGCTAGTTTGTAAGAATGATGGTCAGTTTAACCTGCAACACGGAGATGAGGAAGAACAGGGTAGAACTTTAGCGTAGTGCAGAAGATAAACTATTTTAAAAAAAAAATCATGGAGACTAAACAGGTGGTTCAGGCTGATACTTTTTTTAATATGTTGGCTTGACATTTAGAGGAATAAAATTATTCCAGGTTATTTTTGTGTAAAAGTGCCTTGTTTAGGGGAGGATTAAGCAAAATCATGATCGTGTATTCTTACTTGGTTTGAGGCTTAGCAGTTGTGGTTTTGGGTATAGCTCCATTTAAAAGTGCCTGGAAAGCATTTAGGTGAAAATCCGTAGTGTGTGTTCCGGCTCTCTGGTATCTGACTGCTCTGCAAACCTAGCTAGTACTGCTAACCCGTGCTAAGAAGAGGACTCTGCAACTGGGGATAAAGGAGAAAGAAATCTTGTGAAATGAGGAATAAACTACCTCTCATTTACTGAGTACTGTTGGTGATTGAGGACGAAATTCCACAGCAGCCTAAAACTATCTAAGTACTGGGTGCTGTTTCTCGCTCACTTCTCTTTGCTGGCTCTGGTACTCCATGACCCTGTTACATAGTTAAGTATTTCAGTTTGCTAAGCTGACAGAAAATGATCCATTTTTATTGTCAGACTGGGCTTTTGTGGGTTTAATAATCTGCAATAGCTCAGCACAGCGTTACACAAGCAGTAAGGCCAGTGGTGGTCAAGACAGGACTCCAGCAGCCACCTGTTCTGTTGGTTTAGGCTGCTGTAAAACTGAGAGACATTGTGTTGAAGTGAATTGAACTGTAGCCCTGAGTTTTGCTACGTACTCCGGCTGTGCAGTTGTTATAGTGATGACAGCTGAAAATACATCTTATATTTTATTATAGACGTGCTTTTTCAAGTGTGATGTGTCAATGTTTGTTATTTATAAATAAGGAATTTCAGGCTTGCAAGACATTTTAGGATATAAATGCCAATAGTTGAGTCATTTGTGCTCACGACTTCATGACCTTTTGCCTATCATCAGCTATACATAGCAATGCGTAATTCTGTAGTACCAACACCATTGTACTGCGGGGTGTTTGTTTCAGCAAGAACCAGCATGTTTTTGAAAATGCCTTAAAAACAAGACAGATGGCTACAATTACTTTTTTTAATGATTTTTGTAGTGGTGAGTTTTGTTCTGTTTATAAAACTTCATATGTATTTGGCTTTTAGCCCTTTGGCGTGGTACTTCCAATCTTTAATCCCATTTTCAGTGACGATAACCAATTTCTTGGAAGCAGAGTTTTGCTGATGGTGCGTGACTTGCATTTTCTTCCCTTCTCTGTAGACATGAGTCTTACAAAACACAATATAGAGCAATGTTTGTGATGAACTGCGTTGTTAACAAAGAAGAAATTCTGAAATACAGAAAGAAGCTAAAGAAAAGAAATAAGAAAATGAAGCACAGCAAAGAAACTACCTCTGTACAATCAAATCAAGAAGAGGAGGAAGTGTATCATCCAGTGTTATGTACTGAATGCTCAACTGAAGTGGCAGTAATGGATAAAGATGAAGTTTTTCACTTCTTCAATGTTCTAGCCAGCCACTGCTAATGTGTAAAAGCAGGGGAGAAAAATCCTGCCCTGTTTTGAGACTGTGTGAAGCATCAGAAACGCAGGCATGTTAGCCTTTTTTAAATACGGTCTTTTAAATGTACGTTTTCATCAGAGAACTTTACAAGGATCAGATTTTTGCAGTTTATGAAGGGCACACAGTTAACTGCGTACATCTGAGAGCAATATTCTTTCATGCTGTCAGGTGGTTGCATCATTTAAAATTTTGTAAATAGAATGTAAATCTGTGTATGATGATCATTCCCTGTGTATATACTACCCATTATCTCAGTACGTATTAGAACAGGTGTTTAGAATAAATACTGCATAGTAACTGCTTCTCCATGGCTGCCTTGCTCATTTCTATGGCACGTGGTAAATAAACAGCTCTCAGCTGGGATGTTGGGCTTCTTTAGGCTGGTGTTCTTGGGTGGATTTTCACACAGGTAGGTTTGATAAACAAGGAGTTGTCATATTTGGATTTTTGGCCTATTAAGTTCTCAAGAAAATGGAAACTTGTATTTATACAGAGTGGAAGATTAGCTTATATTGAGTTTGCTAGCATGGATCATTTCAATGAACATTAATGCTTAGCGATAGAGTTAAGAGGGTTTAATGTAAATATGTATATGAGGAAAATACTTTTTCTGTTGTCATTTTTCCTTATGATGGCACATTTTAAGAAGAAATTTATGGTCAGATCTGTGACCATAGAGCTAGTTTGTATACTTCTTCTGGTTTTTTAGTACGTTTACAGCTTCTTTATGGAAGCATAAAGAGCTTCTGCTACTTGATATTTAGACTTCTTGCTCAGTCTATGAAGCCACTGCAATGTTAACAATGGGTCCTTCCCTCCCTTCCTCCAGGCATGCTCCCAAGAGGTGAACTCTTGTTTTTTATTAGTAAGTAACGTCTCCTCTTTACAGCCTGGTGTTTTTTTGACACTGCACTTTGAAGTAGGCCCGTATTTATGCTTTTTCTTTTAATAATACTAGGAGTAATTTGTTACATGTCCTTTGAGGAACTGTCAGAAATATTTAAGCTGAGGGAGGTAGGAAGGACATGCTGCTTTTGTGCCTTAGATGATAATAAAGTCTTGTGACTCTTCCATTACCTTTTATAGTCCCTGGTGCTATATTTTACTAACCTACACACACTCACTCTACACAGTGTTACATGAGATTAGGAAGAAAAAAACGCGTTGGTGGTTCTGTCAGAATTACATGAGGAAAACATTGACTTATGATTTTCAAGTCAGCAGAAACGTAACCTCTGCTTGATCAAGCAGAGAACTGTTGAGGCAGCTGCTGAACACTTGGTTGGCTGGTGTGGTGGTCCTTCCTCTGCATGTGCAACCTACGATCAAAATTGAGCCATACTTGTTTTGAGGCTTGGGATCTGCGTGAGATAAGATCTCAACCTCGTCTTTGCTACCTACAGTCAGACTGATGAGTGGAGTGTCTGGCTTACATACTGATAGCTACAGGATCATCTAAAGTGGGGTAAATGGTTACTGTGTGCCGTGAGCCAAGAGGTGTATATGGAAATTCTGAACGTACAAAGAACTGTTTCTTACTAGCAGAAGTGTGGAGGAGCAGATGTGATAGACAGTCTGTGCTGTGGGGCCTGCTTGCCTTGATGTGGCTGTCTTCACGTTCCAGGTGAGGCTTGAAGGCTCTGTGTAGCCCCAGGTTAAGGGTTTTTAGCACGTGGGAATGTAGTTCAAGGGCTCAAGCGTCGATGCCGGTGGTAGCAGGAGGAACCATAGGTGATGGCAGTCCCTAAGCAGGGGCAGAATGGAGCTGGCAAAGGAGGGGAAACTATACAGAGGAGTATTGTCAATCTTGTTACGGGGCTAACTAGCAAAAAACCTCATTAGTATCCACATACTGAAAAGGTGTAAGGGGCCTGGGTGCCACCAGGTGGGTTAGGGCAGATGTAGCAGGAGATTTCAAAGCTGGCATGCCTCTTCACATTACCTTTCCTCTAGTGTCAGGTACTTGCTGCTGCTTCTTGCTTGCCTTATCACTTGAATTGCAGAGCTTCTTGTTAGGAAATGTAAGAGCAGGCAGGATGGGACTCGTTTGCCCCACATTGATAATGTTTTTGCAGCTCTGAATGGGAGTAATGCCTGTATTGCCCCACTTGTCCTTGAACTTTGTATGTGTTTATACAGAAAGGAGGCTTTCACAATTACCATCACTTTTTCAAGCAGCCACACCAACACAAGACTCCTTCAGCAGCAACTGCAACACACAACAGCGGTCTTGGATAGGGATAACAGCTCCTGTAGCCAGTTGTGTGGAGGTATTAACTGTGTGAATGCTGTCATTTCTTGTAGTGAAATAAATCTGTATAGATAAAGCGTGTCTAAATGTCTTCTGGTTGAGTTAAATCCCTTTTCAGATTCTGCCAGACAAACCAGTACAGTCTTCAGTTGTCTCTGCCAGCTAGTTTTCTTCTTCACAGTTACCTCCTGGTACTGTAGTTGTATTTTGCATCTGTGTAAATAATTCATATGTGCATCCTCCTGTGACTGTATTTCCTCGTTTTTCATTGTACTTTAGTACGAGTGAAGGTAGGGGTGGAGTGGCTGCAAGAACAGAATCACACCGCTGAGTGACATAATTGCAAATCGATTTACTAAGCACGGCGGGTAAAGTGAGTTAATACCAGTTTCTAATCCATGGTGTGCATTCTTGGCCTGGAGGCCCTGGCTGGTGGCCTGGCCCCGGTGCCTAGTGGTTGCACCTCATGCTCCGCTCTCATGGTGCCTGATTATTGCATATGACCCCTTCCAGACGGCTTTCAGCTAGTGCCTTCTGAACTGGAGGGCTGCTATAAGCTGCCAGCAGCCTGCAGTCCCAGGCGAGGCTCTGGGAATTTCTCCTTATCCGAGGCCAATTAGCAGTCATGGCAGAGATCTCCCATGCTCTCTGGTCTCTGGCTCCACATGCCAGGGACATGTTTTACTGGTGGGCTTGGTAGAGTTAGGATAATGGTTGGACCTGATGGTCTTAAAGGTCTTTTCCAACCAAAATGATTCTATGATTCTACATCTTATGGAAGTGCAAAGTCAGCAACAGTTATGGTGAGCAGTTGATCTATTGCCTCTTTATTTTTCCCATTCATATGGGATTAATCTAGTCAGAGTTGGCTGATGTTGAGGTCTCATTTATCTGAGCCATGTTTTTGGATGGGCTTTACCCTCTGACAACTGAAGGCATTGCAGCCTCCCGCAGAACACTTTTAACACACTTCCTGTGGGCCCTGCTGAGCAGAGTCCTTGGGTCTTCTGTAATTCCCAGAACATCAGTTTAGATTAAATAGGATGACAGAAAATAGGCTGCAGCACCAACTCCTAGGTATGGCTCAGGCGGGCAGTTTACTCCAGGTTCACGGTCAGCCATGCAATGTAACCAGACCAGGCATGAACCGCCACACGCTGCTGGACTTCAGCGTTTGGCGGGGCGCGATGACACCGCTGCGCTGGTGTGGGCCTCCGCTCTGCCCCGGCATTCAGCGCTGGACGGAGCCTCGCTGGCGGCTCGCAGCGAGCCAGAGGGCCCGTGCGAGGCGCGGTGCCCCTGTGCGGCCTGCTGCCTGTGAGAGACCCGCAGGCCCCAACGCCGCCATTTCGGGGGACAGGGGCCTCCTGGGCGCGGGGCGGGGCCCGGCTCGGCGGCGGCGGGAGGGCGGGCCCCGGGCTGCCCCCGCCCCCCGTCTCTCTCCGTTCGGCCTGGGCCCGGCGCAGGGCCACTGGCGGGCGGGGAGAGCGCGGGGCGCGCCATGGCGCTGGGCTCGGCCTGGAAGCAGATGTCGTGGCTGTACTACCAGTACCTGCTGGTCACCGCGCTCTACATGCTGGAGCCCTGGGAGCGCACCGTCTTCAGTATCCTTCTAGCGGGCGGGGCCTGGCGGGGCGGGCGTCTGTGTGCGCGGCGTTGGGGGGCCGGGGGGCTGCCCTCTCCCCGCCGCGTCGTGCTCGGCGGCGGCTCCGGGGCCGCGGGGCGGATGTGGCGGCCCCGCTGGCCGTGCCACCGCCTCCCGGCGGGTGCGGTGCTGGGGGGGCGAGCCGGTGCCGGGAAGCGCCTGGGCCGTGGCCATGCTGAGGGCGGGTCACCACGGCGGGGCTTTCTGGGGGTGAGGGCCGAGGGGCGGCGGGGCCAGAGCCGGGCCGGGCCGTGGCGGGGGGCAGCCGGCCTGGGCCGCCGAGCGCGGCCGGTGCCCGCGGCGGGCAGGGGAGCGGCAGCCTCTGGGCGGAACTGGGGCTTGTCCACTCCTCGCAGGCAGGGGCTGAAGCTCCTCACCTCCGCCAACTAACGTGCTGCCCAAGTTGGGGAATACACCTCGTGCTGGCGTTCCGCATCCTGTCCCTGGGCGTCTGGCAACCCAGTCCATTTCTCCTCGGGCATAAGTTGATCTCTCGAAGTTACTTCTCCTTTAATTTTTCTTCCGTAGAGTTGTGGTAGTTCCTTCTCCTGTCTTTTGCACTGAAATCACAAGCTTTCTGTTAAGTACAGGTGTCTTTCATGACTTCTTTTGTATTTTTGCCTAGTGGAAAGTGAATGTGCACGCTGCAAAACCTTGCAAGCTTATGTTTGCGAGATGCTTTGTCACATGGTTTTTATTAGATTAGTATTTAATCCTCGAGCTGGTAGGTTTGCTTGGCTCTTTTGGTGTGGAAGAACTTGACAGATGCTTATGTGAAGCTATCTGTATAAAGACTTTTTATAGGTTTGCTTCTTTAACCAGCCCTTTCATGCAGGCGGTGTATTCTCTCAAGTGTTATTATGGCACCACAAGTATTTTTCTCTTAACTGGCTGTTTTCATCTTGACTTAAAATGACATCTCATATGAATGACCCTGAGCTATCTGAAATTAATGTAGAGAGGCAGAGACAAATTAACCAGAACATTAAAAAAGAGGAGAGTGTAAGTAGGTAGTGAGAAGCTGCTTTTACAGAGAGACTGGTCAGTTTTTAAAGGAACTCATAGTTGTTCTATAAAAGTGGTTGCCCAAGTTACAGCTGTGAAGTGGAGATAACTTACAGTTTCTCTTTTCTAGTATTTGTAGACTTAACTCTGCACAATTGTTTAAGTAGGGGTTCTTGCCTTCAAAATGTTGTGTTCCTTGCTGACATACCTTCCTCTTTTTATGCCATGCTTGTATCACTGAGGAAACTTCACCTTTATTTTCCTTGCAATTATATTAGCCATGAGTGTTTTTTTTCATTTGTGTTAACCAAGCAGCTTTTCAACTTGTGCAAAATAGTTAAGGGAAGTGTGTATGCATGTTTATTTTTATAAAAAGCTAATAATGCAGTGGAGTAATTGCCATTTAACTTACAAATGTCATGAGCGGTACAAGTATCACTCACGATCTTGGGTTGGCAAAACTGGTTTTTGTCCTCAAACTGGATGCTTTTGACATTGGTGGGCTAGGTCTGTCGGGTGTGGTGCAGATGTGGTGCAGACGCAGTGGCTTTGGGAGCCAATGGCGTGTGGCTCTGCTGCGTGTCTCACTGCTGCTTGTGCTCCAGAATCACATGTGAGTGCTCATATGGAAACGTGGATTTATGAGTTGACCTTCGTTTTGGTATCTCTTACTGTATGATCTTCTGGGACTAAAAATAAACCAAGCAGCTGGTATGCTCTAATAAGCACGACTAATACCTCTGCTCTGCCATGGGGAAGTCGGTCATGGAGCATTTGTTACCTGCATGCTGTGGTGACTTGATTTCTTGAAGACGCAGAGCATGTGCGGCTCCTCCGGTTTCACCTGTGGAAACCGAGTACTGCTGCCCAGTGTTATCATGCTTGTTAATCTCCAATGCTTTTTATAGTGTTTCTGTGTAAGTTTACTGAATCTCTGCAGGTAGTTGGATCAAATCAACAGGTTATTATTAATTTTGAGTACTTTTGAATTTCTGAAACCTTAAACTGGGAATGGCATAATCTTTCAGTAATCTGATGCCATAATTTCTGTAGATAAAGCTTAAAGAACCTTGGCAAAGTTTTATGTATACGTTATAAGCTATCTTCTCACTTCTCTATATAAGTTTTACAAAAGGTCCCTGTGAGGAGTTCAACTAATAAAGTGGTCATCTTAAGATTGTTTAGCAGATAGCTTCATGTGATGTTTGTTTTGCGCTGTGAGCTGCTATAGTAAAGTACTAGCAAGTGTTTATTTAAGTATATGACTTAAAGCTGTGCTGATACTCTGAGGCTTTGTGAGCGAAATAATTAGAAAGGTGCATGTCATGATGTTACCCATACTTTTCACTCCCCCTGCAGTTTCTTTTTCCTAAGTGCCACCGAACAACATGTAAATTGAGCTGCTTGGCCATGAGGAAGGGTCTGAGCATGGCGTGCAGACGGAGAAATGAACCAAATAATATAGTGACTTAAAGCATCGAGGACACTGGTAGCTAGAAATGGATTTGAGGTTACCCCGAGGTTGTTACGGTAACTGTACAACTTTCACACCAAGTGTGTTTTGTGCATCGTAAATTAAATCTATTAGGTCATACTGTTCCAAGAAGTTGAGGTCAGCATCTGATGCTGTCTGCTTAAAAATGAATAGGTCATCCGGAAATAAGAACTCTTATTCAGTGCAGCCGCTCATATTATTGTGGTTTTTTGTTTTGGTTTGATTTTTTGAGATGGCTGACTTTTTTTCTGCTTGGCTGAAAGGGACTTGCTTAAGACCTAGGGAGATGCATGTAAAAACTCGTATAATCTCAGTGCCTGTTTTCTGTTCTACTTAGCCCTTCCCATACTTTGGCCTGTCCTCTTATGCCCGTGACAAGGCAGTGGATAGCTTGGTAGGCATCCTTCTGTAATTCAGCTGATGGTTCCTACCGGTGTTGTGGTTTCCAGTGTTCAGCTGGTTCTTCCTGTGGGTATGATTGCTGAATACAGTTGACCCCGTCTAATTTAAAAATGTAATGTTACAAGATAGTAACTAGAAAGTTTTAATGCTATAGTTATGTGATGTCTAATGCACTTTCTATTTCAAATGATTTTTTTTCCTCAACAGTAATTCAGATTCCATGCTAGTTTCCATTGTGGGAATGGCACTGTACACGGGCTATGTGTTCATGCCTCAGCACATCATGGCAATATTGCACTACTTTGAAATTGTGCAGTGATGAAGAACGTATTTTCAAGAAGTAACCGGGCTCTGAAATCTGGTCTGCAAAGAAGAATGAACCTCTTAGTTTTAACAAGACTTCTACCAATGTCAGAAAGACACAGTTACAACTCCGAAGATTAGGAAACGAGATATGTAGAGCAGGGACGTGAGGTGTCCCCTATGTTGTGTTCATTCCTTTTAATTTTACAAGATATGCCCTTGTATAGTAGTTTGTCTACTTTAACATTGTGATTGTACTTTGATATCAGTATTTTCTTAACTTTGTGACAGTTTCAATATTGCACTGTGAAAGCTTTTCTTAATTGTAATTTTGAGTAATCTTAATTGCCTTCTATTTTTAATCGGAAAGTCATCTTATTAAATGGGGCTTAAAGCTTTTGCTATTGTATGGTATGTATTTGCCTGGATATTTCTATTAATGCGTTTTGTAAGGAAATACATCTAGATTCGTATTAGAGACCTGGATATATTCATCTTAACGCTATTTACAGAAGTTAGTTTGTATGACTGAACTCAGGTGTACTGTTTGCTGTCCAAACCTTGTCAACAGTATAATTGTGCGTATCACCTAAATTTGGAATTATGAATTATTTCCAGTTTCTGTGTTTCACCTGTTGGAGGAGGGTGGGGGAGATGAGGCATTGAGGTGGAGTGAAGGCTGCATTCGTTGTTTGGAGTAGTGCTGTGGTTCTGGGCTCTACCTAGTGGGGAAAAAAGGACTTTTCTTTTCTGACATTGGCCCGTGTAAGGCTTTGGGATAGCACTTTAAATCAACCCTGTTTTTCTAGCTACCAATTCAATTGTACTTTTACAGGATGCTTTGTTATGTTCCAATGGTTATGGTTTCTGCTAATTTTCACTCAACAATGTAACTATGCCTAGGTTTTAAAGGGGTTTTCTATTGCTGCTAGTGTTCCAAACATGTTCTCGCTACAAATGACCAAAACAGAGGGGGGTTTAAATGGACTTGAGTTCCAACTACAGCAATAATTAGCTGAATACTTGGCTGAAGTCCTCTCCTTTTTTTTTTTTTTTTTTATAGGGATTTTTTTCAGTTTTGTATTCTGAAATGTAAGATGGTGACAACCTAACTTTCCTAAGTGGAGGATTTTTTTGTTGTTGTTGTTTAAAAAATAAAAGTTTAAAAGCAGAGCTTTGATGCAAAACTTTCTTTGAGAAGCTAATGTGTTGCTGAGTGCTGCTTGCTTTTCTCAGAACTTTCCAAAAGGCAAAAAATTATATTTGACCAAAGAATTTTGATTTTTTTGAATGGCCTAGTAATAATAGGTAATGTTATATCTTTTATGCAACTTCTGTTGAAATCAGGAACTATATCTGAGTTGTACAACTAAATTGTTGTCTTTTAAATTTATTTGATTTTCTCAAATGCACGCTCGTGAGAAAGGAGTATTTCCACCCCTATATTTATGAACTTCATGTGTATTTTATTCAAAACTGTTGTTGTCTTGGAGCTGTAAACAGTGGGCCTTAAAATTCTTCAGTGAACCCTAGCTTTACTGAAGTTGGTAGGAGTCTCCTACTAAATGAGTGCCTTTGCTTATGAATGACTGGCTGTCTAAACATAGGTAGGTTTTTGGGGTGGTGTTCAGTTTTGTGTTTGTTTTTTTTTTTAACATGTTCAGAGTTGTATGTGAGTATTTTCACTATATATGGAGGTAATGATAAGTTAACATATTCTTTTTGAAATAATGTAGCATAAATCCCTGCTGTCCATGGATCAAATTGGTACTGTGATGTTTCTTTGTGAACTACTACTGTGATTGATACACATCTACTGCTGAGAAGGGGTTTTAGTTGTATGGGGGCAGGGGGGAGCCCTTCTATGCTGTGGCATTAGGAACGTTAAAGATGATTTTTAATTGTGAAAGGTATTATGAAGAGGCTTTGATATACCGACTTTTATTAGCTGTCTGCTTTTTGTTGAGAAAGAAAGAGTGACCATAATCTCCAGTCATTTGCGTTACATTGGAGTGGGCTTGATCAATACACTTGAATTCAATATGCTAATTTGATACAGTCTTTTTCAGCATTTCTTTTTTTAATTATAAATCAAGAATCTCATAGTCTTGGACTGTTCTTTTAGATTCCTGATACTTTGTTAAAGATGGAATAATTTCATTAATAAAATACTATTATGTTACTAGAGTTTGAATTTCTAGAAGAAAGTTTCTGCAACTTGTCCTTTTCATAAAGTTGATCTAGTGAAGAGATGGTTCAAAGGATGATAGTTACGAAGCAAAGTAAGTTTTCTTTTTTTTAAAGTAAGGGTATTGGTAGGGATTTAATTATTTGAATTTGAATAATACATGAATTGTAAGACTACCAAGTTGTCTTCCCACTGCAGTCTGCTTTATTGCCATTTTAGTTGGGGGATCATATATTTCCTCCTTGTGACAGAACCGTAAGCTTTTTCTGTGCAAGCTGGAGGTCAAAGGTGGTTTAAATACCATTTGGAGGCAGCTGGTCAATTATGCTTCTGTTTAAACAGGGTGATAATAATTGAGCCATCAGTAATTTAGATAAAATTGGAAAAAATTGTGAGAAATGAAGGGAAAGAACCCCAAAACCTGAATGCCCTGCAAGTGGCTTTATGTTAGTCTTCTAATAGTAATAGCTCTTGGGGTTTAGATTGAGTCATCAGAAATAAGTGTTTAAAAATGCATTAGCTGTGTTACGGCTCAGCTGATAATACCAGCTCCATCCGCCAGCCCCTGCCTGCGGCCGGCAAAAGGTGTGGCCGGGCATCCCGCCCAGGTGGGATGACTGGCTGTGCTGGTTGCCCTGGCAGGAGCCCATGTAGCCTGTGGCTGTGGTGGCTTCCAAAGCCGGCTCTGCAGAGGCACCTTGGCTGACATGAGGGCTGGGTGCTGTAGAAATAATCACTAAAAACCTTTGCAGTAGGAGATGCCATAGCCAAACGAGGAAACTGAGGCATAGTATTGCAGAAAGCTGGTTGGAGCCAGAAATGGACCCAGGACACGAGTGTGCGTATGTCCTGGGTCGGTTACATTTATTGATATATATACATACTAATTTTTTTAATATATATATATATGCATGCACATATATATATATAAAAACTGTTTATTTCTTTATGTAGCAAACTAATTACGTAGCAATTAGTTTGTAGATGGAGGCTGGGGGGGCGTGGGATGTTCCAGTTTCTTAACTACCCTGTGAAGGAAAACACCAGAGAATCCGAAAACGAGACTTTCTTGGCAAAATATAACAATAAAATCATTAGTGCTTTTGTGTAAATATTCAAAATTAAAAAGAAATGGGCGTGAAAGGAGCATAGCACTGTAAAGGTGAATCTTGTGTGACAGAGGTGCGCTGTCTTACTGCGAATTGGTGCAGCTGGTACGATGTGAAGTGTCGCTGTTCCGTTCAGAGGCAGTAGTGAAGTGTGCATTAACAGATACTGAAGAAAGGGTTCCTGCTGTTGGCTGGCAACAAATAAAGTTATGTTGAGGTGAAGACACACAACTTGAAGAGATCTGATGCCATGGGATTAGTGGGCTGTGCACAAAGCTGTGGAAACAGCAGCCATACTCTGAAATATCAGAGCTGCATACCCTGGAGTTGGGACCCCAATAAAGATTTTCAGTGACAGAAGTTCCTTTCACCTGCTAATTTGCCTGTGTTTTCTACAACTGCTGTTGCAGGAAAATGGTTTCTTCCCCTCTTGCTGACATATCCTTACACCAATTGGATTTTTTTGTTGTTTTCTAAAGATAAAAGCATGAAGCTTTCTGTGTGGTTTACATGGTTTCTGTTTGATCTGCTAGGTCAGCCTTAAACGGCAGTCATCACTGGGTGCAATAGCTGCTGTCTTTTCTGCCTTTTGTTTGTGTAGTGATGGTTTATGGAGAAAATCTGGCATCAGGCCAGAGCTGGGTCCAACTACCTCTCCATGTAATGGGGAGAGATGAAATTCTAGATCTGATACAAATCCCAGTGTGGGATTTCAGCAGAAACCCCTCTGCTTTTTGTAGCCTTCAGTGTATCATCACAAGATCCCCACCCGTCTAAACTGTCATTGCGTGATTGAAGACTAAGAAATTACGAATATCCGCTCTCCCTGAGAGTTTAGCTAGATAAGAGTTGAACAAGGCCTTGATGTAAACCTGATTCAAACGCTGATCCGGTTTCTGAAGTATCATTAAAGCTGAACTTTTTCTTCACAGTAATTTTGCAATGGGAGCAGTTGTCTATCTCAAATGTTATGAGTACTTATGGTTAAATAAAATAGGGAACTATGTTATGCCATACCTTATCACTAAATGTTTAACACAATGTACAAAAGGTGGGAGGCGGCCTTGGCTGAAAGTTGGACTGTGTCAAGGCTGTGTTGCTGCTGCATCTCTTTGCAGTGCTCTGGATTCTGTGAGCCATCCAGCATGTACGCTTCACAGAATTTGTTTTATTCATGGGTGGACTTTTTGTTGTATTAAAAAACCAAACCCCAAACCAAACTAACTTTAAGGCACTGGCTAGCACTTTATTTTGTAGGTAGTACTGCTTATTTTAATAGTGAATAAGATGGTTATATACATGTGCAATTAATAAGCTGCATCTGTTTATGGATCAAGTATTTAGACTTTATAATATGAATCTACAGAAGCATGCTTTATTTTGGAAAGAACCCTGTCAAATATCAGAGACTCTTTGTTTTACGCTTGCAACAGTTCCCTAAGTTTTGCTGTTGCTAAGATTTGTCCCCTAGAGGCATATAACTCCTTGGCATTTTGGAGTCTGTTAAAGAGATTCCACTTTTCCTCTGTGGAGAAGACCCTCTGTTAGTGGCATTCTTCATTCTGGAGGAATTTTTAAATGAGTTACAGTGGTCTTATCTAAAATTAGTTCCTTATGTAAAATCAAAGGGAAGGTGCATGCAGTGGAATTGATACTAAGAGAGACTGGAAATGAAAATTTTGTTTATCTTGGGACAAGTGACAGGATGAACTAAGGGGTGAAAATTCTTTTTCACAGAGAACAAAATGTCTGTTCTCTGTGAAACTTAAACCTTTACGAAACTGGTTTTTCTAATGTTTTGAAAAACGTAGGAGTTATTTCCCTAAACAGAAAGTGTAGCCTTGTTTTCCAGTCTGAAGCTGATACCTGTGCTAAACCCCAAAACATACTAGACAAAACCAAGTAAATATTTAATGTAAATATAACGATTACCAAGCTAGGAGCCTTACATTGCAGAAGAGTTGGTTTAAGGGGTGATAGTACCACCCTGATAATATGACTGCGTATTTAGACTGTGTGGTTGGAATATGCGGACCTGTGGTTTCACCTGGGTTGGAGACCCTTCGTGCCATAAAGGCATCTGCTAGCACTGGTAGGATGTGACAGTGATTTATTTATTTATTTATGTAAAGGCTTAGCGTGATAGTGTTTGGGATTAGAGACTGAATAATCATCCTAAAGGCTTTACTGTTGTATCTTATGTAAATGGATGTTTTGATGAAATAAACTGATGGAAAACCCTGTGGCCTCGACACCTGTCTTAAGCTAGACAGATAATCGTGGAGCAGTAATCGCTAAATTGGATGTAGAATGTGCCAGTTGCAGACAGATAATCATGGAGCAGTAATCGCTAAATTGGGTACAGGACATGCCAGTTGCAGCTACAAACCGAATGTAAGAAGCTTGGAGAAGACGACATGTCTGTACAGGGAGCAGCCATCCTCTGTGTTGGCAGGTCGTGGCAGTGATCTTCTGTCACAGCCTGTTACTGGCTGAAACCTGCTTTTATAGGTTAACAGAAGACTTTTTTTTATCTTTTTTGCTCTTTCTTAACCTTGAAGGGTGTGTGCTGTGTAATGATACCAATTTTGTCACAGCAGTAAGTTTCGTTAGGCTGGATTATGTTGAGGGTGTTTTAACAGTGAAAAGTTGACTAATTTTGTAGGTGGCTCTTCTAGTGTTTATTACTTGAGCTTTAGAAGTGAAGTGTATGATTAATAAACAGCTTACTACTATCTTCCCACAAAAAATGAATCAGTATTTCTTTTATTTAATCCTGGTAAAGAGGTTATCCAGATAGTGTTTGAGGAAGAAGCCCAAGATTCAATTTATAGTTGTAGCCGGTGGCTTTCTCATTAAAACTGACAGTTCTTGGATGTGAATCTTCACAAGCCTGATTGTTCCTCTACAAGCTCCCTGCTTAAGATCTGTCATAGCTGTAACTAACAGATGATCAACACTTCACTAATATTCATATGATTACAACATTGTGTCTGATGTGTCTGGTTTTTATCCATGCTCGTATCTGCAGGTGGAATTGCCTTGGCATATCTTGCATTTTGTGCTCCCTGCAATTTGAGATGGACAGCATATCTCAGGCCCATATT
This sequence comes from Leptosomus discolor, assembly GCF_034619465.1. Classification (NCBI taxonomy): domain Eukaryota; kingdom Metazoa; phylum Chordata; class Aves; order Leptosomiformes; family Leptosomidae; genus Leptosomus; species Leptosomus discolor. The sequence continues at coordinate 29,410,226 of NC_141393.1, forward strand.
TCATGATTTCAAGAAGACATACTGCGTAGCCCCCCCCAGAAGAAGTTTTTGGGAAGAAAATTGTCTTGGCAAGGACTGATCTTATTTGTCTTTTCTGTGAGGTTCATTTGCTTGGCTTGGGCCTGCCTAGCGAGAAAAACTACGTCTTTATGATCACATAAGGTTTTAAACCAAAAATCCTCTGGCCAAGGTTTGTGTTCCTCTCCTGCTTCTGTAATGATTAGCTGTTGTCCTCTCTTCCATTTGGATTGTTTTTCTGTCAAGTTGTTCCTGCTTCATATATTTCAAAAAATAAGAAATTGATGCTTCAGAATACCTTTTTCAGTGCTGCTATTTAATACACACCAGTAAGGTTACAAAATTATGGAAGACATCTTTGCATAATATTCTTGTGGGCATAATAGGATTGTGCTATCAGATTGTCTGAAGAGTTATGCAAAGGTATACCTGGTCTGAATTTGAGTATCTAGTTACAGAAGCCAGACTCATGACAGCTTGTTCTTTTGCTTATGTTGCATTACCGGCTCAAAACTTAACATTTTGGAGAGAAAGCCCCCTGTATTGCATCCCAGGACCCAAGAAATTTATATGCTTGGGTAATAGTTGCTGAATTTTAATCAGAATTATCAGTTGCCAAACTCAGGATTGAATTAGTGGGTGATAACATAAAATTCTTTCTTGGTCATTAACAATGTTTCAAAAGAACCATACTCACCATCTGCCCCACCCCCTCCCCCCATGTGGTTGTAGAGTAGTCTAGTAGGCTGAACAGAAAAGTAGGGCTTCGGTCTGACTGACTGAGGATAAAATGCACAGTCTGCCTGTCTAAGGCCACAGAAACAGGGACCATATTTAGATGGTCTGCTAAACTCCTGGTATCTCATCAAATGGAAAGGTGAGCTCCTCTGGAAAGTGATCAAAGGGCTATCTATACCCGGAGAATAGGAGACAACTTCTGTGGAAGCGTGGCTTTCTGGGTCAGGACGTAGCTGCAGGGTATGCCTGCTCAATGTGACAGTGCCCAATGCTGAGATCGGAGAGTACTCTGCAGAAGGACTTGTGCAACTTCTCTGCCTTGCCTTAGAGAGTTATGTTAAGCCATGCTTACGCTGAAAAGAATGGAAGTGTTTCTGAGGAATCCTGAACAAGCTGAAGCACGCAGAGATGCTAGATCTGGTCTCTGTGCTGTGCTGCGTGGTGTGAGGTGGAAAGCCATTAGACATCTGCATGACGTCTTGATTTTCAGTACTGCTTCTGCTCAGTGTGATGTGCACCTGCTGTCCTGGTTTGGTTGGGACAGAATCACAGCCCAGCCATGCTAGGCAAGGCGTTAGCAGTTTCCAGTCAGCCAGGGCAGCTGACCCAAGTTAGCTACACGTGTAGCCCATCCCGTAACGTCATGGTCATTATAAAGGGGGAAGGTTTGCTGAGGAGAGGGAGTTCCTGCTGGGATTTCTCCTGCTCTTCCTCTGGCTTCTCCTGAGGACTGCTTTTTGGTCGATTGTGATCACTGGATAATCTTAATTTGTCTGAGTATAACTCTGTATATCTCTGTTGGCATTGGTGATGTTCCATTAACTCTGTTTCACTTCTGCCCGCGGGTCTGCTGTCCTTTTTCCCAGTTCCCCTCTGTGGCTCGTGAGGGGGTCATTGGGTGAGAGAATGACTGTTGTAGTTTAGCCCTGGGTACAGGCTAAACGCAGGCAACATGTGAGCACAGACATTGTGTTGTGTGTTTAAAAATCATAAGGCTTCTTCAGATGAGTGGCAGGCATAGTTCAAGCCTTTCATTCCTTCTTCTTTGCCTGGTAACTGCAATCTGTGGAGCAGATGCTATGCTGGTGGTCCTAGAGTGGATTGATGATGGTACTATTTATTCCTTTTAAAGCCAACATATATGCATCCCATGATATACCGGTGTCGTGGATGCAAGAAGCAGTCCTGTTGGAAAAACCTCTTTTGCCTGGTATTTCAGCAACGCTTGAGCTCTCCATACAGCTACTGATAAACCCTTTGCATTGTGCATTAGAGTGGTTTGAACGGCTGTGTACTTTCTCCAGTAGTTTCAGGCCTAGATTAGAAGGATGAGAGACATGAGAGGGAACATGGATAGGAGAAACAAATCGACCCCTGTCCATTTTGTTTCACTTGCTGAGTTACCACCTGTGTTTTGACAGTTGGGGAGCAGAGTTACCAGAGATAAAGCACTGGGTTACAATAGCAAAGGAAAACAAGACATGGAAAGTAACACTGATGATGCTGTTGTGAGGATCTGCTGTGACTTCCTGACTATGAGGGTGAAGAGGCTGTTTTTTTTTTTTTTCTTTTTTTTTTGCAGAAGGCTTGCTTACATAAACAAGGTGCTTGTTAGTGAACCAGAAGGCCAAAAAAGAGCACACAAGAAGTGGAAAGAAGTAAAGACAGGCTACAGAGGAGGTGTGTAAAAGCATTGCTTAGACAAACAGATGGCCTTAGATGATTAAATGACTTGTTATGTGGATGAAGGCAGTGATGGGTCTTCCTGTGCCTTGATTTTAGAATGGCTTTTGACACAATGTCCCACAGCATTTTCATTTGGACCAGAGGAATTATGACTGAAGTGAATGGACTGTTTGGTGGTTTGAACTGGCTGGATCACTGAACCCAAATAATTTTCTCAATGTGCATTTGTAAGGTGGCTAAAAGTGGAGTACTGTGTAAGGTGGTACTGGGGCTGATGTTCAGTGTCCTCATAGATGACCCTGACTATTAGACAATGTTCCTCTATGAGGGACAGAGGTAGTATGCTGAAAGGTAGAGCCTGGGTTCAGGATTTGGCAGACAGAAACCTCATGCAGTTTGAGAAGTGCAAAATTCTCAGCTTTGCTGAGAGAGATCCTGGGAGTTACAGTGAACATGAGCCAACAGTGAGTTCACAGCATAAATATGTCAGCCTGTATGCTAGACTACAGTAGGAGAACATGGCCACCAGATTGAGGGAAATGATTATCCTCTTCATGCTGTTGAGGCTGCAGCTGCAATAGTGTGTGCCTGGTTTGGGGCTCTTTAGTTTCAGAAGGATGGTGAGGAACTATCCAGAAGAGGCTACAAAGATAGTTAGGAGTTAGGAGCAGGTTTCCTAGAGCGGTTGTGAAACCTTTGTCCTTGAAGGTTTTCAAGACTTGGCTAGACAAAGCTGTGACTAACCTGATTGGAGCTAGTGCTGGCAATAGCCCTGCTTTCAGTGGGAGATTGGACTAGGTGATCTTGTGAAGTCCCTTTGAACCAGCTTTTCTGACTAAGGAAAAAGTCAGGTGAAGGAGCGATACCAAAATATTCACATGGATCATAATAGCAACTAAAGCAGTAGGCATTAGGAGAATTATACAGCCCGAAGTGTTAGAAACTCATAGGATGACAGAGTGAAAGTACAGGGAAGGTGCTGAGATGACAGTGGTGATGTGGTCCCAAGATGATCTCTACAGCAACACTGTATTTCCCTCAATGCTATTATTAGTCAATAAAAGATTATAGTTAGTAAGACTGAAAACAGAACAGAAAGCACTGTTTTCTGAGCTCGAAATGAAAAAAAGAATCGGGAGAGGCATGTGCTGGCATATTTTGGAAATCTGTTTGCTATAAAACTGAACAGCTTGTGAGCTGAGCAGAATTAGTTGCCTTCTCATGAGCTCTGTTTTCAGAATAGGTGTCTTACGGACTTGCCCCGTACTTTGTTGTTGGTACAACATTAAAGTGGCTTCTTTTTTTTTTGGCCTTGGAACATGTGTCCTGGGTTGTGTTCTGGGCTTAAAGGTTGATTCATCCTTATTCACATCTAGGGACTTTTATACTTGAGACTTAACATGTCATAGTCATGAATGACTCAAGAAATCAAAAGGTCTCATCTCATCTCCATTTTCTGTCAAGTATTGTTTCTGGAAGAGAATGGAAAGAAGAATCTAATTTTCACTAATTCAGTTTGAGGCTGTTCCCTGTGGAACTTGAAAATAGCTTATTTATGGGAGCTGATTGTTCTTGTGAAAGGTCTGAAACTGTAAACCAGAGAAAACAAGCCTGTTTTTTGCAGTCAGTATTTAGGGAGTAATTTTTTCTTTCCTTTTGGTTATTATAGAATTGCTGTTGATGTTCTTTTGTGAATTCCCAAACAATGTGTGGTTAAGAATTGTTAAAAAGGAACGCTTGGTTGTCTTGCAGTCCTGGATCATCATCAACAAGAAAAAAAGCACTTTGTAAAGAACTTTTTTTTTTTATATGTGTCAGAACAGTTAAAAAGTGCCACTTAAGTGCCTTCAGTCAGAGACTAGACCTTTATTTTGCGTCCTTTTGCAGTAGTTGAAAAGGGTGGGAGTAGGAGTGTCTGCTCTTGCTAGAGGTGATTTTTAGCTTCTTTGGACTATAAGGGCTCTGAGATCTTGGCAAAAATGAGGATCCATGAAACTTGAATTTCTTGTCTCAATCTGTCCAGTTTAATGGGTAAAGAGTGTGGTTACCCTCGCTAGCAGAAGTTAGCTTTACTTAGGTAGGTAAAACACAATAGTATTGTCACTCACCTGGGGGAACCCAGCCTCCAGTCCTTGCTTTCCCATCCAGATGAATTTAGGAGACTATCAAGGAGACTGTAGCATCCTTATTAGCACATGTCCAGACTAGGTATCCCTTGATCCACACTATGTGTTTGGCCCCAAGTACATTAGCTTCCAGCATTTCGTTACACATTATTGGAAATTTCACTCTGGGAATGAGGCAGATTTCCCACTGGCAACTCAATTGACACATCAGGGTAACTACACCTGATCCCTGCAACCCCCGTGGCAACAACTCTAAATGCAGTGACTTGTTTTGAGTGACAGCGCTCAAGGAATTGGAGCTCACCTCTACGGTGTGGGTAAAGTTTGTGAAAATGGTCCCTGCTCTCCATTTAATTAGTCTGTTTGTCATACCAGCTTGATGTACTGGTATAACAAGCCAGAATGTCAACTGGATTACAAACATCAAACAACAACTGCTATGCTTTTAAACAAGCAGTAAATTTAAGGTTTCTCATAAAGCCGTCAGCCAATGACAATTCCCCAAGAACTACCCTTTAACAAGGGTGCTGTCAGTGGAAGGGGAGTTTGCCCTAGTGAAAATGAAACGACATCTGTCTGTCTGGAAGTGGCTGATTCCCCAGCTGTTCCCAACTCTGCAATTTTTGCAGAGCTCTGTTCCAACTAGACATTCGTTTGGGGGACTGCTAGCAAAAAGCAGTGCGTGGTTTTGAAGAGAAGGGAGTCTATTTTCATGATCAACGGGGTCATCTACAGTTTTGGGAGCCAAAAGGTCTTCTGATTGTTCTTGTCCGTATGTGTCCTTTCAAGATCCTTTTTGTATGCATCATATGCTTGTACAAATAAAGGAACAAACCAGGTAATCTGTTTTGGGGTGGGGCTGTTACCCCTCCAGTTATGAAGATTTTCCTCATCTCTAACCATAATCCTGCTTCCATCTAAGCCTATTGCTACCTGTCCTGTCCACTGTGCGCAGATGACCGATTGTTCCTTTTCTCTTTGCAACAGGTTTTTGTATACTCGAAGGCTGGAGGGATGAGGCAGGGAATTAATAATCTTCTGTAAGTTAATTTGCCTCAAATTTTTTTCTGAAACTGGATGTTATCTCATCTGAGGCCTTATCAATGCCAACTAAAGTAGAAAAATTGTATCCTCGAAGACACACGGAATAATCCTGTTTGTACATCCCTGTCTAATGTTTGCCTTTTTGCAGTGGCATTATATTGACTTGCTACCTGTTGCCTTCCCATCCTGTTAAAAGCTGTTACCTTGCCAGCCATTTCCTGGATTAATTCAAGCTAACTAATTCAGTTAGGTGTTACAATGAAAATGCAATTCTTGACATACATTCCTGCTCAGTTTGTCTGCTTTTCCCAACTGCTTCTGCAGTTTGTTTACTTTGAATTCTGTTTGCTATCCAGTATACTCGCAGTTCTCCCTACTTTCTCATATGCAAATCTAATAAGGTTGTTTATTGCATTGTCCAAATTATTAGTGAAAGCACTGAATGGAGTTGGAACTGGTGCAGTTATCCATGAAATATCCACCTCAATGCATCTTTCCTTTTTGACAGGGAATCGTGGATAATTACCCCTTAGGAACAATGTCTGATGACTTTTGCAGTCATCCTGTGGTGGTTTTATCTAATCTTTGCTTCTGCAGCTTGCTTACAAGATTGTCATGTTAGGTATCATCAAAGGCCTTTACTGAAATCGAGTTTTTGACATCGATTGCTTATTCCCGGTCCATGAGGCCTGTTGGTCTGTTATGGAAGGAAATTAGATCAGTTTGGTATGATTTGTTCCCTACCCTTCATCTGCTTTAGTACCTTTGGTGGGTTTAGAGATGGTATGATTTATTCTAGTAGTTTTCTGGTAATTGAACATGAAGGTTTTTAATTTCTAGCTCCTCTTTTTCCTTCCTTGTCTGCCAGAAACTGCCTGTGTGTTCTCCGGGATCACTATTAACACTTCTGGGATTAATACCTCTGTTTTTTTTTTAATTGGCCTAGAACAAGCAACATCATGCCCAACCCGTATGAAAAGGATGTCCAAGTTATAACTTATTCTTCTTATTGGGGCTTTTGGGTTAAAAATTCAAGCAATCTGTGAACCTGCTTTTATTTCATTACTTTTAAAATATTTTTCTTAGAAATACTTAAGTAACTGTGCCATATGTAATTTTACCCTTTTCTTTGTTGGTATTAATTGTATTAACCATCTCATGCTGCTGACATTTCTAGTGAAGACTCATGTATGATATGAAATGTTTTGGACTTGTGACATTTTTTGATATTTTTCTTCTTTTCTGAATTCCAAGTGTAAATTTCCTATTCTTCTAGCTGCTGAAGTATTTGTGTTAATGTCCCTTCCTAGTTACCTCTCACTTTGTCTTGCCATTCCTGATTTTGTCCCTAGACACTCCTGCTATTCTTTTATACTCCTCTTTATTAGTATGACCTAGATTTGTTTTCTGTACACTTCCCTGTTTTGATCTGAGGTCAATAAAGAGCTTCTGTGTAATTTCGTTGAGGTGCTGGCATACTGTCACTCTAATTCTTTTTTTTTTTCTTTTTTCTTCCCTCTTAATACAGAGTAAGAGTTCATAACAGGCAAGTTTCTTCGAATTTGCCTTGTCTTGAGGGTAATTCTCTTAATATCTGTTACTCAGCCTTCCAAAGGATCACTCGGTCTGTCATTTCTTGGTTGCTGTCACCTTTCCCAGTTGATCCCTCCCTACATGTTAGCACCAAATCTAGCAGGCCTCCCTCATGTTCCTGTCCCTTCCCTCCAGGTCAGAAAGCATTTGTATTATCACATCCACAGGGCTATGTCCTGCTGTGCTTCCCTCCCAGAAGCAGCCTGGGTAGGTAGTTCCCTGCCATTACTGCTTTCTGGGTGACGTTGCTGTCACGGTCCGCTCGGTGGACTCGTGATGGTTCATTCGCTGTGATCTCGAAGTGCAAAATTAAGGTGACCACACCAAAGCAGTGTGTTTCAAGCAAACGGTGAAACTTTATTGTTTGCCCATAAAGCGGCGTGCGATAGGTAAAGAGGGTGAAAGGAAAGGGAGAAGTAAAGGGAAAAGAGGAAAGAGATTGATAGCTACCACCATGGGTGGTCCAAGGCGTCCCTATGGTCCCGGGTCCAGGCAACGTCCTGCCAGCCCTAACAGTCGTCATGATCCTTGGTGGCGAAAGCTTCCAAAGTTCAGTTGCTGAGGAGCCATCTTTTACACCAAGTAACACACCTTGCTCCTCGTCCGTATCTCCTTCTTGGCTCCATCGATGCTCGTCAGTCTTTCTTGACAGCAGTTATGCAGTCCACCTTATCAGCTCAGGCTTGTCCTGTACCACAAAACGGCACAGCACTCTTCGTGCCATGCAGCTCTCTCCCAGGGTGTTTGTACCACATTCCATTCTCAGGATCAGCAACTGTGTCTCAGGCAGGCTGCAGCAGACTTATGTCAAGATGTTAGCCTAACTTTTGGGATACCTTATTGTCCATATCCCTGATGTCAAGGTTGAGACAATGCTGTTTTCCGGACCGACTCTTACAGTTGCCAAGTGTGTGGTGGAGGTGTTCATGGGAATCCTTATCCAGGTAACTTTAATCAATCCTCTTCATGTTTCTTTTGCTCTTCAGTCATCACTGTTACCACAGGGCCGGTTTAACTCCTAATATGGTCCAGACCTCACAGTGTCCTCAAAATAAGACAGCAACTTTTCTTCTTGTTAGCTTAACTGTTCTTCCAGAAGAAACTGCCCATTCATAAGTGTGTGACAGAGTAAACTGTATGGCCCACAGATCAGTACCTCTCCCTAGATGCCGTACAGTCCTCTCCATGCTCCTGTGGAGCCATGGACAGCTCTTGTATGCAGTGTTGACCCATACCAGGTGATGGGAGGTGTAGAAGATGGGGAAGGGAAAAGATGCTTATCAGTTACTAAGGAGGGGAGGTCATGTGTCATAAGGCCACTGAATATATGGCAAATAGATCATGTGGCCTAATCAATTATAAAGCTTGATCATGCACTGCAGCCACTGAGGTTTGAAATATTGATTGATTGACACCCTTCTTCCCACTGTGGGATGCTACCAGGCATCTTAGCAAACATAGACTCACAGAATGGTAGGGGTTGGAAGGGATCTCTGGAGATCATCTAGTCCAGTGCCCCAAACACCTTGTATGTAATGTCTGAAGAAAAATAAAGCAACTTTAAAATTTTTTGCAGACCACATCCAGAGCTAGTCAAGTGTCTGCATTGTTACAGAGAGGGAGGAGGTCTTCAGATATATGATGCTTCCCATGCCACTTTACTCTCCTTTTAAAGGGGAGATACAACATGGCAATCATGAAACAAAGGATGACAGGAGCCCTAAATTAAACCAGCACTTTTCAAAATGGAAGTTTGACTGACTGTGAAGTATGTTTGGAAAGAATCTGGTATGCATACCCTCCCTCCTCCCCCATGGGAAATACTTCCCTCTCTTCCCCAAAATGTTGTCCTTCCTGGCAGTCATAAGAAGTGTGCAACATTTACTTTGAGCCAGTGAATCTGGGAGAGGCAGAGCAAAGGCTGAGATCTCCAGAGGTTGGACATGTTCTCTGTGGAGCAAGGGAAAACTGGAGATGGTGGTGGGGAAAGTGAAGGAGAGCTGGCTGCAGGGTGGGCAGCAGGGAGTGCTGATGAGAAACCCTGGACTAAAACCACCTTCTCCATAGGGCTTATATTGGCCTGAATAAATGAGGCAGTTCGGTGTTACTTAGTGCAAGTGTATCTATCCAAGGCTACCTGATAAAGGTAATGAAGCTGAAGAGAGATGAAGAGCACAGAATGTCTATAGGCTGGTCTCTGAAGTGGAGAACAGAGCTTTGCACACTGAGGCTGGGAAAATTGTCAGATTTCATCAAGATTTGAAAAGCCAACAAACTCCACAGAAACCTTGGGTGGTTTTATGATGCTCACTGGTGAAAGCCCCCTTTTTGGTGACTAAAAGGAAACTGCGTAGGAAGGGAGAAACAGTGGCGTAGGATGTACAGATTATAGCTGCAGATAATAATTTTGTGACTTTTCATTAGAAGATTTTGTTCAGATTCTCACTGGGGAGAACGCATAGCTTGTTTTGAAACTTTGTTGAAGCTGGTAGGGGTCCGGCCTGTCACTTCAGGTGCTTCTAAGAAATGATGAAGCCCACTGCCTCCCTCCAGTTCTTTTCTCTTTCCACTTAGTGCACACTTGCAGCAGGTCCAGCACCTTGGCTGCAGGGTCAGCAGTGCTGCAGTGAGGGGCCTTGTGCTTTGGACCTCATGAGCCTCATGCATTAATGGTGATGTCATAGCAACAAGCTGCGAGTAGAGGACAGGCCTCTGCTCTTATTTCCTTTTCTCCTCATTATCCTAATTGTCTTCAGATAGTGCAGGGATTAGGTAACTCTGGTGTTAGGGTTGCAATTAGCCTGGCCAAAATGCTGAGGAAATCCCAGTTCCATTCAAGTCAGTGGGACTGGTGTCACTGATGTGCCAGGTGTTGGGATTTCATCTCATGTATCTGAACTGTTTGGAGAGATTGTGCTACCTTGCTGTATTGTTTGCTGAGTACAGTGTATTTATCACTTATTTATTCTCCCTCCTTAACTGGATACTTTAAATTCAAACCTTAAGCCAACTAAATCCACTGAAGTGGAGCTGAATATTTGTGAAAAACAAGTAAAAGTCTCTTCTCAAAGCATAAACACTTGTATTTTCATTGCACTCAGTGTAAATGCTCCTGTAAAGTGAACTTGGTGCTGGTGAAGTGTGCCTGTTCAAAGGCTCTGAAGCTGGAGATCTCTGTCCTCAAGGCAAGTCAACAGGGAGCTGCTGATGCAAAATCCTTGACTAAGCATTTCAGCTCTGCACAGGGTCAAGAACTCCAGACAGCCAGAGCTGACTAAAGTATGGAATATAGTTCAGTCTATGGCAGCACAGAGCAGCTCTGTGTGAGATTTTTTTTTTTTTTTTTTTTTTTTTTTTTTTTTTTTCCTTCCTTCTTATTTAGGGCGGTTAGGTACATTGAACTTCAGTGAAGAATAAAATTAAAATGTGTTTCCTGATAAGAGTCCATTTGCTGTACATCATAATGAGTATCTCACTGGCAAACTGCCTAAAAAGCTTCTCACAGTTCAGACTGCACTTTAGGCTGTGCTTAGGGAGTTGGGTGGAAAAGGCCCTTTGCCTTCCCTTGTGGCATGTTCAAGTAGGACTTATTTCTATTAGCTTTGTGGTATTGTTTCAGACCTCTCAAAGCCAGATGAAACTCCACCTCATCCTTACTCAGTTTGGGCATTTATTGCACCACGAGCTCTGTGCTCCACCAATGGTGGTGGTGCTACACCATCAGCACCGTGCAGTGCCACCAGAATGAGATGGTGAGACTGGGCATGCCCTAGAAAATTAAGGAGAAAGGTTTCTGCTGGTTACCATCTTCTGGAGATTGAGTCCCACTAATTTTAATGGGGAGCTTGGCAACAGCTGAGGAAGTGGAAGGTAACCAGGGATAACCAAGAATGAAAAACACCGGACATTTTTAAATCCTACAGAACCTTACTGGTGCTAAACAATCTGTTTTGGTGTAATGAAGGGCCAAAAATTGGGTAATCTGATCAAATTAGTTCCATGCCTTCTTCCCTTCTGCTGATATTACCTGTGTTCCAGATTGGGTTAAATTGGGACCTCAAGCTGAGTAGTATTCAAAACTTTCCTCCAAGGAACAAAGGCATTTCTTAAGGACGGAATAAATTTTTGATACTTCATGTGAACATATCTTTCTTATGGACTTCTTGGCTTTTATTGGCCTGTGGAAATCCTAATATTTCTTCCAAAAAAAAAAAAAAAAGGCATTTTCCTAATGCCTTATATTTTGGAGATAGAAACTAAATTTTCAGAATTAACCTTTTTTCATACTTTTTGAGTGATTGGCAGTGGTCGACATCCATACATCTTGATTTTCTCTGCTTTTGGTAGGATGATTCAGGCCTGACTTGAAGTAAGGGCCATTTTACATGATATTGTATTGAGAAACTGGTAATAACCTGAAAGATGGTGTTGCTTGGTATTGAATATTCACATCTTACTCAATGGAAACTCATAATTACGCCAGTAATACTGGATACCCACATTTCAAATTTTTCATTATTAATTACTGTTTTCATTATGAGCCACTAGATGGACAATTGCATTTGAAGATGATAGATCATCTGCTTTTGAAGACAACCAGAAACTGGATTAAACCAAGTTCCTGTTCACAAAGTGTTTCTGAAGGGAGATGGAGCCTTGCACAAGATGTCACTGACTCCTGTTTGCTAGAAGCCACTTCTGAAGGCCAAGACTTTCAGCTCAAGAACAGGCAGCTGAGGAGGACAGTTTCCGGATGTGCTGGGTTAGGGCCAGCCCTGTTCCAGGCAATTTGTGCTAGAGGGCTTGTAGATGTTTGCAGCACTATGCTTTGCTTTGGTAACAGGGGGAACTGACTTTGTTTTATATTGACTTATCCCAGAGTGTGCATGTTGGGTTTTTTTGTTGTTGTTGTTTACTATGATAATTATTTTTTGCACTTTGTGAACATACTGTTTCTAGGATCTGCCCTACCATACACCTGTGGAAGAAAGCAACTTTGCTGCATTCCAACTGTCTTAGGTGTTTATTCTTACACATGAGAAGCTGAAATAATTCTTTTTCTATAGGACCTTACTTCTTAGGTAGCTGACCTTGTTGCCACCATCACCTTGCCGTCTTTGGTCAGCCTCAACTCCTGTTTTGCTTTCCAGAACTGGCTTCAACTGGTCTTTGGGGACTGGGAAGTGTGGGCTTGGTGCCTGTGCCAGCCTCTGCAGCCCCAAAATGGTGGCCTGGGCACCAGAGCTGTTGTGACATTTTCCTGACATTTGTGAAGGGTGGGAGGTATACTGCATAATAGTGGGGAGTTAGGTGTCTTTTTATTATGGATCTAAGTACTTGTGGTCAAGCCTGAGCAAATAGGCACTAATGAGAGCCTAGGTAATGAAACAACTGCATAGAAATACGTAGCATTGCCTAGTAAGGAGTAGTACTGAGGCGAAGAGTAAATCTCCTGGCTTCTGGACTGTGAGTTCAGGCGTACAGGATTCATATGCTATCTTTAACTGTGCTTTTATCTCAGCCTGTGATACCTCGGCAGGGGAATATGGAATCAAGTAACAGCTCTGTGCTTTGAGGACGGTAGAGCTGAGTGGGAATGGCTTGTTCCCACAAATGCATTCAGCTTTCCAGCAGGACCACACTCCCTGTGACTGAGAGCAGAAAGGTTATGATTATTTTCCAGCTTGTGGGTTTAATGAAAGCTTTGAAAACCTGTTCTTGTTTATCCCTACTCAGCTGACTTTCAGACACTTTTTGGTTTGAAAAGCTTATCTATGTTGAAAAACCTGTCTATGTTACAGTGGCACAGTGGTTCATGGTGGTTTATGTTTCAAGTCAAATCCGGACATAGCTGGAGTGCTTAAAGGGTAGACCTGAAGGTAAGTTAAACACAGTATTCCTTCACATCTCTCTCCTCTTCTTAACCTGCCTTAGCTCTTGCAGTGAAAAAGGAGGCACAAGGATGACTGCGCCTGGGCACAGCACAGAAGGAAATACTCTGATTTCATCACCATCTCTGTTTTGCAAATATATCCAGAGCACAGCAGTGACAAACTCTTATTTATCCAGTTCCTGATTCCCCTTAGAAATGTGTTACATGCCAAAGTTTATCTGGAGTCTCCAATGCCTCATTTTAGACCCAAACAGACATTAATTAGAGACATTAAGCTCTCCACTGCTCATAGGCTATTCATGCATCACAGCTGGAGTTTGTTTATACTGCAACTTGGTGCCAAACAAGGCACACCCAAGTGCAGGCTCTGCACACAGTCAAAATCTTTAATAAACAAAATGAAGTTAAGCCCATTTTTTATTAAAAAAAAAATAAGGTGGGGGGGAGTGTTTTCAGTCTTGAAATCTTGCAGGTTTTTATTTCTGTTTTGTTTTTAATTGAATGACATTTTGGAGCCAGAATCCTTATTTTCAGGAAGATGAAAGCTGACAAGATTGCTCTTTTCTGTTGTCCTTCTGTTTTTGTTCTGCTGTTGTCCCTCTTTCCCCTCTTTGCTCACTCTTTTCCCTTTCAGTTCCTATGCTGTTTTAAATTTAGTTTATTTTTTTACTAGGCCTTTCTAATTGTACTGAAAGTCAGTTTCCTGGTTCATCCAATTTTCTAAGCCTTTGATTGGTTGGTTATCCTTCTCCTTGTTTTAAGGCTTTTGAGGCAAGGATATTGGTATTTTAGGTTATGGATCATACCCTTTCCATATTTATTACCCTACTATTCTGATTTTGTTTGGTCTGATTTTTAACATGCCCTATAGAATAACAAATTTTCCTGTTTGCTTACCCAGGTCTCTTTGAGCTTTCTCAACATCTAGATTTATGCTTGTGTTATACTTATTTGCTGAGGTTGTTTTCATACAGCAGCTGTAGATACTTTGATTTGGAAAGAAGTGTGGAGTGCTCATTACAGATTACCTAGGAGCTCTGCTGGTGAGCCAGAGTCTAGTGTGTTGTTCTAAAAGCCTTCAGCTTTTAATGGTAAAGGAGGTTTCCCCTTATTGTCAGGGAAGGCTTGTACAACCAGGATGCTGACTCTTGTTATCAGAAGCATTTGGTATGGGGAAGGAACAAAGATTTGCTTTTTAGCGTTCAAAAGCCCATATAAATCTTAGCTCTGTAGTGCAATCTGGCAGAAGTATGTGTTTTTACTGTATCAAATACGTTTATTTGACATCAACAGTGCTCTTGTCTTTAAAAGACAAAGAGCAAATTACTTGTACAGCTGAGATGCATCCCATTCCACGTGGGAAGTCTCTAGTAGGTTCAGCTTTTGCTTTTTGGTATGCAGAGTACAACAATGGCGGTACCCAGGTAATGCTGTGCAAGTATTTGTTTTCTTTGGCCTTCAAAGCCCAGCTGTGCAGAGATCTTGGCTTCTCTGGGCCCATTTTTGAAGCTGAGTTTTGACAGCTGTGCCTTTCTGATCCTTTGGGATTACTGTGAAGTGCTGGCCAGGCTGGTGCTGCAAAACCCCTTGGTGTTTTACAGTTTCCCAGCAGGGACTGATGGCAGCGCTGCCTTCTCGGCAGTGTGTGTGGAAGGACCTGGCTGTGGATGGGGTGTCCAGGACCAGCGGCCCCCGACCAGCAGCTCTGCTCCCGTCCCAGGAGGTGACGAAGCCTCTGTTGACTGCTCTGTCAGAGGGCCCTGCTCAATGTGTGATTCAGAGCAACCTGGGGCAGTGGTTTTTAGAGAGTGACCAGTGCAAGCCCAGAGGAAAGTACAGTTATGATCAGTCTTCAGCAGGGAAGCTAAACAATGCTGTCGGAAGGAGCTTCTGAGGGGGGGTCCTTCAGCTTTGTGTGAGGTCGCTTACCCTGACATTGCCAAACAGGTAGTTTTAGCATCGCTGGGGACATGCAGGTGGTTTACGTGTGTACCTCACCCACGCTGAGTCTGCGCCATCGCCTCGCTGCTTCTACCTGAGCCAGCTCCACCAGTGTGGGTCTGGCTTTGGTATGCTCCTGCCACACCTCTAATTGCACTGTGGTGTTATCTATCTAGGAGGTATTTTACCTGACTGCTTGATCTTAAGCGTTCCAGCTACTCTTGGGCAACACATCCACATATTTAGACAAAGGGGACCAGTGATACTTTTCCACCTTGTGGCGAGCGCTTTTGGTGGTGAGGTGACTTGAGCAGGCTGGTTGGTGCAGTGCCCCTTTTCTGTTTCCCTCTGCTCAGAAGGGTGACAGTTTACTTGTGTTTTCTGGGACACTGTGATGATCAGATTACTAATAGTCAAAACCAGTTAGACTGCTGGAAGGGGGAGGCAACTCTCACTTCTTTGCATGTTTGTGGGCTTTGAAGTCAACAAGATGAATAAGAAAATAAAAAAAGAGTGAAGGCAATGTTAGCATGGCAAAATCTGAAATCCATAGCAAAAACAAGGCTGGACATTGCTCCCACCCAAATGCAGGACCAGCTACGTGGATTAGCAGCATCCACTACGTTGAGCTAGATCGATGTCTGTCTAACCTGAGAGATCACCAGTGATGGTGATTTCACAACATCTCTGTGCAGTCTATTCCCCTGCTTAGTTGATTGTGCATATTTTCAATTAATGAGTGGATAAACACACCTTAGTGACTCCACTGTCACCTCCTCTTGGATTTTGTGATGGCCATCGTGAAGGGAAGCAGATGTGGGTGATGCAGTGCCTACCTCTTGTAGGTCCATCCTGTGATCTCCAGGGCCAGGTGCTGATGCTGCACATGGGTGGCCTGCCTGTGGTGCTCACATCGTACACCATACAGAGTTAGCTCTCAGCACTGCAAAGAGTAGGTTGAATCTGCGCTGGCCAGTTCCCATGATTTTAGATTTTTATTGCTTTCTGAACTTCATATTGAGTGACAGTTAGCTCAGTAATGGTGAACCTAACGGCCTATCATAAAGCTGGTGTTCTGGAGGCAGATAGACAACACATGCAAACTTGTTCCTTGTCAGCATAATAACAATAATGAGGTTACAATGTCAGCAATGTTACCTGGCTTTGTTATAATGTCAGTTGTATAAAATACAATGGGATAATCTACAGCCAATTAAGCTTTGTTGTAAAGTGACAATGAACTTAGCTGCAAATGATTACAAAGCTGCAAACTACGTGACAGTGAGATTAGTTTGTATTAGTACATCACTGTGTTTATCAGGCTGGCATGAATGGACCAGTTTTGTCTGAAAAAACAGGCAGCATTTTCCTAAGTTTGGCTTTGGTTCTTGATTTGTACCTCTTGAATGAGATCTACCATTTTTTCAGATGGTGGGAAAGTATAATCTTTTTGGCAATTTCTTACATAGTGCTTGCTGCCTAACTTTTACTTTGATAAGACTGTTTATATTCAGAGTAATCCCGATCCCTAGGTTGTACTGGACATGCAGGAAAACAAAAAAGGAGTCAGTAACCACAAATCTAAATTTATCTAACTCTTGAGATTTATAATATACTGTGTAGGTGCTGAGTTTCTGATGGTTCTTGCTCTTTCCTGTATAGATAAATTGTCTCCTTTCTGGTCCAGGTGCTAATTCAGTCACCCGAAATAGTGCTACAGGACAGACCCTTCTGAATAATGGTGGAAACGCTTAATTCCAGTGTTTCAAGGTTAGCATCACCGTGCTTCTGTCTCAATCCCACTAAGGTTCATAAGGATTCAAAACTTTTAAAATGGAGGATGACAGCTGTGACTCATGGCCAGTGTATCTTGGCATTTGCACTGATCAGGAGATTTTTGTGACTCATTTGAGAACAGGCTGAGTTGCCCGATGTGCAGTTGCTGTACCTCTGAGAGCGAGCCTTTTCCTCCTCAAAATAGGTTCCTATACAAATTGTTCCTGTGCAAAGTCACTCAGTGCTTGAGTGACTCAAACAATGAAAATGGCAATGGGCTATGAGCCTGCTCAACAGTAAGTGCCATAAAGACTGAACTCCTCTCTGTTGATGTTCTGCCTTGTGTTATTGCTAGGAGAGAGCTCCCTTGATAAAATCCCAGGACACACCAAAACTATAACTTCTCAAAAATACATGAGAGGCAGCTGTTTATCAATAGATTCATCTGGATCGCAATACTTGTAATTTCTCCCGAGTATTGATGCATCACAGTGCGCAGGATGAGAACAAACTCATCTTTCCCAAGATATGCCAGGAACAGAAGAGCCTGTCCTTAAGTGAGCACCTCTTAGACAGTAGGTCAGCCTCATATGTATAGTTGTATGAGAGGCCAAAGCGAGCTCTTGCTTGTATTGACACAGGCCATTTTTTGTCATTACAGCAAAACTGAATCCGTAATGGAGAAGCAGCATTGGTGCTAGGCAGTTGTTCAGTCTGAGTGGTCATTACAACTGTCTAATGCTGTTTTTCCTTCGTTCAAATCCTGCAGTTCTTTATTTTCCCCCTCCTCCTCAAAAAGTAAAAGTATTTGATCTGACCTCAAGCTTCTGCTTATTATGGCTTTCCAGGCTTCTGTTTCTGTGCTTATGAATCAAACTCCACCACAAGTTTCTGCAGTTTTAAGGCTATGGCAGTAGCACTCTTGGCATGTTGTTATAGCAACAGTGCATACTGTATATCTCAGAATATACCACATTATATCTCTAAACTAAAATATTTTGTGTCCTATCAAGTACACAGTATCTGTATTATTTTAAAGGATATATTGAAGCACCCATCTCCTTTCTTAAATAACAGCCTCATTTCATTGTGCTTGCTCTATACTTTCTGGCTTTCTAATCACCTGTAACGTTTGTCCCAGAAGTGCTCCCAGCGCTGATATATCCCTTTTGTAATGGGGTGAACAGAACTCTGTGTCCTCTGGCAAAGAGTGAACAACTGATTTATACAGTGGCAGCAAAGGAGCCACTCTTTCCTGGACTAAATGTGCGTAGCAAAATAAATTAATGTTTGGAACTGGGCAAGACCAAAGGAAAGGTCAGCTTGTTTTGGGGGAAGATTTGTTGCATGGCTAAAAGTTCCCGTCGTACTGCGAGTCACTGGGATGGAGCAGAAGTGATGGCTGGACCTCTGGTGCTCTGAGGAGGGAAGACAACAAGGTCATGCTGGTCCTTCCTGGCTCTTCCCTATCCTACAGTGACCCGGGGATTTGTTTCTGCTTAGGGCCTGCGGTTTTTCTGCAGCTCAGTAAGTCTCCTGGCTGTTGGTCCCGGCTCTGCGAAGCCCAACACAGCCCTCTGCTGTGTGTGAGTGGGAAGTCATAGCCTGGCCTCAACCCATCTGCACAAGCCCGTTTTTCAGACACAGCTTATACTGATGTTGCCCACATCCTCTCCTTTTTTACTTCAGACTGGTATAGTGTTTGCATATCAGTTTAAGAATACAAAATGTTTTGCTTGGCTTGAAAATAAAAAAATCCATCAGTCTTCTCCAAAATTTCACAGATGAGCTCTCTCCCTTCTTCACCCCACCAAGCACCTCCACAAAGGAGAGCCTCAGCCCACGCTTGCTTGACCAGATGTAAAGGACATCTTTTACACGGGGGCTGTTCTTACAGTCTGTATTAAAGTGCCTTGGGGGAAGGAGTTGGAGCTGCAAATGGTGTATTTCCAGTTGCAGATGAAGTTACTTCAAATGTGGCAGTTTCTGGGAGATGACACCTAGTGGAAGTACCACCTTCTATACAGTTTTACCATTGACAATCAACTGTGCTAATAGGTATCTGAAATTACCAAGGCTTCATTTGTGTCTACCTCTGCATGTTCACTGTCAAGGGATGTTTCCCACCTTGCATTTCTGGGCACTTTCTGCAACGACCCGTTCTGTGTTTCTCATAGTGCTGTACAAGGACACCTTTTTTTTTTTTTGTTTGGTGGAAAAAAATAAAAAAGGACAATGTATGGAAAAATTAATAAATAGCAAAGCTTTTGAGTCCTTTGAAAAGTACACGGATGAATGCCTCCTGCCTGTGTTCTACTTTTGCGTGCTTGTAACGCAGAGATTAGAAATCTGCAGAAAAGCAGGGGGTGGGCTAGATGACCTGCAAACCTCAGCATCTCTTTCATTAAGAGGCATTGTGCTAAAATCGATTTAAGGCAATAGAGGGAAAAAATCTCTCTCACACACACACAGGGCTGTTGGGGGGGGGGGAAAGGGCAAAAACAAAAAAGGAGTGGAGGTTCCCTTTTTTTGTATGTTGCTTACACTGATGTTATCAAACAAGCCAACGTATACTCCTTGCAGAAATGAGCACAGAATGGGAGACCCTGTTGTTAGAGAGAAATGAAGGGCTGGTTTCCAGCAAGGCATGTATATAATAGCTCTTTCCTTTTTCCTGAACAACACACACAACTGTGCTTTCTTCCTAGTGCCTGTTTGAGGCATACTGAACTCTTCTGTGATTCACATCTTTGAAAGGTCACATCAACAGCAGGCAGTTGTATGAAACTGGCAGTTTTTGCGTAGGATCAGCAGGGGTATTTCAGGCTGGGCTGAAGAAGTGTTTGTTGGAATCTGCTTACAAGTTTATGGGGAGTTTGTTTGCATCGCTCCAGTGCTGATATTTTTACTTTCATGAGCATTGCAATTTAAAAAAATAGAATATGTTTGGTTTGTTTGGGGTTTTTTTTGGGTTTTTTTGTGTTTTTTTTTTTTTTTTTAAAAAAAAAAGACTGACACAACACAAAACCCACCTCAAAATAGGGGATATCAAAACCTCAAATTATTTAGTACCTGGGTGGAAAGTATAAGTAACTATTTACTTGTACTTTCCACATCATGGGCTTTTTTACATAAAAGCCTTTAAGAGCACGCACTGTCTTCTCGCTGAATTATGCCTGACAGCGTGATCTGAGCAGCACTCTACAGACCGCATGGGGTCTATGTATGCTTCTACCTGTTTGGTTGTTTAAACACTTTCTGGAAAGCCAGACTCCTCCTCTGGCACATAGCCAAGCTAGGGCTTGATCTGACATCTCTCCCAGTATAGATAGACAGGAGGTAGGTGCTTCCAGGTCATCTGCAAACCTGCTGTTGCTGCTTTTCCTGATGGTGGTGTGAATGCTGGAGCACCTCCGTAGGTGCTATGCAGGCTCTGTCCAAGGGAGGGAAAAGATGAAGTGTTTAGGTGGTGCTTGTGGCTGTAGGTGTGCATGAGTCACGAAGACGTGTGTGTGTCTGAGGAAGGAGTTGTGGTCACAAGACCTTTGCAGGGAGAGCCTGGAGCCACCTCTGCAGTGAGAAGAACCTGGCAGAGGTAGGCTCCCGAGTACTCCAGCAGCGTAGCAGAGCTCTTGGACTAGAAAGACCCGGGTAGTTACAGTACTGCAAAGACAGTGAAAGGTAAACCATCAAACTTAAGGTTCCCTGGGATCAGTTCGTTAGCACTAACACGTGACTGGTGGCACCTTTGAATTTACATCGGAGGCAGATGCTGGATTTAAGTCCTGCTGTGCACTTAAGTCCCTTTTCCTTTCTAGCCTGACCTCTACTTGTGCCTTGTTTACCTGCAAGAGTTGGAAGGGCTCCGTAAGGTCTTCAGGCCTGCTCACTGCTCTTGGTGGCAATGTAGCTTGTAGTCTGCATGCCATTAGAATGATTCATAAACTTTGCCGACCCTTGACCTCATGAGTTAATCTTTACTCCATCCAAAAATGGGCCTAAATTAGGACTTGGGCTCTCAGTCCCTCCAAATTTGGGGGAAGATTGAATTTGCGCCTGAACTCTGGTCATGTGATCTCATTTCCAATCCTGTGACTTAGTGGGCTGGGAATCCTAATTCTGTATCTCTCAAAACGTTAATTTCCCCTTGTGTGCCTGGTGCACAGCAGCTAGACTATCACTGGATCCATTTGTTTCACAGTCATTTGAGGTGGCCAGTAATAGATGCTTTGGGTGAGATGCAAGAAGCTCTGCAATGTAATAGCTGGCTGAGGCTCTTTTTGATCTTTGTTTTAAGATTTTGGATATGCAGACCCCATAGCTGCCCTGCATGATTTTTACTACACAGCCCTTGCTGCTCAGTGTTTTCTTCATTGGATTCAGTGGGACCTTGAAGGGACTCTGGCTCTGCTCGCTGAGCAGTCCATCCCCAGGACGTGCTTTGCTTGTTCTGTGCCTAAATTATTTCTGCAGCCTGCTGTTAAACATCTAGTGTCAGTTTGCTTTAGCAATGATACAGAAAAAAATGTCTGAAAGGGAGTTTACAGAGAATGAATCTTGGATGTTGTTGCTTTTATAGTGCATCTCTGTTCTGCTCCTGACTTTCAGCGTCTTTATTGGTTTGTTATGTGAAGTCTCTATGTGCATAACCCCTGGGGCTTTTGTCCCAATAATTGGACTGAGTTGTCTTCTGCATAACAAGAAAACTGAGAGTAATGATTTATTAGTTGCCCTACCACAAATTCATTTTATTATAATGATGATAGGAAATGTCCCAATTCTCTAAAATTAAACGAAAACTGAGAGCAGTTTTACAATACATCAGACTGCAGCCAACAGATGTAATTGTTACTGCTTTCCTCCCCAAAAAGTGCAATTCAGACTCATGCATATTGGAACAGAACAACTTCTTATACAAATAGAGTAGACTAACAGCTGAACAATTTCTGGAAGGATGTAGCAAGTAAGATAGACACAAACCACAGATACTAACTCTCTGAATAACCTTATCGTATGACTTATGTTGCTGCTGTATTATTTTATTTAGCTGAAACCCACTTTTAATGCTTTGGTTAGAGAGTATCTTGTCAGAAATCCTACTTAATAAATACATGAAAAGAAATAAGTTTCAACAAAAAACAGATTAAGCCAAATTTCATGGGAAATACTATTAACTCCTGTCAACAACTGCTGGCTGTTCATGCAAGATAATAGGCACCTTCCCTGGATTGTTTTTAACTTGCTTTGGTTGTACATTTTGTGAAATAAGATGGAATTTCAGCTTGTGGCTGTAGGACATTATCTTGGTCTTTTTCTGCTCCTGTTTGCATCAGTTATAATAATTTCTGTTGCCTTTGTTAGGAGAGGGATCAGTCCCCTGGTTAAAACCAGACACGTGTTCCTGAATACCCGCTTGCAGCTTGAGGGGAATCTAGCAGTGGTTTTGACAAGAAAAACCATTATTCATCATGCCTCATTTAGCAGGCATCAAATTTTACATTTTCCCTCTGCCAGCTATTCACTCTCCTGCCCCTTCTCATCAGTCAAATACAATTAATATCACCTTAACTGACTGTTCACTTTGATTATCCAGTCTAGTACTATTACTAGTTTCCTTTCTTGACATTAGCAAACCATGAGTAATGATTTATAACCCAGTTAAAACAGCATTGCTGGCATGTCCATATACCTGAGTTTCTATTCTCTTTTTTTTACCCCAAATGCCTTCCAGACTAATTAAATGTTACTGTGTTGTTTCCTTATGCTTTTACTCCCTACCAGCCTTAGTATTCCTGACCATTTTTCACTGTGAATTTCTTTCTGCCATCAGCTCTTCTGCACAACCTCTTACTGACTTCTCTTCAGAGCAAATCCTATTTTTTGCAGTTTCTTTATCCTTGTTGCTGGTATACCTTCCTTGGAAGTTTCTGAAGTGGTCTGACCTCTAAAATAACATCTTCTTTGACATTTAGTCAACATTGTATACTATCTCAGTTCAACAGTGTCCTTCAGCTGGTGTTTCTCACTGCTCAGAAGCACCAAGGAAGGAAAGCTGTCAGTCTGGAGTAGATGGTTGCTGAGATTAAATTACCCAATTTATTGGACCACCTGCTGGTAGCTGTTGCTCCGCTTATTCCAATACACATTTTTGCTATGTGTAGCCTGAATGCTGTAAATGCTCCTGAGGTATTTGAGTAGCTGTTTGGCACGAATTAGCTCTGAGACATCATTGCTGGGATCAAAGAAATCAGAAGTGCGGAAGGCCTGAATGAGTCCAGGTGGCTTTGTGTTCCTCACCCTGCAGCTAGAGAAGGGTTGGTAGCAGCAGTGTGCTGCCTTCCTCTCTGTCCCGGTGAGCTTTCAGCATCCTGCGACGCCTTCCTTCCTGTGCATTACCTGTGTTTTAGAAGCAATAATTCTTGCTATAAAATGTAAACAGTCAAAATATATGTCCAAACCTTTTATTGCAAATCTAGGAAGAGCATTGCATCGTCTCTGAATTAGGACATTAGTGCAGAAGAGTCTTCTGATTAATTAGTCATCCTGCCCTCCTGGAAGGAGTTTGTGCAGTTGTCACAGAGGAGGCAGGCAGGCAGGAGCATTGGAGCTGTGTGTTGATTCCTTGAAGAATAGAACAGCTTCAATCTGGTGGTATTGACAGCATCCCAACCCTAAATGCTGCGCACCTGTGGTGTGAGACATTAGAGTTGGAGCTCTTGAGGGATGTGAGGAAGCTGTACTGAAATCTCTCATGCTGTAGATGAAGTTGTTGGTCACAGGGGTCCATCAGAAAGTGCTTAGTTAACTCAGGAGAGAGCTGAGTGTTGTGCATGCAGACCAGAAAGGACTGCTCCTTACAGCAGGTCTTTGGTTTAACACATGCAATTCTCTTTTGCATTTCCCATCGGTCACCTCAGAAGACCTGCCTGCAGGTCTGTGTGTGCCCTGAGCAAGGCAGAAGTTGTGGGGCTGTGGAACAGCACTGCTCTGCTTGAGCAGCACCTGGGCTCACGGCTCGCTTGTTTAGACTCCATTTGACATGTACTGACTGTACTGCTTGAGACAATGTAAAACACAGGGCAAATCTGTGACTGCCTGCAAAGTACGTATGCTCTGGGGTAGTGCGTGTGCTCACACCTCTCTTGAGTTTGTTGTCAGACACCCAAAGTAGCTGCAGATTTACTGGGGAGGTGAGGAGGTCTGCAGGGTCCCATTAACACTCCCGACTAATGTGTGGATTCCTGGTTATATGGTAGCACTGGCCCATCATTCACGCTGCAGTTGCTTCTGCCCAGGCCAGCAGAAGCTGGGCACCTGATTTAGGGCTCTCAGTTCTGCAAGCTGGCAAAGTACCTAGGGGTGCTAAGAAACTAAGTACTGAATTGCCCAAATTCTTTGGTGAGTTTAGCTTGGAGAGCCTTATCATTTGATTCTTTTAATTTTGTGAGTTCCTAGAAGCCAGAGGGAGGATCAGGATCTCACCATGTTAGATGCTACACAGACATGTAGAAGGAGGCTTGGCCTGGAGGTCTTTCAATCTACATACAAGAAGATTAAAGATTAGAGAAACTGAAATACCATGCAAGTACAATAATCAGATGATAAGTGGTAAATGTCGCATTAGTTCCACACTAGATTTTTCTCCTTGAATTGTTGTTATATTCCTTTACTCGTTTTAACACCAAAGATAAAAGGTAAAGAAAGAACTGATGCTTTCCACTCCTGTTAATATAACTCATCTAGGGCAAAAGAGCAATTGGATTTTGTTGGTCTCTGGTTGTTATAGTTTATCCTTTTCCTGAAGATTTATTATTATTAGAAGTATTAGCATCAATAATGCTACTTTTTTACTATTATGGTGCCCAAGGTCTGACAGAGATAGGAGCTACATTGGAAAGATGCTCTATAAACAGAGTAAGAAATCTATTTCTAGTTGGTTCAGCAGCCCTTACTCTGCTACTTACAAATGAAGTTAATTTTTAGGAAAAAAAAAAAAGTTCATTGATTAAAGTAAGTATTATCTCCTTGAGCTCCAGAGCTCTTCAGGGACAGACAAATTTTGCTGTCAGGAGAAGTCTACATTTTCCAACTTTGTAGCTACATAATGATTTCTGTGCACTATGACTAGTCAATATGCTTCTCTGAAGATTCTGCTTTGCTTAAGTGAAGTACAGCAGTCAGCTGGCAACGCTTAATCCATGTATGAAAGGGAGTCAGTTTTCTTCCTGTGTTCTGCTCTCTAACACTGTCTATAGCTCCAATAGATTTCATTATTTGGTACACCTGTGAATTTAGTGAAGTGCGGTATGTATGATGGGAGGCTTTGGGTAAACTATATCAGCATCTGGCACTTGCCATAATGAGATGTAGGAAGAAAGAAAGAAATCATAGTCCCATTGAAATCAGTGATAACACTTACTGCACTCCAGTGAGGACAGGATTTCAGGCCATATGTATTGGTAAGGGCATGTCCCTGGCTTCTCTTAAATGGTTCTGCCTACAGGAATTTTCTCTTAAATCCTATGTGGAGAGTATCTTAAACATAGTTTTGTTTTATTATTGCTCAGTGGTCTGCTTGGGCATAAATCTGACAACGAATTTATGTAGCGATGAGGTCTTAAACTCCGAAGATGATCAGAGCACTGTTTGTGAAAAATTAAAGGAAAGAGAAGTTTTCCTTCAAAAACTGAGTGTCTAGGAGGTTTAGTGAGACCAGTTGTTTTTGTGAGACAAGTTTCATATAGCATCATCAGCATCAGAACCACAACTTTTGCCCTTCACTGTTTTAAAGAGCTGTAAATAGCCCCGCATTTTCTTCCATTTCTCTCATTGCAGCCCTTCTCCAGTTCCTCAGCAGGAATTTTCCTTGACCTGTCCCATGCTTAAAATGAACTGAAGGCTCGTTCTTCGGCAGGGTCTGGCTTTAGCGAACACGGGTAGTTTGAGAAATGCCTGTTTCTCCTCTCTGCTTCCCACAGTAGGCACTAGATGGTGCTACGTTACTGAGCTTTGCTTCAGAAAACATAAATTCTGGCCTCCTTCTCTCCAACGCATGGGGAAGAGTAGGGCTTCTCTACCCACATTGGAAACATGGATACGGTAAAAAGACCTTTTTCTAACCCTAAACTTGAGCTTTTTTCAGTGCAGGGCCAGTTCCAAACCTGAACATTGTCCCAGCCCAGTCTGCTTGTTTCCTTTTCTTCTAAAAATGGTGCTGTATTTCCTTGGTCCATGTGGAAGTATGTGATCCTCATCAGAGACCTGAGGTTACTGGTAATCACAATATCCCATATATCTCTTTAATCTGTTCCTGCAATTCTCCATCTCTCCCCTTCCTCCTTACATGCTCCCATTTCTTAACTTCTTCAAATATAGTTTAAGACTATGAGGAAAAAAACCTCAACAGATCTGTTTAAAACGATTAGCGGTAGTTTTCAACAGTAAAAATATAAATTTAAAAATTGAGTACATAGGTTCAAAAGGAAAAAATGAATATTGTCTGCAACAAAGGACAGTACAGGCAGACTTTTCAGTACAACGCATACAGTGCTGTACAAGGCCTTGCAGACAGGCTTTTCAAGCATCTCCCGTTTTGCTGCCTAAGTAATTGAGCTTTGTCTTTAAATGCTTCTGCATTTCTCCTCCTGAGCTTGCCTGGAGCCAGTTCTGGTGATCGCATTGATGAGGGTAGAGGGCTTTAATTGGACCCAGTCTGTTCCCTGCCCCCCCCGCCCCCCCCCCCCCCCCCCCCGGTTTTGCTGATTTGAAATACCAGGCTTTGCTGTTGTAGTGAGATGCTGTTGTAGAAGAGAAGCTGATTTGTGTTTGTCTTGGACCAGCGCGAGCACAGAGGCTTTCCCTGTGTGGGTGGATGTGGCCCTGCATCCAGCTGATGAAGGAGGAGGGGGAGATGAAGGGCTTATCTGGTGATGTTGTGAGCCTTCTGCTGGGACCGTGGCCAAACCTCTCCCTGTTGATGGCTGGCTCCTGGTCTGGCTGCTCCTGGGGCAGCCGGGGCAGCCTGGGCAGCTTGTCCTCCTCCAGGAGATGCCTGGAAATAGGCAGTGGGAACTTGTGGGGTGAGCACAGAGGCAGGTGTGGAGGAGAGCTTATCAGCTGGGTGGAAAGGGCTGTCTGAGGTCTGGCAGGATCTCTCCAGTCTACCTCAACAGACTTCCTGCAGTTATGGAAGAAGTAAAGGATGATGTTGCAGAACGGAGACAGGGAAGACCATTCTCTGATCCCATTCAATTGAAGAATGAGGTTGAGCCTTGAAGAAGCATGTAAAAAATCTTATGTGCATAAGCGTCTAAGCCTGTGGTTGAACGAGCCTGATCTTCAGCTGTCCACTTGGATTTCTTCAAGGGTTTTTTTGTGCGCAATCTAAACTTGGCTATGTATCTAGGAAACAAGCATGCAAAATGAGATATGGGTCCCAAATGCAGAGTTCGGAGGGCTTGAATCTGTCTTTACTGTGGATCCAGGGGAAATGTGAAAGCTCAGCTGGAGATGTGAAGGACAGATTCATTCCTCCGAATTTGCTTCCTCGGTCTTTCTTCAAATTCTTACCTCTATTTAGGGTGAATCTTTGCAAAACATAGTGTAAGTGTCTGTTGCTGAAGTTACACAAAGATCTAAAATATCAATCAAAATGAGAGTATTTTCTCAATACTGCTGACTGAGGTTTCACACAATGTTAGTTAAAATGGATGGGAAAAAGCCATTGAAATGGTCTCAGCACAGAAGTTTGGTAAAATGTATTGCAGTATGACCATTATGTTAAGGAGGAGGAAAAAGATGGGAAATTTTCTGTGACAGAGGCTGTGTGTGAGCTTGAGGTGCCCTCAGAATTACCCAAGCAAAATTCAGCCGAACTGTATATTTCAAAACCTGAGACAGGAGAAAGAGCAGCACATATTAGTCTCTCATCTGTAGGAAAATAGTTAAAATGACAACAAAGACAAGAAAACCTACATTTCAATTTCAATACATCTGTTTGAATTATGGCTATTTGGTACTTTTGAGAATAAATTGCATTTGAAATGGAATCTTTCTAATGACTTATCTTTCAGGCAGGTATTGTGCACACCTTTTTAATGCATTTTACATGTTTGGAGGGGGGAAGAAAAAAGATGAATTATGAAGAAGTTAAGAGGAAAATAATTTCAGAAGGTAATGGATGAGCTCTGTCTGGAAGATTAATCAAGGCAGTTGCAAGAGAGTGCCAAAAGCATAACTGAAGTAGAACTAAATATCTGATTGTAATTAAAACTTTAGCCTTCTAATGGCTCCATGAAAGATATTTTAATAAACGTGAAATGCACTTTCTAAATGGCACGCTAACTTTTAATGACTTGGGTGTTTTGTTTGATTAGTAACCTGGACTGTTAAATTAAAGCCAACTGCAAATGCATGATAAAATATTGATGGTTTCAGGCAAATGAATTGGGGGAGTTATGCTTGACAGATTTTTGGTATCATTAAGGATTTTAACTGGTGGAAAATATATATTGCTGGTGCTTAAAGATAGTTAAAGAGGATCTCGTCATTTATATGCCCTAGTTTTAATTTTACAGTAATAATGGGAAAAAAATCTGAATTATTCACAGATGGTTGGTCAAGAGAGGTCACTTAATTTAAAAAGTGTTATTTTAATTACACCTGTTTCTCATTTCCGGCATAGAAAATTAAATATTTGGTGGTATTTGGTTATTTCTTTTCTTAGAATGCCTGGAGCTTTCTTGAAGCTTCTGTGTGTTTTGTATGTGTGTTAAAGGAGGAAGAGTGACATGGTAGAAAGAGTTTTATTGTTTCCAGTATAAGCAGCTTTATTGGAAGTTAATTAAATTAAAAAAACATGATGGTGTCTGCAGGTTGAGAAATAACACATGGGATTTCTAAAGGAAATGGGGATCGTCCCAGAACTCAGCCTCTTTTTAAGACAGATTTATTGTATTATCAAATTTCAGCAGCCTTTGCAGTGTCTTCACATGACTGAAAAAGAGAGAGTTGATGGACTGTGGGGAAACCAGTAAAAGTTTACCTGGCTTCTATTAGTTTATATCAGCCTCAAACCAGTTCTTACACCTGAGGTGTGCTCCAGTTTTCTTACAATGCCTTAGACTTTACACAGACTTTACGCCTTCCCTTTTCCCTTCTTTTCCCTTCTTTTTTTCCCCCTTCTTTTCCCTTCTTTTCCCTTCTTTTCCCTTCTTTTCCCTTCTTTTCCCTTCTTTTCCCTTCTTTTCCCTTCTTTTCCCTTCTTTTCCCTTCTTTTCCCTTCTTTTCCCTTCTTTTCCCTTCTTTCTTTTTCCTTTTCCTCTTCATGCAAAGAAGAGAGATCAAAATAAGGCGCAGCACTTAGAGCAGGATTGATAGAGCAGTACTAGCCAGGGTAGCTATAATAGATGAGATTTTACTGGAGAGGAAACTGGGACAATATCTTTTGCACACATGTGAGGGACAGTTGGACTGAAATCATATTTCCACTGAACTCAAAGGATGCCTTGTCAGGGATTTTCATAGGACTAGGTGTTTCCTAAAGCTGCTGCACTACCATTATATCTTTCTGTCTGCTTCCCTCATTCTGGTTTCTGCTCCTTGTGCCAGGCAGCTGCTGGCTGTGCTTTGGCTGCTCCCATGGCAATGCTCCCCCGGCTCCGGGAGCCTGCCTTCTCCTCGCAGGCTCCGTGGCAGCATCTTTACCTCATTTCCTGCCTCCGATTTTCCTCCTAGATGCAGGGGGCCAGCCTATAGCAAAGCAGCAAGATGTAAAAGACAAGTCCTTGGCTGGCAGAAAGTGGACCTAGGGTCAAGAAATTATTAAGGGAGGAATTTGGGGAGACTTTGGCCAAAGCCATGTGTGAGTACCTCATTGGGGTCTCATGGAAGAGTAGCTGTCCCTTGGCTTCCTAAGGGTCCCAGACCTGGGATAGGACCAAATTCAGTCCCTGATGAGAGAGAAACTGGGAAGACAGCCTGTACTGGCCCCTTTTGAGGATGTCTGAGGCAGAAGTTGGGGAAGACATCCAAAGAGAAACAGTGTAAACCAGGGCAGAAGTAGGCAGCTGCCATCTGAACTGGAATCTGCAGTCATGAGACTATTTGAGCTATCTTATAGGGCCACCTGGAAGTAATGAGGAAATACCACAGCTGAGGGACTACTTACAGGGAAGCTCCAGGGCTAAGACCGATTTGAACCTACATAGTGGAAGCAGGAACTTGCCATAACTTTTAGGTAATGTCTAGAGGCCACGTAGTCCTGGGCAGAGGGCTGCGTGGCTCAGTAGGCTGTGAACTGATTTGCAGTCTTTTGGCCCATATAGTTTATCCTGGGGAGGAAGGACTTGTGAGTTAGCAAAAGAAAAAAAATCATCATATACAATGAAAAAAAGCCTTAGAGACACTGACCACCTTTGTGTAACTGATGGCAACTAGTTACCTGATGCCGGTATCCTTTGCCATTACAGAAACCTCCAGACTGTGTAACTGCAATGGTAGTTCTTCTGTATTTCATGTTATGTTCCACTTGCTTTGTTTCTTTATGGACATTAGACACCACTCGATCCACTGGACACCTCAGGTTAATTTTATGCACATGAATATTTCAGCCAGAGCATTTGCAAAATCCAGTACCTTGGATCACAGGCTCTTCAGGGCCATCTTCTCATTGAGTCATGTGCAATACTGAGCACACTGCTGGTGCACAACCAATAAATTATAACTCCCTGGAGACTCCCATTTGTCAGAGAAAAATGCATCCATGTTCAATAAAACATTCTGTCACTCTATTGCTGTCTGCAGCTTTTTCAGATTTATATATTCAGCTGATGATGAGCCATTCAGTATGATGGGTGTGATGTGTCTTTCCAGTTGGACAGGATGACCACAAATGTTATTAAATTCCACCAGTCTGCTGATGGAAGACAAAATCTGTTCCCACACAGTATCAGTAGTACCAGCATAGGAGATAATGCAATATTTATTTATGTACAGGAGGCCGTAGATAAATTTCCCATATTGTGAGCCTTGTGGAATGCTGAACGCTCATAAATGATGTACCAACTTTATCCTGGCAGGACTGGCAGATATAAACACAATGATGTTCCTGACTGGTTCAGTTTTACTGTCATCCAAATGGCTTAGTATATAATGTAAAAGCACGTTTGAGTCAGTGAATGCCCATTTTTGAGTGTAGCCAGATGGATTTCTACTGTGCAGGCCCTTGTTTGATGTCTAAATTTGCCTCCCATGTGCTCTCAGTATCAGCATGCTTGGAAGAAAATGTTGATTTAAGCTGTTTATGGAGGTTCCATGCTCGCGTTCACAAATCTTCTGACGTTCAGCCAAAAAGCTGGCTTTATTCCTCACCAGGCGGAGAGAAACACACTTTTAAAATGATTTCCCTAAAAAAACACAGATGAAGTGGGGAGTGGAGTCTCTAATTGTTGGTTTCAGCTGGGGTGGTGTAGGCAGCATGTCCTGCTCTTAATTCTTCCATTGGGAAGGTGAATTTCTCTGGCTCTTCCCTTTGAATAGCTCATCTGGATTTTTTAAAACTGCCCATGCAGTTTTTTGTCACTAGGTATGTACCCGCCTCCCTCTCAAGGATGTTGCAGACCCTTAGAGCCAGTTAGGAGGAAGCTGAGCCGTTCTGGGATCCAACAAGGATGTCACTAGAGCAGTCTTTGGCTGAGGAACTTTTGACACCTCTCATGCTAAGGAAAATGAAATTCATGGGTGTGATTGTTAAACTCAGTATATTTTTCCAAAGTGCATTATTGAAATGTTGGTAGGGTTTAAAAACCATAATGTTGCAAGCTCAGTACTTCTTGCCCTGTTCTTTTAACTGTATTTTTCTTATTTCTTTTTCTAGATCCCCCTGCCTTTCCTTTTAACCCCATTATATTTTCTTTCTTTTTTTCCTTTGCTGTGCTCAGTCCATTTGTTCCAGATCAGAACAAGAAAATGATAAATCTTGCAAGTCCTGGCTTATCCCCCTAACCACTGGGTTGTCTTGTCTGCCTGGGCAGGAGTATCTGTCCCTCCCATTATCTGTTGTTGAGAGGCCCTCATCTAGTCACATCATAACACACCTAAAATGGTTATAGAAATGCTGTCAGCCTTGTTAATATTTTGCTTGTTGAACTTTTCATTCAGTCTCTCACTTTGCTATGTAATTTATATGAATTCCTAATTGTGACCTTTTATCCATTTTTCTGATCTTCCCCACCTGTTCCTAGCATATGTTTCTTTCCAGCTAGATTTCTCATTGTTTTCAAACTGCTAAATGTTTTCCCTTTTAATTCTAACTTTTTTTTTTCCTCTTCTCCTTCTCAGGCTTCTCTTTTCCTTTTATTTCCTGTGTCCTGACCTCTCGCTGCCAATGTATTTCATCAGCTTGGCTTTGCTTATTATCACATGGATACTGCAGCTCACTTTTCTTGTTCTCCAAAGTCCTTCCATACTTAGTTTGCTGGTAAATACCACATATTCATCCCCTCTGCATCCTTGACATGAGAGGATTTGGTCAGGCCTTGCAGCCTTCATCTCAAGGATAAAAAAAAAAGGGGGGGTGGTGGTGCAAGTGTGGATCAAAGGTTCCCTCTGAGCCTGGAGGTGGTTTGGGGAGTGCCAGTCTCTGTGGGCAGGGCCCACAAAGAGCGATGATGCCAGGATTTACTGTGCTGGGTATGATCTAGGGAACTGTATCCCCTGTCTGTCTTTAGCTCTTGCTGCCTAGGGATGTCCAAGCATGCCAAAACTGGGCATGGGTGTGGTGGTTGAATGTATGTGAGGACCGGTGATGTGACAAGCATCACTTCTGGTCATTTTGTATTGCCCAGCCTAGAAATCCTGCCAAGACTTAGAGCCAGGAACCAAAGTCTAGGCAGTGATGGCATCCTCACTGTTTGTGCTTTTTAAACAATGTGGTTTGGGCGTAGTAGCACAAATGGTCACTGTCATTCTTAGGTTGTCTCGATGTACTGATACACCCCATATTAATTTCCAGGCTTATCAGTGCCCAAGTAGTATGAATATTTTAGGCACTGGAAAGCATACCTTCTGTACCATGTTTTGAAGTCTGAAGCTACTCTTTTGCTTTCATTTGGTGCAAGTACGAAGTCTCCAATGGCAGCAGCTTATCTCCAGTCTCTGCCAGAATCCTTTTCCATTACCCTGGCTGAAAGCAAATTCACAACACATGAACAAAAGATGTTATATAGTGGCTATTCTCATGGTGAGAGTATTCTTAAGAGACAATATCAAGCAAGTAGATATGTTTCCAAAATGGCCACCAAATTTTGACATATAACACTGGGTGCATGAAGATTTGAATTAGAGTGTGCTTGCTGGGGAGACCTCCATTACCTGCCTTGCACACTGCAAGTTGCTTACCTATAGAAACTGAAGATTGCTTTTGCCAGTGAAAACACTTGGAGATGGAACCAGAGGGCAATATCTGAGGCCAGCGAAGAGCCTATAATGACAGCTAATGAAGCCAGAAAGAGACTTTTGCAATGAGATACAGCTATAACCTCCTGTCACCTCAGTCCATGCTACATGACTGGAACCAGGAAATATACTTTGGTATCTTGTCAGAGCTCCTCTGTAACGCTATGATTGAAGCTGCTTTGAAAGTGTGATCCTTAGCGGGATTTTTTTTTTTTTTAAAGTAGAATGAAGAATGTTCTGTCACGTTCCAGGTTACAAACTGTAGCTGGAGCAATAAAAGGTCACTTTGCCATTCAGCATCCATTTCCTATTCCTTTGAAGTCCAGCATTTACTGGCGAGTAAACTAAGGTACTTCAAAAATTTTACAGCAGTGTGGTGAGGCAGAGATGTAAGTACATGAGTAAAATAACTGATTATCTGGTACTGCCTTTGCTGCTAAACAAAATGGGGCCCACCCTTGTTCTTTCTGCGTCTGTGCTCTGTGCGCTCTTCTGAGTTGTCTTGGTCTTGCCTTCTGTGCCATATCTTTTATACAAGGGTACATCTCTCTGAAGTGTGTGGAAGGGGAAAAAAAAAGCCTTTTCTTGACATCTTCTTTGCTATGCTGCTTTCCTTTCCTTGGGAGGATTAGAAAATATTTCATCACCTATTCCCTGTCCCTTTCCTCTCTCCCCCCACTCTCTCTCCAGCTTGTCGTATTGTGAAAAGAGAGGAAATACCTAGAATAAGACGTTTGCCATCCACAAGCAGAAGAAAAGAATATAAGAGGCTGCAGGGTTTCTTAAAAGGTAATTTATTTTGCCAAGCTCCCTTTGTAATCAGATAGAAACATCTGGAAACAAACAAGCAAACAAGCTTTCTCTGGTTATGGCTGGCAAGGAAAATGTTATTAAAATTATCGCAGAGCCTTTTCTCAGGGATCGGTGCTTGCAAGTGCTTCGATTTTACGTGCCATACCATGATGTGATGCCAGGCCTGCGCTGGGGACGATGCGACCTTTCGGCTGCAGGGGGCAATCCAGCACAACCCAAGCTGGTTTGTCAGCCCTTGAAATAATCCAACTATTTCTGACAAAGGCCAGAATTGTGCTCATGGTTTGGGGACCGCCAGGCTGTGTTCTAGTGCAAGGATCAGTCTCCTTTCTGCTGTGATTATGTATTGTGCAAAAAATCCTTCATCGGCCGCTGCCACATCCACTGCGTGTGATGGAGTTGTCTGTCTTTTCACCAGTGGGTTGGTTTATTTGGGTGGAGAACTTGTGCTAATGCTGAGGTGCTGCTCTAGAGACCAGCTGTCCTGCTGGGCTCCCTGCAGGTGCTCCCATGCTATGCCATCAGTGGTAGGTGCTAGTGAAAAAGGAAGGTTCGGGAATCTGGTGTGGTGTTTCCTCCTTTAAACCTGAGTCCTGTCACAGCGAAAATGAAGGGTATTTGGCCAACAAACTTATAGTAAGCACAATTGCCAGAAACAGTCATGTTGGGTCCTAAAAAGTAGTCAAAGCCTATGGATACAGTGGAACGTTTGTGCAGGGGCAGCGGTATTGGAGCTGGTGAGGAGGAGAAGGTAGGGAGCAGGGTTCTGACAGCATTTGTTTGCTCCATTTAGGCCCGACACACTTCATGCAAGACAGTGGAGAAATATCTTCACCTGTTCCAGGTTTACGATGGGATGATTTAGTGGTGCTTGGGAACAAAGCGGCTCTGTTTGATGCAGGGCAGGCATCCCAATACTCTCTAGAGCTGGACAAGGGAATTGCAGCAGGAGGCTTGTTAAGAGCCTCCTCACGCGTTTCATTTTCTGCATCTGCATAAGGACTGCAGGCAGCACTCTCCTGAGCTGCTGCCTGCCTGCTGCCTCCTGCCCTGGGCCGCTCTGCCCCTGGTATCCAATGGTCCCATCCTTGCTGTCAGAGCATGATTTTTGTCGCACGCCCTGGCTTAGCCACCGCTGCTTGGTTAACGCAGAGTGCCATGCAGTGCGGGCAGTGAAGTGTGGTGGCTGTGCTGCTTCTGCATCTCTCCTGCTTGAGGCAGGGCGCAGCCAGTTAGTGGGTTTGGTGCTCAGCAGGACACACAGGAAAGTTGGAAGCAGCTTGGGGAGGGAGGGGAAGCTAATGAGGGGACTTTGGACACAGGGGTGGGAAGTGCAGCGTTGACTGTGAGCTGATGGATTAGCCTCAGCTTAATGTCCATAGAATAAAGGTGCTCAGAGAGGCTCACATCAGACTGTGAGCTCTGGCTCCTCTGCCTCCTCCATGGCATGAGCCACCCTGGGCTGTGCTGTGGAGAGCCTGGCTGGGCTCTGGTCCTGAGCCATGGGCTGCGTCCCGTGGAGGGACCACTGGGGTCGGCTAGGCTTGCCTGCAGCTGGCCTGTGTGATTTCCCCCAGCGTCACAGTACTCGGGTAATTCTTGCTTGCCTTTGTTCCTGAGTACTGCAGATGTTTCTTATGTATGCCCACGAGAGCAAGTGTTGGGCACCCAGCTCACCATCGCTCCTGCTGGTGAGCAAGACATGAGCAAAAGTGGTCAAATTTTAACATCCATAGAAGTCCCTGTCTGGTCTTCATCTTTCATAACAGTGACATTTGAAAAGGCCTGCATGAGACTGAAGAGCTTTTCTGATGGCAGTGTTGAATAAGAAAGGTCTTCTGAACCTGGACAGGTTGGAAGGTGAGATGAGGAAGACTTGATGCCTCCTGGGCGCTTCCCTCCTGCACGGGGGGAGTGCAGTGGAACCCTCCGTAGCAGCTCTCGTGTTGTGAATTCAGTGAGCTGTGGAGTTTATTGCACTTAATTTGCTATGGCTTTGCATCTTGTGGTGAGGTTATCTCTTGTCAAAGTGCAAAGATTGATCAAAGCTTGTCCTGTGGTTACAGCACATATAAAGTATCTCTCGTGTAGATTTTCTGGTATCAGTGATACGGTTTTGTTCCCACTAGAAACTTGTTTTAGCAGAAGCAGTACACTTGTGTCAGATTTGGTTAAAACTGGACAACAGGTTTGATATTACTGGCAGGAAGAAGAACCAGTAAATACAGGTAGCACAGTCATATCAACTGCATTGCCTCAGAAAGTTGGATTAAAAATTAATAACTGATGTTCTTTTTAAGACCCTTAACATGCAATGCAACCCAAAATATTAGTAAAGATGAAATCTAATGTTTGAGGAGGTAGGAGGATGGCAGGGTTTTGTCTAGTTATTTGCAGTAATTGAGCAATGTAGAAAAGTTAAGAATTGTGGAGCTTTTTATGATGTAGAGCTTGTCTAATGAATAACAGAGAAACACTTTTATTTTTATATATGAGGAAATGGATTTATTTGTTTCTTGTGTGTGGGGAGAAAAAAAAAAAAGTATTTAGAACTAGAATAACCTTGGTTTTCCCATCAGATTTTTTTTAACATCCATACGCAAGCCAGGTTGTGCTGACAAAATTGGTGAGGAGCCCACTGTTCTCATCTAAACATTCCTCAAGTCTTTGGAAGAGCCTATAAAGGAGATTTCCAGAGTTAGATTCAGTAATGAGGCGTTGATGTTACTGTAAACCTTCCAACTTGAAACGGAAAAAAAGGTCTTTTAGAAAGGTTCTGAAGTTTCAGACTCCTTATATTGGGAAACATTTGGGACATCTCGCCCAACTACATCCTCTCCTCACCTACCAACAGTGAGTGGTTCCTCTCCCCTCCCAGGACCAAGTCCCTGGCATGGAGGGAGGCTGGTGGTGCCTCTGCTTTCTCTTGCTGCCCCACACCCGTGCCCCATCCTGGGAGGTGCATCTTGCCCCTTCAGCAGGATTCTGCCAAGCTCCTCTTGGGAAGCAGTCACTTTGCCTCCAGCGATGTTTCTGCTTCAGGCATTAGAAATTACTACTCTCAATGCACGGGGCTGACAAAGTGGAGCTTTTTGTTTGTATAGCTACTCTAGATACAATTTTATTATTAATCACATCAAGAGAGGCTCAGAGGTTTTTAGGACTAGAAGAGACCATTACCGTAATCTAGTTTGGAAAATGTCTTCCACAGTGTTTTTGGGTTTTGTCAAAAAGAAAAATGGTATTTGTTTTCTTTTGCCCTTAGGCCTCAAGGTGTAATTTAACTTTTTCATAAACCAAACAGAATCACAGAATAATCATTTTCATAGAATTTTTAAAAAGTTTTTTCATTTACTGGATAAGTTTCTGAAAATAATTTTTGCATATTGAAATAAAAATCTACCCTGGTTTCAAATGGGGGAAAAAAACCCAACTCTTTCGAGTAAAAATGCAGACAAACTCTTTAACTGTGATGCCCCAGGAAAGTCCAAGGACGGGGGCATGGACAGAGCACAGCAGGATCTTCCCAGTGAAGTTCAGGAGAGTTTTATCTGTATCTGAATAACAAGCTGAAATGGGTCATAGAGGAATTCTGCTCACATTTCTTACAGAAGCAAAACTTTCAGCTATTCTTGATGTTCAGCTCTCAGGACTTGCTTAATATTCAACACTGGTTTCATCATCAAAGAAATTGAGGCAAAATTAAAAATTCTTTTCCTGGGTCTGTTATTTTCACAGCTTCTACTTCCTTTCAATTTTGATACTGCCATCCATTTTGATAAAAGAAAATGATGTGTGAGGAGCAAGGCAGGCAGGAAGAAGACAGAACGAGAAGTGCTTTTCAGCGCTGACTTCACCTCTGCAGAAGTTTATAATAACGTGTCTGCAGATCACTCCCCACTGAAAGCTCTCACAAATAACACCCCTGCTCACGGAAAGTGAATTACAGCAGTCCCGCTGTACAGGGCTGCTGGTGAGCACCGTGACGTGCTCTGATCTCCGAACTCCAGTCTTTCTTCTCTAGTTCTGTGCAATTTCTTTCTACTTTTTTCTGATGAGCACGGATTACTTCTGTTTTGTTTCTGTGTGTGTCTTGTCTCCCCCACTCCCTGAAAGGTTTTTGTTGGAAGGCAAAGCTTCCAAAACCTTGTTAGGCTTATTGATCTGGATCAACTCCTGGGGCTGGCTCTTAGGATGCAGAAGAAAGCTCTTTTCAGAGAGTCTGGTTTGCAAAAGCATCCTCTCTGCCATTCGTTCCACAAATGAATGGGTGAAGAAGGAGCCGAGCCTATGTGGGCACCTTGAAGGGCAGTGTGAAGGTGGTCTAGGACTTCGGAGGGACCCACTGAAGCTCTGAATTAGGGTCAGCCCTGGCTTCATCACTGGTTCCCAGTGCAACCTCGAACAAGTTACTTGGTCTGTTCCCAGGTACAGTGGTTCAGAACTGCACAAAGGATGTAATGTAATTCTAACTTACACTCTAAGACTGTATTTGCACTGCCATCATGGGGGAAACACCTCTGTTGCACTAACTTGGCCAATGCAAACCCTGGTGGCAACCCAGCTGCTGCATAACAGTGCTCCCTCTGCGTGGATTTCCCTTGCGGGACAAGCAGTGCAGTGGTGGCAGCTGCATAGGCGTAGCCATCAGAAGGGGATGAAAATGGGAGGTTTTCTGTGATAAAAAGAAAATTGAATGAATTCCTGCCAGTGCTCTAGACTTCAGTAGGCTGTTAAGTACAAAAATCAATGTTAATGTAATATTGCAGCTGAGCTTTTAAACCTGCTAGTTAACCTGGGGAGCTCAGCCTGTAGTCTCGCAACACCTTTTTGAACTGTACATTGGCCAGTATCTAAAACATTCCTTACACAGAAAAATGGTGAGGTATTTTGCTTTTCTGTAACTCCAAAAGGGTTTTGCAAAACATGAAGTAAAATTTGCCTCAGAACAAATTAAGTATATGGGAAATTTCACTTTAGAGACTGAAATTTTCAAAAAGTTCCTGCACATTTTCCAGAATACAGTAAGAAAGACTACTCTTGGCCATACTACTCTTCATTTGCACACTAGTATTTTTCAACCCCTCCAGCAGAAGAAGGTAGGTCTCCAAATGTATCTTTGGAGAAGATGCTCTTCAGGTTAAGAATATCCTTCTGTGGTCATACACTAACCAGTACAATGGGATGCCCGTCCCTGCCAGGCTTCAAGGCATCACTGTGTTTGCTGGTGTTGCTGTTGGAGTCACTCATGTTGCTGGCAGTTAAAAGCTGGTCTTGTAATTGTAATGCGCATTCGTATTTCACATGACTATCAGCAGTTTTGCAAATACTGTTCTTTACATGGTGACGCTCTTTGCATAAGAAAAAAATGCTTTAATTTATGTAGTCTCTGGGGGGATGGCAAACAAAACCTGTAGCCTGATTGTTTTTCCTGTCGTCATCTACTTTTCTGAGAACTTCTTGTGTGTCACTTTGCTGGTATAACCTGATAATTTATTGCAACTAATAGACATGAATTTACTAGCAGCAGAACATAAGGGGCATTTGCTGTTCTAGTGACCCTTGTGTTCTCTTCCCCTAATAGCTCATGCAACTCATATGGTCCCAGCTGAAGCTTTGGATCCTCCAAGGCTGCAGAGGGGATAAAAGGCTGTGCAGCAACCCGGAAGGGTGTGCTACCTCCCCTTTCATGTGATCCATTGTGGGGATGGGCCCAGATGCACTTGCCTGTGGAAAAAAAAAAAAAGGGGAATATTTTTAAAGCTGTGTAGACTTTATCACAGCTCATATGTAAGGGTCAAACTAAGGTTGTCATGGGGATTGCATCTGAAATCCTGGTGGCACTGAAGTCAACCAGAGCTTTGACAGCCCCATTAATTGAGTTTCTCTGGTTGGTAAGCCTTCTCTCCTGATGCTGTTTCTAATGCCACACAGAGAATTCTGAATGCAATGGAGTTCCTGGAAAGGGGCTGAAATGTCCGTGCCCCATGCTGTTCAATAGGGCTGCAATGGGGTGGGCTGAGAGGGTGAGGGCAGACCCTCCGTCCCGGCTCTTTGCTGGCGTGGGGTAGGAGGCTGCTGGCGTTGCTCCGACCTGCACGGTGCCGTTGGGAAGCTGCTGTGCAGGAGTTGGAGGCCCAGGCTGGCGGTTGTGGTCCCCTTCTTCCCCTTGCTGCGACACATGGGGATGCTGAGTCTTGGGGAGTGGAACCAGTCCTCCCTGCCCCGATGGCTCTGTTTGGGGTGCCACCATTTGGCTTTGGTGTGTGGATGGGCTGTGCAGCCCTTGGGGTTAAGGACTGGGTTAGCTGGCCGGGTACCCAAGGGGAGGCTCCAACTATGAAGGGGCTGCTGTACAGTGGCTTCCTGTTTGTTTCTTCTTTGCATTTAAACTCCTTAAAAACAAATCCCTTCGCTCCCCAAATAAGCCCTTTACTTCTGCCTTTCAACCCTAAATAGCTTAGCATATAAGTAGCTTCTTTTGGAAAAAAAGTCAACTCTGCCTGTGTTTCTGTGATCAGATGCTCAGAGTGAATTTCAGTCTAATCCTAGTTTTGAAATTGATTCAGCTCAATGACCTTGGGCAAGTTACTTAACCTCTCGGTGGCCCAGTTTTTCCATTTATAAAAAAGAGAACTGAATACCCTTGTGAGCTGGGTAAATATGTCCTGAAGCTTAATTCAGAAATGCCTATTTTAGAGGGCTTTGAGCTCTCTGGTTGGAAGCATGATGGAAGAGTAAAGCGTGCTTCTCGGTAGGGAGCTTCATCTCCCAGCCCACTCCATGGATCTTGCGCACAACCCAGCCCAACCAGAGCCCTCCTGTAGCCATTAAACACACCACCAAGAGGAGGTTCGTACTTGCTAGGAATGTTGCTAGAGCATCTTGATCCCACCTCTGCTTGGAGATGCAGTGGAGCAGCCTCACCTTGCCCCAGCTAGGCATATTACACTAAGGAGGGACAAAGGAAGAGGAGATGTCAGCTGTACTTGACCCTCCTGATTTCCAGCCCTATTTGGTTTGAAACACATGTGCAGGCTGGAGGAATTCTGGAAGCAAAGTGGAAGTGTTGGCATGCCCGTTTGCATACTAATACACCCCGAATGCCATTATTTTTCCAGCTTCCACAGCTGTGTTATGACTGTACTAGAGCTGAATTCTAACAACCAGCCAAAAGGTTTGTTTGCATGTATACGTGCACTGAGGTTTTGCAAGTAAAACTGGAAAGCTTTCTAGTTGTTGCGGTTGCTGTGTTGTTTTTTTTTTAAACCCAGCACACTTTTTGCTTACATTAAAAATTATGGATCAGCTGTATTTTAACAAATGTCTGTTCCCTGAATTTATGCAGTTGATGGCCTCAGAGCTCAGTTTGAAAGGTTTCCCCCTCTGTATTGCAACTGGGATTTCTTCCATAGATTTCTTTTTTTTTTTTTTTTTTTTAATAGAAATAGTGTTTTATCTTTGTATCTTTGTCTTGTATAAAAGATAAAAATCTATAGTAATTCTTTCCTATGTAGACTGCTCTATTTTTCCCATAAAACACTCTTGCAAATAAGTCTGCAGATCTTTCAACACAATGCCTGAAGCATCACACATGATAAATCCTTCCCTAGTCTCAGCTTTCTGTAACCTTCCCCATTCCTC
This sequence comes from Leptosomus discolor, assembly GCF_034619465.1. Taxonomy (NCBI): domain Eukaryota; kingdom Metazoa; phylum Chordata; class Aves; order Leptosomiformes; family Leptosomidae; genus Leptosomus; species Leptosomus discolor. The sequence continues at coordinate 29,451,953 of NC_141393.1, forward strand.
ACAATGACACACACTTTCTCTCATTCATCTTTTATTACAATTCAATATTGTGCTTGAATATAATTAGTTTGTATGCGGTATGCCCTTCCCCCCATCCTTGTTTTTTTTTCTTAAAAAAAGGACAAACTACTTGTTCCCATGCACATTTCATCTGGAAATTGACTTCAGTGTTATAGGTTCCAATATATTTACACAACAGGTAGGGAAAGGTATTGGGAAAAGAAGAAATATTTTTAACATCGTAAACCTCTAGCAAAAATATGTATGTAATAGAATCTGGTACTGTGGTATTACACACATTACAACTGTCACTGTGACTTACAACCTTAGTTTAGCTGAAAGAAAATCTATAACCCTAGAAATGCAACAATGTCCGAGTCACAGTTCAGAGTAATAAATGTTTTTCACAGAATACTGTAATCCATATTTCCAAAGCTGATACAACAAAGGCATTTCTACTAGAAATCTTTCAATTTCATGGGCGGAGGCTCAGAGAGAGAGAGAGAATGGTTAGGAGAAATGATAAGCAATAAAATGCCTGTGCTCAGAAATATTAGCCCTTTGGCTAGTGTCTTTGGTTGATCATTCTTGCCCCCAAATTACATCTTAATGAAGTACCATTTTACCCGTACGAAAAATTAACTTTTAAAGTCTGTGCTCTCTTTTGAGGGTGGTGAGGGTACTGGGTTGCAGGTATCTGTGCATGAGCACCATGGTGTTCCCTGCATCGTGAACATCCTGTGTGGCGAATACTGGTCCATCTGGGGCAGATGAGGTGAGTGTATTTTAGGGATGATAGGGGCTGTTTTGTCTGATTAGGGCTCTTGAACATGCTCCTCCATGTCTCAGGGCTGGGAGCTGCCAGCTGCTGTGCCTCTTTGGGGTCCCAAGTATGGAGTCTCCCTGTGCACCTGCTGCTGAGCTCTTTGCCTCCGTGGTGGGACAAACTGATGGCTTGGTGGGCGTCTTCAAATTCTTGGCTTAGGAACCTGAACTGTGAAGGCTTCTCCCAAATGTTTATTTTTGATTCACCTCAGCTACAGTTTCACTAGGAGAGGTGTTCTCAGGCTGAAGGCAGTGAAAGCCGCAGGTGTCCTTGTGTCCCTGGCTTTGGTTTGACTTTGTGTACGGGGAGAGAACTTGACCATGTGCCAGAGCAGTGAGACTATCCTGGCAGGCCTTCCTGCCGGTGACAGCAAACAAATATATCACACTACATATTTCCTTTCTCAGAAGGATATAGTTTGAGTAGCTAAGTAGCTTGTGTTTTGGGCTCCCAAGACCTTCATTTGTCTCTGCCTTCAAACTTTCTGGCAAGCTTGCTCATGTCTATTAATTTTCTAAAATCCATGAAAGCAAAAAAGAGCAAATTGCATTAAAGTAATCTGTAATCATTTGAGTTACAGTATGAGTGAAATACTCTTGTAGCTGAGCAGTTAAAATGGAAATGCAGTGTTGAGAAGCTATATGTGCCATAGTTTATTGCCCACTATACACATTGCAGAGTATCAGGTTTGTTCCAGTCAAGGTTAGTCAGATGTTTGTGTTTGGTTTTATGTTTAAAAAACAGAAAGAAAAAAAAAAAAGGAAAAAATAGGAAAAGAAAAAAGTAAGGAAAATGGAGACACTAATGATAGGAAAAACATCTGCCTTATTAGGCCCTTCATTTGTGTCTTTTCTTTCCTGGTGGGGCTGAGCAGATATGCCAGCACTGCAGAGCAGGGTGCATTTCCCAGCAAGTGTGCAGGTGGCATGGAAAGGTTGGTCCATGCTGAAGAACAAAGCTTTTAATCAGAAATGCAGAAGCTCAGCATATCTAGTTGTATTATCATCTTGAAGCATTGCAAGCGCTTGGTGTATATAGCACTAACATTGCCCCTACTATGCTGAGACATCATGCTTGCTTTAATGCACAGTACTAAAAATTTCAACTTCACATAAATTAGCTTTATTAGCTACTTTACTTAGTCATCATTCCTATTACTGCTTCATTAGATATCTGATTCATAATTATTGACTTATGAAGAACAGATTGCAAAGAGTTTTCCCTTTCCTAACTACTCCTCACCCTCCCATGCTTCACTCTGCATTCAGACTAATGCAATGGTACAACAGATAACACCGATCCCTTTTGACTCTTGTTGTGGGATAGCCTGAAATGGTCTGTCCTTGTAAGGCTGCATTTCCCTCAAACATACTGTAGGACGCTCTGTCATGTTGATTGGAGTGTCTGACTCACAAGGATGAGCTAATTTTGTTGGCAAGATCCTGGTTTCCTGAGCCAGGACAATCATATTTTTTCTGGTGCTCAGGTGGTTGTGATAGGAGTCTGAAATATTGCATGTATGTAAAGTAGTCAAGGCATAAAAATATACTCACAAAGCGGTGAGGCTATGAACAGTTCTCTGTAGGACACAGGAGAGCAGACATTGCAAGGGCATTTTTCCGTCTCACCAATGTGAAGAAGCAGTTAGTTATCTGGTGTTTGTGTCAGGTCACTATATGGCTCTGAGACCCGCTTTTACATCCACTGAGGCGTGACCTTAAGGTTGGGTGCAGGATGTGGCCCTTCTGCTGAAACACAGTTATTAAGCAACTGGGGTCTCAAAAAAGCCCAGGTGATTTCCCAGGTTTTATCACGCCTGTTCCTTTGGGCGTTAACACTTGTTGTAAGCTTTGGGAGCACTCAAAGCATGGTGTTGGATGTTTTGGAAGGAGAAGGTAGGAATGTCTTCTTGAAAGAAAACTGAGCTTTCTTTATATTGTTTTTATTTGCTGCTATCCTTTGTTTTTTGATTGTTCTGGCAGTACTGCCTTCGAGTGTTATGGAGTTTCTGTAGTGACTCCTAACTCCATGGCAGAGTGTGTGTCACACCAGTGGTCTATGTGTTTCTTGCTTGGAAAGAGGTGGCTCTTACCAGTGCTTACAAGAAAAGCTGTGCTTTTCCTTCAGTCTGCCTGGAAGGAATTCTCCCATTGTCAGGCTATTCTTTCACCGTGAAATGGGAAAATTTTGCTAGAAGACTCTTGTATGTAGCGGAAAAGGATTCTGCTGCAGGGACGTGTGCGTCTCATGGCCAGTGCTTGCAAGTCATCATGCCTCAGATGAGAGGCTCTGGCCTTGTGAAAGGGTTCATGCAGGTTTTCCTTGCTGCAATGAAGAGAAAATTTGAAAATCCCAAATGCCTTGTAGAATTCCTATGACCTTTTGGTAACTTTTTAGACACATGCACTTGCTAAGCTCTAATATGCATGTGGTCACTGAACTGGCACTCTTCAAAATTAAATAGACCTAATGCAAATTACTAATAATCTGGGAAAGCTTTGTGCTAAAGAGGCTGTAGTAAAATTTCGCAGGAGAATCCTCTTCTGCAGGCTATGTTAAATGGCCTTGTTAGACATTTGAGTATTGAGTGTCATTATGTAGTGATTTGAGAAGGACAGAAAAAAATCATAAAACTGCTAGTAAGATTCTCACAGCAGATCTATTATGGCTAGTCTCTCTAGTAATAATTTAGAGTTTTAATTTTCTCAAGTGTCCCACAGGTTTACTATATCCAGCCAAACAGCTCATGGAAAAGTTGGCAGAATGGAAGCTTTTTATGACCTGTCCCCGCTGGTGGCTTTTTATAACTTCAGCTCTGCCCGCCCACCCCCCCCCCCCCCAATATGTGTGTGCCACACGAATGCACACGCACGTGCACATCCACACACCAGGAGTCTCAGGGAGCCGTAGGCGTTTGTCAGGTCCTGCAAGCTCTCAGCTTAATTCACACTATTCAGGAACCAACAGCATCTTGATCCACAATTTCTTTTTTTCTTGATTTTAAATATATATGAAAAACCAAAACCAAAGGCAGATTGATTGATACAGAAGCTCAAAGAGTGATAGCGGGTTCCTGATTTGAATAGCCTTCCTGAAAAATCACATCTCTGTCTCTGGGTTTTACTCATCAATCAATATCCATCTGTTTGAAAAGTGAAGCACCTGCTGAGAAGCTGGTAAGACTCCCTGGCACAGAGTGCAAATACCCTGAACCTTGGGATTTATATCAGCGGGCAAGGAGAAAATATATTTTCTTCCTAATCGGCACAACGCAGACGAAGTTATCCATGCTGGGTCTCACGATTTGGAGCCACCTGGTGCTGACTAATGGGGACAGGAGGGGGCGTGCCTTGGTGTCTGTGCTGCAGGGACGTGGTTAGCTTGTGCTCCTCGGGGTGCGGCTGCTGGGGCTTTCCCAACCGCCGCTGGCCACCTCCTGTAGGCAGAGCCGGCTGCAGGTGCACTGGGGTGGGACACCTGAGCCGGGGGTTTTAAACGGAAGTGTTGAAATTAGCTTCAACATCTGCAAAAACTCTTTGACAGAGCCTCTTGCAGCAAAGTCCCCAGAACATGAATTTTGACAAGGAAGGAGCCCATTATTATCAGTGATGTTTCAACCATTATTTTATGAATATATTCAATGACAAGAACTAGCTTGTTTCCAAGACAACAAAATTCAAACCCCGTCCATGATTGCTCTAAAGGAGGCCTCCTGTCATTTCATTCCTTTGAAGAAACTCACAATTTGATGGGCAAAATGCCAGAAATAATTAGACAGGATAGCACCATAAACCCCAATGGAAGCAAAATATCTGCTGTAAGAATTTCCCACCAGAAATCCTGAAAATCAAATCAAAGCCTGGATAAAATCTTTTCTGTTGAGAAAACAGACAACAACAACAACAAAAAAAAAGTGGGTAGGAGAAGACTATCCAGTTTTCCACCTCATCAAAGAGAATACTAAAAACTGTCTTTGTGACTTGCTTGTGTCTTCTCGTGAAATAATAAGTGGGCAGGGCAATCAAATTTAAAGCAGTATTCCCCAAAGCAAGGTCAAAACTGCTAGAAATGTTCATTTCATTTTTATTTGCTTTTCCTGCGAGGTACCCACTGTGGCTATAATTTCCCATTCTTTATGGGGAGATCAAAAGATTTGTGCTGTGCAGCGTAGGAATCAATTCAGTCATCCTGGCAGCATGCCAATCTTTATTACGTTATTTGTTAACCCGAGTTATTGCAGAATAGAATAACTGTTCCATGGGATAAATGAAGGAGTTTTTCTTGCTTCCTTGACCTTGATTTCCACGCTCGTACCTTGTCCTCTCAGCACCCACATGCAGATAATGATTGTCTGTGTTAGACTGAATGAAATATCACTGCAGATCCCGTGCTGAAGCAAATCATTGATTCAGTGGTGTGTAAGCTATCTGGTAGTCTGCATTGTTTGCCTTTGCTTTTGCAGCATAGAGAGGCTCAGGTATTTCTTACAGTGGGTGAGAATCGGCTCTCTTCACCAGCAGTAAAATCAGCCCTGGCGACAAAGCTGTACTTGCTCTTTTCTTCCTACTAGGCCATGTCTGTAATGCTTAAAAGCTAAACACATTGGTCAAGTGATCCTCCATGGAATATTTCTGGGTTTTTTTTAAGGAATCTTTTTAGTTAAGTTTGGGAGCAGTTATCTATTTTAGTAGTTTTGGCAACATGCATTAGGGGCAGGTTAAAACCAACCTGGAGTTTAGCCTAAGCAAGCATCACAGTTTCAAGTCTACCAGTTCTGCACTGGGAATTTTTCGCTTATATTTTCTCAACAGAAAAATGCAGGCTTTGCACAGTTGTATTTTTCACAGAGAAAACGTAAGGTAGGTTATATTTTGCATTGAACTATTCTAATTTAAAATATGCTTGATGCCAATCAAAATCAGGTAGCTTTGGGATCAAATCAGCATTCATCTGTGTCCCAAGAAACTGCAATGACCTCTGCTAGTGGAAATTTGTGGGCATTGTGCCCCATGGCTGCTCTGAACCTCGATTCCATAGCCAGGTGCATTTCCCATGCTACATGGAGCTCTCCAAATGCAAGAGTTGAGCTGGAAGGCATTGCCATGGGTTTTTGTGGGCGGGGGACAGAGTGTGGGAGGGGGACAGAGTGTGGGAGGGGAGAAGGGACAGCCTAGAGTGAGATGCTTAGGAGTCTAAGACAGACCTAAGGTTTAATTTCACTGAGATGAGGTAGCAGTATGTCGATACGTAGCTTGCACTGTGAAATGTCAAACTGGGTTGAAACCCTCCCTGGCTGATTTAATTCAGTATAACAAAATTAGAGAATTTAGTAAGGGAGAGAGAAGAGGAACAAAACTTGCAGATCCCTTTAAAATGCTCTCCACTGCTAAACCCCCCATAATTTTACCCCTATTTTGAAATAGAAATGATTGTCAGAATCTCAGAATTTTTCATGGGACAAGTATCCTTCATCAGAAAAAATCCCAGTCACTAACTTGCAGACCAAAGTTAATGGCATTAGTTGGTGCCAAAAAAGTGCAAAACACCAAAAAATTGAGAATGTGGAGAGAACCAGGGATGGGGGAGTTGGTACATGCTTGGAAGCAAAGAAGAGGAAATACCTGCCTTTTGTTGTCCCTCCCCTAAGAGCTCCACAGTGACTGGGGAAATCCAGGAAATAGTAGCAGGGACAGATAGTGAAGGCTGGGCTGCTTCTCCCAGTGCTGCCAGTCTGGGCAGGGAAGAGCAAACACTATTGCGGTGTGTGGGAGAAGAGCAGGGGCAGTGCTTTAGGGACCTTTCAGGTTTTCTCCTTTTGATACTTATCTCTGAGGCTCTGTGCTGCGGTTGGATACAGAAGATGAAGGAGAGCCTTCTACCTGCCTGTCAGGCTATGTTTTAAGTCAGCAGAGTTTGGCAGTGCCACTAGTTCATCCTCCTGGCCGGATCCCACAAACCTGCAAGAGGAGTCAGACCAGAACACAGATGCAGTTTTCCCTCACGGCCGTCCCAGTCTGTCCCTGATGAGCTGTGCCAGTTGCACTGAGCAGAGCGAGACATCCAGAAAACAGTACGCATACTGGCTTTACAGTGGGCAGGGCAGGGCCAGGGAGAAAAAGGTTCTTTGACTTTACCAAAGGGCCCAATAAAGGGCCCCAAATGCTGCTTTTCAGAGTGTTTTTTCCCATTCTCCTCTTCTATAGTTTTATGCTATAATCTGAAAATACCTCTGCCTCACAGTAGGTTGAGACAAACGTGTTTACAAAAGTACTAAGCCTGAGAATCCAGCCACCCAGCATCAAAACGGGAAACTTAAATTCATAAGCTCCCTCCTTTAAACTGATGGAAATGGATCCAAACAAAACAAAGCAAAACAAAAGCAGTAGGTAAACATGTTGGAATGTACAATGGATAATGGATATTGAGGGATGATCTAGTCATGCATGCTAAACAGATACATTTATGAGTATAAATTTAATTAGCATCTGGAAATTAACAAGGCTAGAAAGAAGGGCAATGTGTTTTTAAGTGGAGGCGATGAATAGGTACTGTTTGGTGCATATAGATAAATGAGGATTTAATTTGTAAGACATAATGAGCCAGGTGCCTATAAAATAATTTGTGGTGTTTTTTTTTTCCTGATGGATATCACAGAAGATAATGGTGTAACACTTCAAGGTCAGTCTGTCTCTAGCTGTTCATCTCTTTTTGGGGAAATTGTTTTTAAAAATAACTAACTACCTAAAATTCGTTTCCTTTGTAGTAAACTGCTGGGTTTACTTTTCCTTTTTTTTTTTCTTTTTTTTTTTTTTTTTGTTACTTGAGGAAATTATATGTCATTGCTAATTTTACATTCAAAAACCATCCAGCCCTTGTCAAAGAGGGATTTAGTTGCTGCTTAGATTTTCGTTCTTCAGTCTGTACATTGACTGAGGCAGGTTCCTGTACAGAAATGCTAGTCCAAGACTACGTTGCCTATGTATACCCATGTGAGAGTGGGGATGCATTTCCAGAGGAACTGATATTTCATAATGCTTGACTCTGCAAACTTTGCTTTAAAAACAGAGCATCACTTTAAAAAACAAAGCATTGGTTTAAAACCAGAACTCTCTGGCTTTCTTTAGAAAAAAAGTTGAACTGAGTACTGTGTGATGCTATGAATTACCTTTTCCCTGCCACCTGTAGAACTTTCATCCATCTCCTTAAGCATTTCAGCAGAGACTACTACCACTTGGACTGAAAAATTAATGATAGCAGGAGATCCTGTTATCCCAGTGATGGATAGGACTGTAAAGGTTACATGCTGGGTCTTGGTGATGTTCAGTGGAGTGAGGGAAGATTAGGGCAGTCTTTTCTTCTGTCTTCCCATATTTCTGGGAGTGCTCCTGCTGTCTCTGGGTGTTGGGGTGTAAGCAGCACAGACCTTGTAGCTGGGTAGCAGAATCAACCTCTTTGTCTCCATACTGCTTTTCCAAGTGCTGCAGCAGCTTCTTGGATTTCCAGCAAAAATTTGGTGCTTGCTTGTCTGTTGATGCATTTTCTTGCAGAGCTGCTATTCTTCAGAAAAATGGAAGCCAGAGAAGAGAGGTTTCTCTTTTCAGCTGCTAGCCAAGCAAAGCACAAGTGAAATTTTATGAGAGAAAGTAAAGGCATTTTTCTTCAAACCAAATGTCATAGGGCTACTGCGAGTAATAGCTGCATGCAAATTTACTCAGGAAGAAAGACTTCTCTTGCTCTCTCTTTTCGTCTCTCGCTTATATAAGGGAAGGTGTTAAGTACCCTACATAGGCATTGCTCCCACTGCCTCATGCAATCCATAACTAACTTTACCTTGTACAGGAGTGAAAAGAATTCCCCTGGGAGTGCAAAGGATTTGAGGACTTGATAATTTTTGAATGTATACTTTTGGATTAACACACCAGTGATGAACATATCTGCTTGAAATGGCCCTGTGGTGGTGGGGGAAGAATGAACAGCCTCTTACTGACAGTTCTTTGCATTGTGATAAATTTAACGTGGCAGTAAAGAAGAGTTTACGTTTGTACAAATGTCTTTTACGAACAACAGTTTCCATCCATTTAATAATGACCCTGCTTTTCTCATGAGAACAGCACCATTACCAATCTGTTGGTATGGTTTCTGCAGTGCAAGGCAGCACTTTCTGCGGTACTTAATTGTCTTGCCCATCTGCGGAGCGCAAGGCTCGCCAGAAGACACCTGCTTTCTCAAATACTGTTTTTAAGGATCAGATCCATTGTGGTTGATTGCACGAGGCCTGTTACGTTGGTTGTGTTTTAGGAGAAAGATGGGTAAAAGCCAGGCTTCCTACTAGGCGTGCGACTTAGCAAAACCAGCCTCTAATTAAAAACCCAAAAGGCGTGCGCACGTGCAAATATCTCTCTCTTTGCATAAAGAATTAAAGTTCAAGAAAGTATTTGTCATAAATTGAAGCTAATGGTAAATTTAATATTGCTTCATGCTCTTGGATATGGAGAGTATTGCCTAGATTTGCTAGGGTTAACATAAGCAGGGAGGGATTGAGACATTGTCTGTGGTTTAGTCCACAAAGGCTTTGCTTTATTTAAACAATTTAGGTTTTTTTGTCTGGGAAAGCCCCAGAGTTTCAAGATGGACTCAGGACCAGCAGGCCAGTTTTTGAGTTTGATGGTTTAACTTCTGCCAAATTGTTGTTGTTGGCCAGATCCTGTGAGTCGGGGAAGACCGTACCTGCCTCCTCCCTGGGCCAGGCCAGCCCACTTGGCACCGCCGGCCTGTGCAAAGGCAACGTGGAGCTGCCGGCAACCCTGGACGTGCCCCAGCGTCTCTGTCCTCAGATCTGGCAAGTAGCAGTTGCAAGGCCACCTAACTCCTCCTCACCGCTGATGAGCTACTTGCTGCTTTAGCATAAGATTGACTCCAAAGAAATGCTTGGGGGAGAGATTGCCAGAAGGCCCTCATGGGCTGGCCTGCCTCTGAAAAAATCTGATTATAGGAAAAGTGAAAAATTCCTCGGGGTGACCCTGAGAGCATCGGGGTGCAGCAGGCCCCAGGGTGCTTTGTGTTGCTAGGCAAGGCAGTAACAGCCGATTTGTTCAAGGGCCTGACCCAGGCAAAGGGTTTGTGGCCAAGAATTGTGAAATGGGAGTCACTGCGGGGTCCTTGTCCCGGCGAGCAGCATCTGCCACACCAGCAGCGTTGACAGCAGCTGCACCATCACAGGCAGGCTGCAGACCCTGTTGGGAGAGGATGAGGACCAAGTTGCAGGAGCAAGGCACCCAAAAAAACCATTTTGTAAGGGCTCCATCAGCCACATTGCTTTCCTGCAAGCATGATTAATTCCCTGTGGTGGTTTGGCCCTGGCCAGATGCCAGGTACCCACCAAAGCCACTCTGTCACTCTCACCCCCTCAGCTGGACAGGAGAGAGAAAATGTAACAATGGGCACGTGGGTCAGATAAAGACAGTTTGATGAAGCAAAAGCTGCTTGCGGAAGCAAAAGCAAACCAAAAGATCTTATTCTCTACTTCCCATTAGCAGGCGATGTCCAGCCACTTCCTGGGAAGTAGGGCTCCGGTACGCGTAGCGGTTGCTCTGGACAACAAACGCAAAACGAATGTCCCCCCTTTCTTCCTGTTTTCCCCAGCTTATATTGCTGAGCAGATGTCATATGGTATGGAATATCCCTTTGGACAGTCTGGGTCAGCTGTCCTGGCTATAGCCCCTCCCAAGTTTTTACCCACCCCCAGCCTACTGGGGAAATGTTGGGAAAGCAGCCTTGGTGCTGTGTGAGCCTGGCTCAGCAGTAGTCAAAACACTGGTGTGTTATCTAGCTACCACTGCGCAGCACGGTGAGGGCTGCATCTCAGGCAGACCCATTACATTCCCTTATGCCTTATAGAGCAGGAGAGGACAGGTTAGGTACTGATGTCTGCTTTGCGCTTCCCCTACCCTCCTGAAAAGTGTGTTTTAAAGTCAGAACTTTCTAAATTATCACTTGTCCAGTTTCTCGTTTCACTGGGCTTTACCTCTGAACATCTGGCTGGCCAGAGAGGAGTCCTCGTGCTCTCATTCTGCCATGGGGAGTGGAAACACTCCAGTCTCCCTTTTGCAAATAAAAGTTGTAGAAAAGGTTTCTTCTTACTCAGCAGTTATGCCATCCTCATTGCTGTGTGAAGAATTCATACCCCCCTTACCTCCAATTCCCACCCCCCCACCTTCTAAATAAACGCTTTTGTCTATAAGGTTTAGCTTACATGATTATATGTGTGATATATGTGCTCCTTAACATTTTTGTGCGTTTCTGGACTTTAGGTCTGGCAGAAATAGGACTCTAGAAATCCAAGAAGTCTTGCCATATAAAATAGGATGTTTTAAACCTAATTATACAGAACTTGGAGGTTTATATAAACTTCGGGTAAAAAATCCAAGATATACTTCTCTATTCCTGAGCTTTGGAACTGTACACCACTGATTTAAACAGGACCCCTGTGGGGGTACGGCAGTGCTGGACTAGTGTTGCGTGAGAGGGACTCTGATCCTGCATCCATTTGTGTAAAAGGTAAAAGCTTACATTGACTAGAGGAATGGGGGATCAGGGAAATAGTCACCAGAAATTACTAATAACATCATAGTATTAGCGTTCACAGCTGTTGAAACTTCCTTTTATTGAAAAGGTAGCTTCTTGCTGCTAAGAATGAAGGTCTTGCTGGACTGTGCAAACCTAGAGTGGAAGGTTAAAAGAAAAACCCAGAAAGAAGGTTTTGTTGTTGAGTTAATGGATTTTCTATTCGCTTTCTGTTGGCTCAGATTGCCAGCAATCTGACAGGAAGCAGTGATGAATACTCTGTGTAACATCAGCTCCTAAAGCGACACTGTGGCACAGCCCGGTGCTCGCACTGCGGAAGGCAGCGTAGGAGCAAGCTGGTGGCACTGCTCCTCTGCCAGACCTTGCTGCGATGGAGGGCCTGTCCCCTGCCAAGGTCTGCCACCCAAAAAGGCTCTAACCTGCTGGTTCATCAACGAGCCACATGTGCAAGCATCTGGTTAGCTACACAGAAGGAAAGTTTAGGGTTGATTTGCTCACGGTCTATGAGACAAAACTGAAGCCAGACAAATGGAAATCAAGTTCTTACAGGTTGTAGTGGATTTCCCATCAGTGGAAATTCTTAAAACCTAGAGTGTATATTTCTAAACAGCTATTATTTAGTTCAAATGGAATCCTGAGGAAACCTATGAGACCTGTGTTATTTTGGGAGATCACAAAAAAAGGCCACATCTGTAAATTTTAGCATCTGTGATCTCAGATGAGTTGGTTGCTGGCTTGTCTTTGGCAAGCGGGAGGGATAGGAGCGTGCCGGGTTTCGTCACTGTAGGAGAATACTGAATGAATTACAATATTTAATAGTTCTGTAGGGAGGCAGAAAGGTGTAAATGGACATGAAGGAAACTAATATTATCCTAGTCTCTGAAAGAAGCACTACTGTAATAGGAAATAATAGGCTAGTAAATTTGACTTCAGTTGCAGGCAAGTTCCTGGAGATTTTAAAACTGAGATCACAAAATATGTGGGGAAGTGTGCTCTGTTAAAAGTTACCAATGTGCCTTCAGAGGGAATACACTTTATATGACAAGGCTAGGAAAGTTATTTTGTGAAGCTCATTGAGAGGAAAAAATGTGGTGAAGAAAAGGAAAAGGAAACAAAAGTAAACCTCTTGGATTTTGCATTAGGTCAAATAACAGTGGCTAGAATTGAGAAAAGGGGCCCATTTCTGAAGATATGAGACCCATGGAATGACCACAGATAAGCAGAAGAATAAAAGTGGGTAAAGAAGGTATCAAAGAAAATAGCAGGATGATCCTTAAAGAAGTAATTTTCTGTTTAGTGTGCTAAGGGTGGGTTCAAAAGTACTTGATGCTAGTTTACCCTCTCCACGCTGATGGCAAGTGAAAGCTCTTTTTTTTTTTTTTTTTTTTTTTTTTTTAAATGGAAACGCTGCCAGATCAACATGGAGGACCTCTGGAAATTCTGTAAATGGTATTTGGATCCTTTGAACTGAAAATACATCTCATGTTGCAAGAAACGTGACTGTAACCTAGGAAAATGAAAGTGAAGAGGGTTTAGAGTAGCCTTCCTCTACAGGCATGCTGACTTTGCAGCAGGTTCAACTGTACCTTCAAAAATAAAATCCATTGTCTCCCCTCCCCCCAAAAAAGAACGCCTCAAACAGAATTGTAGGACAGAAAGTAATGAGTAGGACAAAATGGAGGGAAATTATGGCTTTATGAGACATCTATCAGATGCCTGATGGAATAAATTCAAGACTCTTGATTTCTGCTCAAGATTTACAAATAAACTGTAAAAAGTATGACTGGATAATACTATACTAAAGACAGATGAGATTGTGTCCTACATTAGAGCTGATCCATGGAAAGCAACAGAACTCATATGAATCCCCCTCCAAAATGTCGTGTCCTAGTAGTAAATAAATCGTGTTGATTCCAATGATCATGGTTTTCCAGCTTTCCAAACCAGACCAGAAGCTGTTTAAAACCAAGCGTATTACTGCAGACATTAATGATCACAATTACAAGCTGAAGCAAATTACTGACAGACTTCAGATCTTATTTTACCCGTTTTATTTCTTTCTTTGTATCTCCATCTACAGATCATGTTCATAATTTTTATTCAACAAATTAAAATTAGGACAGGCATGAGAAGTAGTTCTGCTGTGTGTTTCTATTTATTCTAGTGCTTTTTCAATGTAAAAGAAATACCAAGATGAACACGAAATGCATTACTCTAATAGTGAGGTTAGTTCTGGGTGCCAGTTTCTCATCCTAGTGAGACTTACTATGCAGCTGAACCACCAAGACCTGTTAGAAAGCATTGCAGATGGAACTAGAGGGGATCTGGAGATGAGAGTTTGACCTGTAAATTAATTGCAGTTCTGGACTGTGCATGTTTAGAGGTAGACAGATTAATTGCATGTTGCCTGCGAACAACCTACTTCCCACTCTTCACGTTCTTATTCTTACCAGGTCTTTGCTGTGGAGAAGGAAGAGGGAAACCTCCCAACCCACCAGTGGCCAGCAGCTACTGATCTCTCTCTGGCTTTCTGGAGGCTGTTGATAGACATTTTATCTTGGGTCTGGCAGCATGATCAATGTAGGAGTGGTGGTAGGGAGACATAATTCAAACCAAATCGCCGCTCTGATTTAGTACACCAAAATGGTTATATACTACACACACTCCCTGGAGCAATTATTCAGGATCCTCGTCATCTGCAGTGAGTATGTTAAACCTTTCTGAATTTTATTTGGACCATGTTTTACTAGTGGAAGCTCTCCATCACTGCTTTGATTGGCTGTGCCTTACAGTGGCCATGAATTGTGCGTCAGTCATCTGCGCTCTGTGAAACCATGGTGGCATTTTCAAAGCACTCTTGTACTCTGCCTGCATCTGTGTGAACAAGAGACCTGTGTGAAGTATGATCTACCTTACCAAGTCACTAAAAAGAAATAAGTACAGTCTCAGCCATAACATAAAAAAGATGACCAGAAAAAGAGAGAATTAGTGGTGACATACTAAGTATTATGGCTCTGCAACCAAATGAATGGTCTAGAAACACAATGTATATGACTCCCTCTGTTGCGGCTCTGTATCTTTTATCTGTGGAGCAACGTCCAATACAAGCGTAGCTGAAACCCAGCAGAATATAATACTTGGCAAAGCTACCCAGCTGGGGAAAAGCAATGAGTAATACAGACTCTGTACTGGCACAAATGCCACTGCCTCTCTTACAAATTTAAACAATATTTTGACCTTCTCTTCACAGCGGTTTCACTTTCTGATTTCCTTTTTAGCTTTTTCTCTCATTTTTGTTACTTGAGTTAGATCTGTTGCAGGAAGATCAGAACAGCAGTCATGATAATGATTTGAACTGGAAATTAAAAAGTTTTGACTGATAAACATTTACGTTGAATATGTAAATTGATTTTGCAAGCCAGGACATTCATATTCCTGCTAATTCTTTAGAAGATCAGAAAAACAGTGTAATTTTGTGGTTATATTTATGGCTATATAATGGGTTACACACTTTCCCAATATGTCTAAAACATCATTATCAAAGTCAACATTTCTGTAGAGATGAGAAACATGAATGAGAAAGGAAATGTTTGTGTAATTCAGGTTATGTATTTATATTGGGCTTACTTTTTAATAGTTGCTAAGAGCTCGTGGAACTGTTGGAAGCTGATGAGAGATGAAAGTGCTCAGCAGTGCTGTAGCTTTGTTTGAGTAACCCGTGAACTTTTTGGGCAGGAAATAAAAGGAACTTCTTGTTTTGTACAGTTCCTAATTGAATTGTGGATTTTTTTAGTGTGTTTTTTTTTTTTTTTAACCTGGATGAAGACCAGGAGTTTAAATGGGCTCGAAAAAGGATTAGATGCTCTTTTGGAGGGGTAGGTCAATTGACAGCTTCTGAGTGAAGAAGTTCCTAACCCATCCCCAGGAGCAGCAATGGCTGGGGAGCCAGCAGCTGCCCACCCCTGCCCTGTCAGAGTCCTCCCAGCCTGAGGACCTGCTGTCGCTGGTGTTCCTGTCTGCCTGCATGCTTCCTCTGCTGCTGTGCTGAACAGGTCATGGGTCACACGGATAAGGAGTGGCTATCTGTCCCCATCATTCATAATGAAATGCACCCTGTAAAGGGCAGGGCACAGTCAAGAAATAAAAGCAGGCAGTTTCAGATTACTTATTTGTGCGCTGTTGTCATAAATGCTGCAAATGGCTGTAAAGTTGGGTTCTGTTAGGGTGTTACTGTTAACTCCATCAAAGAAAACTGCTCACTTCTCTTGTACTTGGTAATTAGTTCCTACAAATGCTTTTTAAAAACAACTTTGTATTAAAATAGCTATGGATATATTTTGGAAATGCACCTGAGAATTTTGTTGAGGGGGGGAAAAAAAAAGAAACATAAATGCTGGACAAAGCCATAGAGAATATCTGCGCATAGGCCCAGGTACTGCAAGCACAGAAAAAATAAACCTTGGCCTTTATCATTATTGGGATTTAAAAATCTTTATGAAGGCTTTAACTGAAGGGTTATTTCTTTCTAGACATGTGATTCCCCCTCAAGTTCAGACTACAGAAAAGAAAAAAAAATATTCTTTTTTTTGGAAATCACAATTTTTGCATCATTGCTATAAAATTCTATACAGCTCTCTTATTTTTTGATTTTTATTGACCTGTGACTTGATGTGATACAAAACCTCAAAATGGAAGATACTTTCTGGGGTTTGGTGTCTGAGGTGAGTTTATTGTGAAAATTGGGCAAGCATCTACAGCATCTATGTTGAGCCAGAGTAGCTTTGAAAATATGTACCTGGCCACACTTCATACAGTCTTCAAATTGTTCTGAATGCTTTCTGCCAAAGTGCACACCCAGTCTGCCAGACACTTGCTTCTCAGTACAGAAAAGTGGGATTTCAGTGGCACCTGGGATGGTTTTAAGTATGCTGGTTAGTTTACAGGGACACAGGGTTAGAGTAACCCAGATGCCTTGATTTTAAGAAGCTGTGAAGCTGCGACAGAGTGTGCAGGACCAGGGGCAGCCCTACCCCAAAGAAGTCAAGTCTACTGTGGGATGAGTATGTCTCAGTCATCTCATGCTTGGACACGGCAGCCTGTTTGTGCACATTCCCATCCTCTGAAAGACACAGCCTGCTCATGCACGCACAGCTTCCATATTACAATTTTTTCCAAGTTTCTGTCTCAAGCTTTACCTCCTCGGTTCATATGTCCACGGGCTTCAGAAACCAACCCACGGGTTGCTTCAGAAACCAGCTGACCCTTTTCTTGTAGCAACAAGCTCTTCTCCCTCTCTTGGGAACTCTTTTGGCTGCAAACTCAACCAATTTGACTCTGCCTTACAGCAGGGATGTTTTCTAGCTCTACGGGGGCTTGTTTGTCTTTAGCTTTTTGCTTTCTCCGGCATTCAAAAATGATTAACAAGTAATGAACAGAAAATAAAAGGTCCTTGAACAGCACAGCAGACAGGGTAGGCTACAGCACTTCTGTTCCTGGTTCTTCCTTTATTTTGTTATCACGGGGGAGTTGCACTGCCTCTTTCCCTCCCAGCCTTTATCTGCCTTGTTTGTTCAGATATTGAGTATTCCATGTTAGGACCTGTCTCTGATGTATCTATACAGTGCCCAGAACAAATAAGCTCAAATTTTTAATGTAGATTCCAGGCTGTGCTGTTGAATATACTGGATTCACAGCCTGCAGCCACACTACCCATCTTGATGGAAGCTGATCTTGGCAGAAGCTGGCGAGCTGACAGGTGTGTTTCTGGCATTGCTGGTTCATGCAGAGGGCATGTCTGGCTTTCCAGCTTGCTTAGTAGCTGACTCCCTACCTGCTGCACCACCTCTGAAAATCAGTTGATGACCAAGAGCCAAACACCGGTGTTTTTTTATAGATCTTCTTGTTCAGGAGAGAGGAACTAATGTGGGTTACTGTTAAAGGTGGATGATCAACTGGTTGATGATAACATGAGCTTTCTCATTACCATGCTTAGTTTTCTTTCACATGCTCCCTCTTAATTAATCTGGCTTTTTCAGTGTCTTACCATCCACTGGAAAGATTTCTCCCTTATGATTTATTGGTATCTACAGGTATAAGACTTTCTCTTGAACCGGAAGCAGTTTATTTTTAATAAGGAGTAACATATATTCAAAACATCTATAAATGTTCTGAGCCTGCGATTCTTAATTGTTCTGTGTGTATTTTGTGAAATACTGCTATCCCTCACATGCTTTTTGCTTGCGGAGTTACAGTGTGTTATGTGGTAGCAATAAATGTTAAATAACCTGCCCGCCACCCAGCCCCACTTTGTGGCGCTTGTATAATTACAGAGGCTTTCGGAAATCACATTGCAAGGCTCTGATTTGATGGCAACATACGAACGTTTCACTGTAAACAGTCTTTCATTACACGAGATTTCATTACCAGAGGTTTCTGCTCTAATATCCTCTTTCCTTTGAGGATCAGGACCAACATTACAGAAACCACATTGTTAGCAAGAGCAACGTGAGATTAAGAATGTGGACTCCATTGATCTGAGAGCTTCAGAGTAAGGGTGCTAAATATTCCTTAATAAGTGGGAGCTCAGCTTGGCTCTGTGCATAATGACTGCACAGAAGTGTTTGAATTATGTTGTCTTGAGCATGGTAAAAAAAAAAAAAAGAGCAGAGTAATATTGATATCAGATTATTCGCCATTTATTTAGCCCTGTTATACATGGGTAGCTACTAATCTCACGTGGGTATCTTCCCTGCAGAGGCAGCATTCACTAGCTGCTGCTCTTTCTGTGCACGGGGCTACAACTCCCAGCACCCCAGCAGGCTGAGTTTTACACTTACAGCCAGTACTCAGGCTGGAAAAAACCCACTCTTTATGGCTTGAAACATGCAAATATATGTCAAAGACCAGGCGTGTGACCACTGAGCATGTGAAAAGCCATGGCCCCCTGTGGTTCCCCATGCACCGTGCAGGCAGTTTTACCAGCTGTGGGATGCGGAAAGTGCTGAGTGCTGATGTTGGGTCTGCGTGGGCTTTAGCAAAATGCTGTTTGCACCAGCCCAGTGCTGGGCCCACTGGGCTCTGGCACTTTTACAAGCTATCAAAAACAGTTCTCTTGTCTCCTAATAAAACTCTATTAACATCCTTGTTACTCCAACATGTGCACCTTTGTAATTAACAGCTCGCAGATGCTGTATTTTCTTCCTTGATGTTTCCCTCCCCTCTATTTTTGCCTTGTTTCCTTTTGTGAGTTGGCGAGGCAGTGCTGAGCTTGGTACTAGCTTCCCTTGACAGTAAGCATTAAGCTGTTGCAGGCGTCTCCCTCAGACTGTTAATTATATTGGAATAATTCATTAGTGAATGCACTTGCTTTATGCCAGCTACATTTCATTGGTGAAACCCAGGCTGAGCTCGTGTTCTCCCTTCCAGTCATGGCCCCTGCCCATGGCACCAACATTTCCATGTGGTGGATAAAATTGTTTTCCAATTCATATACGTAGAAAGATTCTGTGGTCTTAGTGCAGGGTGGGGAGGGCTGCTGCCACTCCGAGCGGTGGGCGCCAAGCAGGTCCTGGCTGGTGTGATGTTTCTCAGGTAGGCTGGGAAGCACTAATTGGGTTTCTCTGTGGTTGTGTGTCACAAGCAGGCTGGGCATTGAGAGTCACATAGCTGCTGCGTGTTAGTGTCTGTGCTTCAGCTGCTTTACTGAGTTCATGTATTTGGCTTGTCAATATTTAATGCAACACAGATTTTTGAATAAGGTTGAGTGAAAGCTACTGCCAGCTCTGGATCAAGGCAAGCTGGAGTGCAGATTGTCTTGAGACCGTATCCCACTTTGTGGGGCTGACTTCCTGATTTTGATCAACAGCATCATCTATAGCCTTTACACACATTTAATAGTTTTCTACCTTTTTTTTTTTGCTTGAGGTCCTGATTCAACTTGTCTAGAAGCTACTACACTAGCATTGCCTGGAGTTGATTTCAGATATGTCCCATGGGAGCCGCTTTGGGGACTTGCTGGAGTCACCTAGAGCAGGAAAAGCCATGGCAGGTGGCCTCGTATAAAAAGACTGGGACAAGAAGTCAGAAGAGGTTTGAGACTGTGACGCAGCCTCCACAGATAGCCCCACACAGATTTCTGGAGTCACTGTCCGTTTGGAAACATTTTGATTGTGCAAGGCTGTGGGGGGCAGCCTTCCTGCTGCTTGCTCCTCTTCCCCCTCCCAAGACACTGCTACTGACTCACCCTGGTTCCTGCAGCAGAGCCGCTTTCCTGGAAGTTGGACGTGGGCATGCAATCTGTTTCACAGGTGCCATATTAGCTTTTAAGGGAGCCTCTCTTTTCATCAAACTCCTCATGATCAGATGTGGTAGGTTCAAAAGCCCTTTGTGATGCCTTGGGACCTCTCTCCTTCCTTCACCTCAGAGCCATCCAATCTCTGCAGCCCTGTATCAAACTGCTGCATCACAAAGCAGAGCAAAGGGTGGGATGTATTGTACATACAACAATTGCAGCTCAGCTTTTATCCTAAATATGTATTTATTGTTTTCAAGTCCGTGTGAATGAGGAAGTTCTAACGAAACCTAAAAATACAAGGAGCATTGACCTTCAGGAGATGTTTCCTATCCCAGCAGCTCAACTCAGTCTGCGGCTGCTGCTGCTTTTCCTGGCTGCAGACACAGAGAAAGGCTGGAATGAGCAATCAGCTTGTTTATGTCAGGTTTTAGTGCTTCACTAGTATAATAAAAGAGGCTTTTGCAGAAGGGATTTGGTTCTCGTGTACTTTAGTGTTTTCTGCTCTGTTTTGCTCCATAAAATCCAGGCTCTTGTTTACAAGAATTAGCAGCTTCCCAAGGTTTCTGCTGATTTTGAGGAATCAACCCCTTGCAGCTATGTGACACCACCATGCAGCTCCCACTCCACCCGGTGCTTGCAGAATGACTGTTCCCTACGTGCCGTTGAGCACTTGGATTAAACACCTGCACAAAACAATTGGCACAACCCAAAGGGCTGTTAAAGGCTCCATATCCTGTTTGGGAATCACTTCAAGTGAAATTAATTATTCTCCTCTGCACGCAGACTTTTTAAAAAGAATTCTGTTTTTGTATGTGCAATTGATCTGGAGCAGTCGATGTGCACTCTATACTGTTACACATCCGTAAAACAGCAACGTTATGGCTTTTAGCTCCGTAGGGTGTGTAGCATTTAAGACAACAGCATTTAAAACAACGAGACCACACCTCTTATAGGTGGTAACTGTGACACATGCATATCCCCCTGTCCACTTACCATTTCTCCATTTTGGAATGAGAGGGATAATGTCTGATTTGAAAGACATTTATATATGTGGTCCCTGCATTACATAGGCATTGTATAGCACTAAGTTATTTTCATGGCAGAGATTCAAATAAAGAAAATTTCCAGTAGACTTTGTGTGCTGATTCACACAGTGCTGCCAGCTTTTGTGATATTATCACGTCTTGTGATATTTGATATTCTGTCTTAAAGCTTCAGGGTCTCTCATCACGTGATTGTTTGAAACTCAACTCTTGTTAAAAAAAAAAAAGAAAAAAAAAAAAGAAAAAAAAAAGGCCCCATCTCTTTCTTAGCTGCAGAGAAAAGCTTGAAATAACGTTTCACATCCTAAGAGCCAAAACATCAGAAGGCAAGTAAAGTTTTCCCAAAGACTTTTTTTTTTTTTTTCAGTCTCTGGATTTTTGGAAGCACAACTAACTCTTATTTGTTTGGAGCTTGATTCTGGATTTTGAGTGACTGGGTTTGGTGTCAGGAATGGCCAACCTATGTTACATTTGTGGTTTGATGCTTCAGATGAAGGCATAATTGCTTTATTAAGCAGGTAAATTTTGCATGGAGGGATGTTATTTTAGTACATTTAATTACTATGCTGCGGGTTGCTTTGCCACAGCCCTCTTCACTCTGAACCAGTGCTTATCCCAGGATCTTCTAAATGCATAGGAGCAATTAAGTTTCTCTTGGTCTGGCAAGTAATTTAGCAAATCATAGAATAGTTTGGGTTGTAAAGGACCTTTAAAGGTCATCTAGTCCAACCCCCAAATAATAGTCTCCATACAGAGGTGATCTGAGTTTTGTGTTGTAGAGAGTTCTCATATTGTATCAACCAGTTAAGGATAAGTATAATGAATCCTGGTGGATCAACTTTCTTACTGCTTCTGCGTATGTGGTCCAACATGAACAGTAGTATTTTAAGCCTATACTACAGCAGTAAAAATCAATTCTTAGCTGAGATCTAGTTTCTGCATTTTTACTTTTCTCTCCTGCAGTTGTGGTTCAGTTCTGCTAAAAAGAACTGCATAACAGAAATGCGATTTTAGTTTAATATTTAAAATAAAACTGAATCGATGGACCCCCTAACACTGTGTTTTAGAACCAAGCTATTAAAATCCAAGGACACTCATGAATTTGCCATTTCTTGTGAAGAAGCAAACCTGTCCGTCATATGTTACCAAACTATTTTCTCAGCCAAGTCTAAAGGCATTTTTCCCTGTTTACACAAAGCTGGACTGTGCAGTCTGTCGCTGCACTAGGCATGCTGCTGAAGCCACAAAATATTTATATACAGATAGTGAAATAACCTGTCTGATGCAACTTTTAAATCAGGAAAAGCCTGTAGATGGTGCTCTAATCTAACTGGAAAAAGTAGATTTACCATAAGGCTGGATGGAGTTTTCTTCGTCGTTCTCAGAAGTTGAACTCAGATCTACTTTGACTAATTTCATACCTGGCAGATTTTGAGCGTTAAGTAATGATGGCAAACTTGGATAATTCGAGATGAATAGGTATAGAAAACTGCAGATAGACTTGGGTGCCCTGGCACACGACCTTCACCATCTTCCCCATACTTTGAGCTTGAGCCTCACCTTACCAGACTGGCACCACGAAGGTTTCAGAGAAAACTGTGCCATTAACTCATCTATATCATTTAGTCTGAGAAAGGGATGAATGCCCTAAAAATTCAGGGCTCTTGCATAAGTATAGACTTTCTCCAGGAGAAGGAAGTGGGCAAAAGAACACAGGCAAATGGGTAAAAGAATGAAACAAAATTAATTGTGTTTTCCACCAGCCTCATTTTGCACCAACTCAGCCCTCCCAAGAAGACTCCCAGCTCTAACATACAGTTTACATCTCAGTGGGCTCAGCTGGGGATGTCCTACCTGCAGGAGCTGTGGAGTGCCAAACTTACTGGTTAAGCAGATTTTAGGAGAAATAATTTTGCCAAAGAGTTGACTCCATTTAATTATGAGCCTCCCTCAGTAACTACAGGCTCCGTGTCTCCCTCCCCGACTGTGAGTTATTATTGGATTTTTTACTCTCTTTCATAAACTGCTGATTGGTGGCAGATTGTTTAGCAGCTGCCACCTGCTATAGTGCTTGTTGAATAAATTTCCCTTTTTAGTTTTAGAATAGCCTTGGTCTGCTAACAGCTCTGAAGGCATTTAAGGGGGAAGGGGACAGAGATAATGTTTGGGGGTTTTTTGGCAGGGTTTGATACCGGTCCAGTGCGATTCTTCTGTGAGCCTTGGGCCCGAAAACAGTAAAGCATGTAAATACGCATTTTAAGTGAATAACCTCCTCTCTATTCAGGGAGGATTTAAACGTGCACCTAAGTTCTACTCATTTTTGCAGGATGTAAGTGCTCTCCTGCCCTGTAGTTTTTGGTTCTCTGGAGCCAAGCTTGCATGCTCAACTGAAACGGGGCTTTTGTGACTCCTAAATGGCCATTAGAGGTTGTTCTGTGATTGAGATGATGCTTGAATCCCAGAGAGACTATGTAATGCTCAGTAATTTAAGGAGAAACTGTAGGGAGAACACTTGTCTTTTGAGATGTTTGTTTTGGGATAGTAAAGTGCTGGAAGAGGCTGATGTCAGAGGAGGATGCTGCTCTGCAGCCCCATCTCAGCACAGAGTGCATTCCTGTGAGCTCTGGTCTTCCTGCTGACCTGTGCGGGTGCAGGGCTAGTTACCATCTGTATCTGCAAAATCCCTTCATGAGGAAAGATCCTGCTGACTTTGAGTACAAAGGGAAATGGTGGAGATGTAGCAGCACGCTTCTTAAAAATGCTATGTACACAGGAGGGTGATAGCGGTAAGGGATGTCTGAGGAGACACATGGCTTTTCCTCTGCAAGTTTCAGTATGTCTTGGCTGACAGGGTGAATCCTCCCAGCAGGTTCACCCCACTCAAAGCAGCTCTGAACCCACTTCTTGCAGGAAAAAAGAAAGCATTTGTCTGAATAGGATTTTTTTTTTTTTTTTTTTTTTTTTTTTTTTTTTTTTTTTTTTTTTTCCCCAGCAGAAAACCCCAAAGGAAGGGGAAAATTAGCATGCAGCTTTCCACATGTAGGTGACTGGCCAGTGTCTTCCTTTTGGCTGTCTCTCTGTGGTAGGAACCAAGGCCGTTTAAATCAAGTAAGTGGGTAGTGTGAGCAACTGATGGATTCCTCTCTTGTAACAGCTGCTGTCGCTTTTGTTGGGGAACTTTTTTTAAAAACAAGTATAGGAGGGGGTAGTGCCCGTTGTTCTGGCCAGAATCCAGTTTGGATAATTGCATTCTGCCTACCTAAAATTGTAATGGCATGTTTATGCTCCCCATCTCAGTAATGCCTGAGGATCCTTTGCTTGCAACTTGCTGTTTAAATATGAAGTTATTAGTTGAGTCATCAACATTAATTTTATTCTTTATTTCAATCAACAAATAATGGTCCTTATTCAGGTAGTACAGAACCTTCATAATAATATTTTTTAGTGGATCCACACTAATAGTATATTTTAATATATTATTAATATAATTTCAATGAGAATGTCTCTGGTGGCCTGGGTTTCAAAGATGTGAACATCCACTGATTTAACTTGCAGCTATTACTGCATGGCAATCTGAGAATCAGGCCAATCACACCTAGTAATTAAAAAACATCATGAACTATTTTTGATTAGTGTGTTCCAACTGCCCCATATTTTCAGTTAAGCTGCTTCTTAAACCACGTATATTTCAATTTACAGAGAAAGTAGCACTTAAACAAAGATCTAAATGGAATTTAATCAGTTATTTAACGTCTTGATCAAGATCACCAATTTTAAATCTCTCTGGACTTCCAGGAAGGTGTGTGGAGCCAAGATCAGATTGGTTAGTTTGTATCTGATTTAAAAACAAAAATGAGGTTGCACCGAGCATATCTTCATGTTGATGAGGGTGTATGGAGGGAAATGCAGATGCAGATTTAGGGTTTGGAGGTAGATTTGATACTGGTTTAAAACTTAGATCCAAACAACCCCAAATTATGGACCAATATACAGATCTTAGTTTTGACGTGCCTCTCCAATGCATCCCAGTGGGTGTCTTGTTGGACAAACCATGCCTAAACTCACCCTCAGGGAGCATGTTCAGGTTGCAAACCTCAGTGAAACTTGGTCTTCAAAACAACCTCTGCTGGAAGACCATTCTCACACCCACTGAGGTCTCGACCAATCTGAGAAGTTCCTGTTGGGCAGCAGACCTATCTCAAAGGGCCTGGCAGACGTTATGCCATGTCCTGAGCAATGATCCTGCTCCTGCAGGTGGAGTTTGGCCAGTGCATGGCTTAAAGTGCGACTCTAACCCTTCCCTCTTTCTCTCAGCACTCAGAGAGACCCTCCTCTTGCGTCTCCTGCCCCATGGGGTCAGCATTAGGCAGAGGCAGAGGTTCCTATCCCTTTTCAAGGGCAGGTGGGTTGCAGGGTGTGCACTGCTCTTCCCGCTCCCGTTCCAGACTTTCAGCCTCCTCACGCTGGCTGAGATTCAGGCAATTGGAAAAGCAATCTACATAAAAGAGCGAGGAAGCCTTTTTAAACCTGTCATCCTCGTTCATCGATCAAAGATTATGATCCTACTTTCTCATTGTTTTATGGAGAGCATTTGTTTGTTTACTACTTTGGCAGCTATCAGTACATAAGCAATGCATATACTATAAATACACCCATTATCCAAAGGCCCAGCTCTGTAAGCACTGGCAGGCGCTGTGCTCACTGCCATCAAGTTGATAGAAGTACTCCAAACAATAAGCGCTGCGCTCGACCGGGTATTCATATTTCGATCTTTCTTCAGCAGAAAAGACAAAAAGATGAAATTTGCCCTATGCAGAAACCTAAGAGAGAGGCCAGTCATCCACTGCTGAAACATGTTGGTGGATAAGTGGGTGGGAGGCAGCATCAAGCAAAGGCATGGAGATGTTGCTCAGGTGTGGACATCAGTGCAGTGTGGTGGGTGGCGTAGGAAGGGGCTATGGGAGAAGTCAGTGCCTTGCATCAGAAAGCAGGTTGTGAGAAACATGCAAACAGCTGAAAGAAAGCTCAGGAGGGAGGCAAGGAAGAGAGGAAGGAGATTGGCAGGGAGGTGCCTGCAGAGTTGGGTGAGAAAGGGTATTAGAGCTGGCTGAAGGAGGGGGGCATTGTGGTGACTGAGAGAGGAGGTGATGAGGGAAGGAAATGAATGTCCAGTTCTTTCACCTTTGCAGGGCTGTGTCCCATCCTGGGGAACATGGAGTCAGGGGTCCTCACTAAGCAGCAGGCACAGTGGTGATGCCCCTTTCATGGTCCCCCTCTGCTGCCAAGCCCAATGCCGAATTGTTTGAAATCATTAAAAACTCAGAAAAACTTTGTTCTTTTTCATGCTTTGAGTACTTTGTCAGAGGGATTTTTCAGATGGAGATTTTGTTGTTGCATGAAGGAATAAAACCATGCATTGTGGCCACAAAGATTAGTAGTTAGACCTGTTTATGCACACAGCCATCCAACCACTATTATTTGCATCCATATAAACAGAAGCTATGCTAAGGCCTGGCTGAAAATCAAACCCATTGTGAGCTGCCTAGAAGGCTTCAGCAGATGGGAGCCTTATAAATAAAATGTGGTGTGATTATTAACTGGCCTAGCAGTTCAGTGCGTTTCTAACAATGATTATTTGGAATGACATGATGACTGTCCTATCTTGAAGGTTGAGTTCATCTTATCTAGCGGACTGAGACATTTAAAAGCAAAATGCACAGTCCTTCTTCTTCTGAGGCAATGATGCTTTGAACCCCATTGTTTCCCACAATGTATGAAAAAAGGAACTAACTGCTGCACAGGTTGGATTAACTTCAGTGCCAATTACATTAGCAAATTCATTTTACAACTCCGTAGAGCTGCTTTAATTGACCTCCATCCTAGTTCAGCACCTATTCTCTCACTCCCAGCCTCAACAACGGTAGACTGTGCTTTGCTATTTTGAGATAAAGATATAGCTAATTTCAAACAAAGGGAACTGTAGCTGACAGTGATCTGTCTGACTTCGAGCAGCACTATGTCCTACATCAGAACAAAATAAAGGCTTTTTCACACAGCACACCAGCATTCGGTTGTGGAAAAAAACCAGGCTGCTTATAAACATGTGAACCCAGTGAGCAGAGATAAATAATTCAGTTTCCTCTGTGGTTCCTGGCCAGCTCCGAAATCCCCAGTCAGAAAACACCCCACAGGCTCTTCCTGGCATAGTGACCAGCCCTTTAAACTGGGGAGAGGCAATGACCCATGCCTCCCAAATGGCTGTTTTCGGTTCTCTCATGTATGACAACTCCCTCTCCTTCAGTTCAACGCTTAGGAGTTTTCACCCAGCTTTCTCTTTCTTATTCATGAGGTGGTTGTTGCTCTTCACATTCTCCTCTCCGTCCCACTAGCAGGAATGAAAGCAGTTTTCTAGGTTTTTAACCCATTTTATTGGCTGGGCATGGTTGCTCCGTGCGCTCTGTTTCCATTTTTTACCAAAGTTGATGCTTCCCAGCGCTGATGAGATTCTGTCTGTGCCCAGTGGCTGCCGCCCAGCTCTACCATTTCAGCAGCTGAATTCCCTTTCTGGAAGATTTCACAGTTCACTTTTGTGAGAGAATATCCTCGTCAAAATACCGATTGAGAAAATGAGATGTAAAGTCTAACGACAATGGCAGGCTGCAGAGTGGGGCAGTGTTGGACCTGAGTTACTCTTGCCTTGGTGCCACTGGTTCTCGGAGGTGGCTTTTGCTATGGCTGGAAGAGTGGCACTCCTACATTTACAAAGGCCTCGTTTTGATGAATAAAGTTAGACAACAACTGAGTAATACAGGTGTGTTCCCATGTGATGACTATGAAGTAAATGATGGCAACAGGTGAGCTCAGGAAGAATACATTGCTGGAGGTGGGCAAGGAAAGCATTGCCTTCAGGAGAGCCACCTTGGGCTCTTCTGTTCTTGTGTCTTGTTCTAGAGTGACTATCAGCTGGATGGAAAAAACCTACCAGCTCTTGAAACACTGCCCCATGCGTCCAGTACTGAACTTCATGCAGTCATCTCTGTATGGTCTCCTTGTATTTACATGTGCCTTTCTCATGGAACTTAATGTCAAAAGATCAAATACTGGGGGAGTTGGTGTGCAGGGACTGCAGAGTAGGACCCAACCTTGGCCAAGGTGCATTACTTAAATTGTCATATCCTTTAGCCTGCAGTTTGATTGGGTTTTATGTTTTTTCCAAGAGTGCCTCAGAAATCTAACCGAAAAAAGTAGTGCTTCACTGCTAATAAGAAAGTGGAGGTGACTCACTACTATTAAAGGTGAGTTATATAGAGTAATTAGATTTTAGTGGATCTGTTTATGAGTTACTTTCCCAGACACAGAGATATTAAAGCTCATCTTCACAGCCCTGCCTGCCTGCCATCTCCTCCAAGGCTGCAGAAGCCCTGCCTGCCACACTGTTAGCACTGCCACTGGCCTTGGCACACGCATAACATCCCGTGCGTGGGCACACACAAGCATTCACACACACACACACGGACTACAAAGGTGAAGAATATTTTTATGACATTATTTTTACGATAATCTATTTCAATGGTTAATTTAGTTTGGGGCACTGATTTATAACAAGTTTATAGATCTTTTTTACTATTCTTTGTTGAATTATAGAGGTGGCATGTGTGAAATGGAAGTACTTGGCCTATTGTTCTGCTTCTCACGCAACCAGTATAGTTGAGACAATAAAAAGATCTATAAAATTAATATATACAGAGAGAAAGGGACAGAGACAGAGAGAATATGTAATGCTCTAGAGTCTGATACCACATTTATTTCTCCCAGAGAGGTTAAGATACAGAATTTACATGTGGAAATACCGAAAAGATCTTACCCTCTCGTGTGGAGAGAAATGACTACTAAGCATCCGGGCTATCACCTCCTTTATTTATAAAATTAATTTTCATTGTATAACTTTTTGGTATTCTTTTAGGCTAGAACCATATTGCTTCGCTAACAGCTTGGAACTAGGCCATCTATTGCTGAGGGCTTGCTGGCCTGGAGTTTTTAGGCAGGCTTTTTTTGAGACATAACTGCACTAAGATTTCAAGTGCCATTTTTTTTGTACTAGTACATTATATCATATTTAAATATACCTGCATGTGAATCCATGCACACTGTAATAGACAAATATTTATATATCTCTCAACAAAACCATTACATGCTCACACATATTAAATGTCATAATAGCATTTTTATCCTACCTGTGCTAAACTGGGTTCTGTGTATACTACTAACTACACACGCGCATTCAGCTCCCTAGTCTACACCCACTGAGGCTTTTTCTGTCATTTCAGACCATTGAAAAGTGATATATTTAAGGTCTGGTGTCTCAGGCTATTTTGAGACTTACTGTTATTCCCTTCTTATTTATAAAAAAGCAGTATTTGCTAGCAGCCTTTCTTTTATCTATAACCAAGTGACTAGGGAATAAAGGAATTTTTACCTAATTTTTCTTTAGAATTTTCTTTAGCTATTAACCTGTATGAGGTACTAAGGAGATGGAAGCAGGTATAAAACACACACAAACCAGTACAAGTGCCGTGTTTTGTATCATTAGTGCAGTTCCTTTGAATGACTGTTGGTTTGCTCTTGTACCAATAGCAATAGCAGTGCTCTTTTTTTTCCCCTTGGTCAGAGCTATACTAAGATAACGCTTAATCAAAAGTTTAACAAAACCTTGCAATGAAGTCTGAGCAATTAGTCCATATTAAAATGGTGGGGTCACTTCAGAGCCATGGTATCTTGTCCAAGATGTACTAATCTCTCAGATCTCCAAAGATATATTTGCAAACTGCTGCTATTTTCAACTCTCCCCTTTCCCCAGTCTCTCCTCTGTATGTTAAATTGGGTAAACAAATAGGTAGTAGGTAGATAATTGTGAAGCTGGTTGATGCCTTATTCTCTCATGTGCATAAAGGACAGCAAACTTCTTTAATAAACCCATTGATGTGCCACAATTTCTTCTGCGGAGTATAAATATATGGTAATGTGAGGTCTGTCTTCTTGTCACAACACGTCACCACTTCTATTTGTACAAAACAGAATAAACCCACCAAATGTAATATTGCAGTCAAATGGAAAGAAAATTCCTGGTTTCTACTGTCAGACAGAAAAGGCAGAACAATGACTTGAATAGAATTGCAGTTTATCTCATTAGGTGTTAAAGAAAAACAATTTATTTCATAAACTGTGAGTCATTTAAAGGTTTCAAATATTTTAATGAAGTTTAACAATTCTGTGTAAGATGGATATTGTTTTCTTCATTTGGCACATTCATCATCCTGTGCAACAGAAACCAGGGTTGTCCACACAACAGAGCAGTCTGGGTTGAAGGTTACAGACACTGACAAATGATCAAAGTGATTATTTTCTTTTTCTTTTTAATAAGCAAAACTTCCTGGAGTTTTTTTCTCTCTGGAAACATAAATAATAAACCTACAAGATCTGGCAAAGCCAAACAGTCGAAGAGAAATACCAAATAACAGAATCTGGCTTAGTGCCCAGCAAATTATTGAATAAGATTATTTGGTAATAAAGAAGGAAATACACTTGGGCTCTACATCATTCAAAGATACAGATCAGAACAGCCAAGTATGGCTTTTGGTGGCAGGGAGTTTTATCAACTAACAGTTCCGTAAGGATACTCACCATAGTGAGTACTGATGCAAACAACTAGAGCTAATGATGGTACATCAGAACTTCCTACTACATTTTTAATCCAAGTCAGGTCATTATTTCATCAGACATTGAATTTCAAATATTTGTAGTACTAACACCATCAACTACAAACATAAGTAAGGCAATATTCAGGTATGCAAAGCTTTGTCAGAGGGTAAATGCCTGCAGGTAGCATCATATTGGGACATAAAAGGCTTAGATTGGCTTTGCCTGGATTATTTCATATTATTTGCAAACATCTGGCAACAGAACAGTTGTGGTTTGCTTTCTGGACATATTGTGTCTTATCCATTCAAGAATATTTTTTTTTTTTTTAAATTCTAAAAGTTGATAGATGTTGGGATGCAAAAAAAAAAAAGAATAACTGTACTTGCATTACCTAGGGATAGAGTTTCTCCTGCATCTGAACCTAGTGTCAGCAATTGCTTTATAGCCAGCTCTTATCAAATGACAACCTCTGGTAAGGCTTTTAATGCCTGCCAGCTGATAGAAATGAAAGCATACGGAACCAATTAGTTAAATGCCCCATCCAATGATTAGGTTTGTTGACCTTGCATCAGGGCATTATAGCGGTGCAAATGGCTGGAAGCTGGGCAGGACCACTCCATTATCAGGGGACTGGAAAGTCTCCCTGCCCCAGGGTCTGTAGTAAGTAACATAAGGGCCTTTTGGTCAGAGAAATGTCAGATGCTGAGCCTTCTGCTTCACAGCTGAAGTGGAGATGGGCTCCTACAAATTTGTGAAGCATTTATATAAGCTAAATTTTCAAGAGTGCTCTAGTCTTAACGGATATGCCTGCAGTTGCAGTGAGGATCTACAGCCTGTTCAGGGGACATGTATGTTGGCAGCTGGGTTGTTTGTGTGTCTGCTGAACCCACTCACTGCAGGCATTAAACTGTGACTTGAATCAACTGTTGGAAGGAGTCAACAGAGAAAATGGATAGGCTTACTCTCAGCTGATATCTTCAAACTAAGGTGAGTCTTTCCAAATGCTTTATATTTGTCTTTCCTCTTTTACTTTTGTATCTTTTTGCTTCTGAAGGTGTTAGAAACTATTCTTTTTCCCTCTGTAGCAGAAGTATTTATATGTGTAATAGGAGGAAGATGGCAAAAAATGAATCGGTTTCTCTCTGTTAAGGAAAATTGATTAAAAGTATCTATTAGGAACACTTATCTGAGCCCCTTTTTAGCCAGTTCGTCTTGTAAAGGACTAGATCTGCAGGGAAGTGGACAAATCTTAACCAAGGGTCTTCTGCAAACCCTTTACAGGAGAGCATGCAAGGGTTATGGTTATTTTCACTTTGCTTCTGGCTTCTGTCCTTTACTGCCTTTGGTGTGGTGTCCAAGGTAGCTACCTATCCCACCTGAGTCTTACCCAGCCGCGATAAGGTCTGCCAAAAGCCTTCTCTCTGGCTAGGTCAGGAGCTTATTCCATTTAGTCTGTCAACTGCATGATGCGTAATTGTGTACTAAGATAAAAACCACTGTGAGCTATCCACTTAGGTAGAAACCCACATATTGTTCATACCTATCTGAATTACATTGGTAGTTTCCTGTTCTCACCTGTTCCAACTTATCTTTCTGGTAACAGATACAAATGTCTTTCAGGGTAGGTGAATGGTGCCCACAGAATTTTTCTTCCATGCAGACAGCCTGTGCAAATGAAATTCATGCCCATTGTTTGAAATTTCTCCACGCTCTTCTCTGTAGAATTCTTTGCAGGAGCCTTTTGACAACAACTTTGGGACTGTAAGGGGCAAATAATGTGAAACACGTTTCTAATGAGCAATAATTACAGGTTTAAATAGCTGGCACAATCAGTGTTCAGTGATTTCATTATTAGATGGCACCGTAATTTATGCTAATCCTGATAACGGTTCCGGATGAGAGAGGTCCAGACATAGGCGATTGCACTGCAATTATTTACACCCTGTATTTCTGAAACAATAGATATGGTAATTTGGAAATCAGATGACTGTGATTTCATTTATTCTGGTAGGAAACACATGTAACAAGTTGTGTCAACAGCTATAAAATTAAATAGGATTATTTGATTTCCGATTCTAGGTTTACTCCTTGTTAGCTTTCTCTGCCCTAGAAGACCTATGAATCAAAGAAAGTCCCAAGAGGGGGAAAGCAAGCTTTTATTTTTTAGTGATCTGGAATTATTTTTTTTTTCTACCCTTCTGTAAAGCTTGAGTTTGGCTACAGGTTCTCAATGCAAGCAAAAGTAAGGGGTGAACTTCATGAGTCTGCTTTCATCACCAGCTTTGTAATTACCACAAAGACAAACCTCTCAACCTTCTGGGTGCAAGCTGGAGCACAGGAGGCTCCATATTAACATAAGGAAAAACTTTTTCACTGTGAGGGTGGCAGAGCACTGGAACAGACTGCCCAGAGAGGCTGTGGAGTCTCCTTCTCTGGAGACATTCAAAACCTGCCTGGACGCGTTCCTGTGTGACCTACTCTAGGTGGTCCTGCTCTGGCAGGGGGGTTGGACTAGGTGATCTTTTGAGGTCCCTTCCAGCCCCTAACATTCTGTGGTTCTGTGATTCTCCAACCATTCCCAAGTGACTGGGATACCCACTTGTGCAAGTAAACCATTAGTGGACTGTGAATTTTCAGGTTAAAACATGCCAGTCCAGTGGGTATCAGGGCTTCCTGCCAGCTCTGCTCAAGGAGGTTGGTGTGGCAGACTGCAGTGCTTGAGGGGAACATTAAAAAATGGCCCTGTCTGCAATGGTTGGTGTTTCCTGGTGACTTTCAGCTGGAGACTTGCATTTAATGAGCTGTGTTATTCCTATCTGGAGGTGACACTTGTAACAGACATATTCCTGACTGCAAAGTCACATCCTTCCATCCAAGAAAAAGATAACTGAGTGCTAAACAGCCAAGATATCAATAGAAATCTTAGATAGTGAAATGTATTAATAAATCCCAGGCAGTCCCCTGGAACCAAACTGCCGGGGCTCATCTCCATAACCTTCTCTGTTTGTCTTTCCTCTTATAAGCTGCTGCCAATGGGAGCTGCCTCCGTCTTCAGATTAACCCTGACACTAATCATTCCCACAGTCCCATAGTTCAGCTGGACCCACCACAGAGGTTTAAGGTGAAAAGAAATGGAGGCTGGTGTGTTTTCAGTATGCAGAAGACTGGTAAAGCCTTTAGCAGGAGAACCTGCACTTGAGTCTCGGGTTCATTCCTCAGCACCTCAGTCATGCCAAACAAGTCAATTACTGTTCATGTGTTTAAAGTTAAGCCCATCCTATTGCTTCACTGGACTGGAAGATCAGGTCTTTGGTGTGACTATGTGAGGTAATAGTCTGTTGATTGTTAGAAGTTCCTGGAACAATCAGAATTCTAGTCACTCTGCCAAAATATTATTCACTGTAATTAGGACAACGCACATTACTAAAATCCCATTCACTCTACCTCTCATCTGTTCCTCCTCTGGTGAACTTGTACAATCTTTCATAAATAGACATTTCAAATTTTGGAAATTGCTACTGTTGTTAGTGGAATAGATATGCATGTTCTAGGAAGGATTTTTTTTTTCTTTCCAAAACATGGTCTGGACACTAAAGACCAGTCTGTATATATTGTATTTCCTTTCTTTGATTGCTGTGACTTTTCTGCTGTATCGATGCTGGAGGGGGTACAAGAAGGCATGCAAATACCATAGCTATAAATGAAAAGGAGTACTGAAGAACTCATCAATTTGCAATATTCGTATCCTGATGAATCCTAAATAGTGTCTACCATCAAGTTTCTGTTTCATGATGTAAGAAGGTCTAGGGTGGCCCTGGTCATAGGTGGTTGGCAGTGCTTCAAGTGTGGGGCAGTATCAGGGCAGCTTAGGTAGCAGCTTGTCGGCAGCTTTGGTAGCAGCTCGTCAGCAGCTGGGCTCGCAGGGCTCCTGCATGTTACTGTCTGTATGTTTGGCGTGCTCCCGGGTGCTCTCACTTGCTTTCTCTTGCCCAGATCCAGGGCTGTTCAGGCATCCTGCCACTGCCCTCCCCAACCTCCCTGGGCAAGGAACAAGGCGAGGCTGGCTCAGGTGCCAGATTTTGGAGGCATGGCCACTTCTGGGAAGCTGAGAGTTGGCTTTATGAAAGTTGAATGTCCGTATAACTGCCAACTCCCAGCAGAAAGGATGGGAAATGACTGCTGAACAAACTGGTATAATGCACGTATTTGACAGTGGACAGCCATGGAAAATTGTATCCAGAGGCTTTGGTAAACCTTATCTGAAATACTCAAGATGTTTAAGCTGAGCTATCTCACAAGAGAGGCTCTTGCTGTGGTTTTGATACTTTTGGTATAGCTGAGATTTCTGAGAATAGCCATTCTTTGTGGTAGTTCATTTTCTATTTCTGATCATAGCCTGAACTGGAAGGACACAAGCAGAGCAACTGCAAAACAAACAGGTGAAGCTATAAAACCCTCTTTCCCTAGCTTTTTAGATCTGCCAACTTTATTATTTTAAAGTTTTGGTCAGGTGAAGTTCCAGATTAATTCCCTCTTTATACAAAGAAACTTGCCTATATATTTAGTAGAAATGTAAATTGCTGAAGGAGGAAACCTGACTGTGGTGTACAGTGTGTTGTCAGTGTTAGGACGGTAGCTGTCAAAAGCAGACTTCAGTGTAATCAGCTTGTCTTTGGCTTCATATACAACCCATTAATATACCAGCTTTGCCTTGTACAGCATCTCACTATGTTTAGAAAAGGAACACTCCAGTGCCTTGATCTCTTCCAGGAAAATTGCTTCATTTACAAGCTTACTTTATAAATATAGAAGTTAATTCCACAGCACTGCATCTTCACTTCATAGGAAAATATTCTGTGTTTATCTTCTGAAACCAGTGGACATAAAACACTCCATGTCGGAAACCTACAGCATGCAACTTTGAGTAAAGGGATCTGCTTCTGTGATGGTTAAGATAAACAAAGATCTGACTGGAGGAAACATCTCCATTCTGGAGTTCTTTTCTGTGGAAGTTACAAATGGCTTTGTTGCTATGTAATATAAACAGTTTTTCAAAATGCTGGTGTTGAGCTATTGATATTTAAGATCACCTCATTAATCATCTTTGGGAGTAACAAAGTTATCTAAGTTCACGGACTAGCTGCCTAAAGCAGATAATAAATAGCAGAGAAGAAATAACACTTAAATACAACATTAGTGAACCTTTGGATGTGTGTAAGGATTGATTTAGAAATACTAGGTACATCATAAAAAGGTTTCATAATGGTGGGGAAATGATCTGGTCAAGGGTCAGGTGTACAGTGTGGGGAACAGAAAGGAAACTGTGCGAATGCAAGTGGTGGTGAGTGTCATGCAGAAAAAAACCTTTATGCTAAAATGCCAGTAGTACATTATTTTATTTTTGTATGCATTTGGAGAACCAAGATGAAAAGCAGGATTAGGTTGGCGTCTTGCAGTTGTGAGTAAAAAATGTGAAAAGCAAACCATTTTCGTAGAAGAAAATGTACAAATCTGACCCTTGCTGGCTCTGTGATTTGTGTGAACACTGACAGGAAAGATCTGCAAAAGAAAAGCAGTTCAAGGAGATCTAAGCTTGATGAAGCAGGCAAGGCAGTTGCCAGGGTTAGAAAGAGGAGCTGATCTCACCCACAGGGAAGCACAGGAGATAGTCAAGAGGCTGTGGAAGCATACAGAGATGTGGCGGGGAGCAGCAGTCATTTTTCAGTATTTGGCTTTGTCGCCCTTGTCATATAAAGATAGCAAAGTGAATGTGTTCTCCAATCACAATGGTCAAGTTTTCCACCTGCATCACCTTCACTTGGTATTAAGTGCAAACAGCTGTGAAAGACCAGCTGAGGAACTGGGTGTAAATGTAGATATTTACGGATGTTCATGAGCTTGTGGGAAGGAGGAAAATAAGGACTACATTAAGAACAGAATAAGCTGTTTGCTTTTGACCCTGAACACCTGTGCAATCCAGGAAGTTAGTAATATTGCATGATAATCTTGTTTACTCAAGGTTTCCTCAAAGATAAAATAATGTAGGTTCCCAAGAGTAGTGCCTTCAGAAATGAATGGCATTCCACTGAAGCTAAAAGGATTTCTTAAACCACTGAAGCAGTGTTGTGTAGTGCAT
Organism: Leptosomus discolor; assembly: GCF_034619465.1. NCBI lineage: Eukaryota > Metazoa > Chordata > Aves > Leptosomiformes > Leptosomidae > Leptosomus > Leptosomus discolor. The sequence continues at coordinate 29,488,534 of NC_141393.1, forward strand.
TTCTGGCTGTGCTGACTAATTGGAAGAAACCCTCTTTGCTCTCACAGTGTTTGGAAGTGACTCAGGAAAAATGCATAATATGAACACTTAAATGAGTACTCAGGTGTCAGTCATCAAAACTGCATGTTTACTTTTTTTTTTTGGGTTGAACTTCCTCTGTTAGAAAGAAGACACAGAGCTGTTTGTTCAGGTGCCATCTAAAATGGCTGTGATGGGAAGAAAAAAGTGAAAACAATTTTTTTCCTCTTTCCCTGATCACTTTCCGAAACGAGAGCTACTATTTATGAAAGGACGTCTTAGTCTCCGTGTCTAAGATGCACATCAAGACTGACCTACTCCTGCTATGGACAGCCTGGGGACTAGTTTGATTTGTCTTCATTGGTCCTCTAGGACTCAGAGGCCAGGTTTGGCACTGGAAGCCATTGACAGGATGCTTTGAGGAAGGTCTAGCAAAAAAGCTTTGCAATACAATACGTGGGGCCGCTTTTGATATCGCTTAACCTGACACTGCTTCCGTTTACTTCCACAGGCATCAGCTGCTGTTTTTCCTCATACACAACTTATGCAAAAGCAGATTTGAGCTTTATGTTCAAATTGTTTTGTTACCCAAATCTGCTTAGTTGAAATGGAGATTGGCCTTCTGGAAGGGGAAAAAAACCCCACCCTGCTGCTTTGACCTTCCTGTGGACAGCATTTTCAGGAAAAGAAACTAGATCAAAAGTGTTACTATAAATTCAGAGAAGGACTCTCTCATTCTGTTCTATAGGGGACTTGAAAAATTTTATAAAGTGGCAGAAATTGTTTGTTGAGTAGATATTTTTCCCCTGACTCTTCCAACTCTTTACAGTGTTGTGTATTGTAGTTTTCATATCTCTTTGAAGGCAGCTCTGTGCTGGATTCTGGCTTATTTAAACCTGACTTTTACTCCCATCACAATCTTGCTTGGATTGCAGACTTTTTGAGAAAGGGGCATCCTTTCATCGCATGTCCTCAGTGTCTGCCACAATAGGATGCTTCCACCTGACTGAGGAATCTGGAAGCTACTGCAGTGCAAATAATAAGTAGTAGCAGGAACAGCAATACTCGTTTACCCACCATTGCTACCTGAAGGAACACTTAAAAAACGTGTCCAGGATGTACCAAATCCTAGCCTTGGACAACCCCGGGGTGCCATTGTTGGTGCCAGAAGTGTTGCACAGTGTATAGGAAAGTGTAATACATGGGGCCTCTGTCAGAGAGGAAGAAATGGAAAATCTGTTGCCAGAGAATGAGATTAAATGTTTATGAATATTTTTGTAAATAAAAAGGAAAAAATGAAGGTGTGGTTTAGGATTAGAATAGGTAAATACAATACCATATTTGTAAATGTTAACAATTGATTCTACTTGGAGACTTTATGTCTTTTTAAAGAGAGAATCATCATATGTTTTATGTTGTTTTAGTCACTGGTTTAGATCAATTCAACAGGCACTTCGTAAATGCAATTTATATTTTTCTTTTAAGTGAAAAATGTGTTTCTCTTACAATTTCTTTTTCTGCCTGTCTTTAAGAACCCTGACAGAAGTTCAAAGCTGTAAGTTGGCTCACAAACATGAGAGCATTGCTGCTTTAAAAGCAATATAATTTTAATACAACTTATTTTGGATGCAAGATGTACTGAATTGCTCAGAGAATGAGTAAAAAAAAAAAAAGTCTTTGATTTCTTTATTTCAGTATTTAATAGGGCCCAGTTTTATAGAGATGGAGGCTTGTGTACTTAATTTAAAAAAATCAAACCCTGTAATTAGTATTAATTACCTCTTCTGGAGAGGTCTTTGCAAGAAAGCCAAAGATTGACTGAAAAGAGGGACTGACATGCCTTCTCCCCAGGGGTTGCCTGAGGTCAGCAGGGAGAGATTCTGCTGTGTGGTGTCAGGCCCTTATACTGGGCAGCATCTGATGTAGCTGCTTCACTGGAAGATCTAACTTAGTGTTAACATCTGTGGTTTTGGTTTCTTTTTTTCCTTAACAGTCAGCTGGACTGGAGGATCTTCTGTGTGCAGAACAGGCCTTCCTAACTTCCTCCAGTCAAGTGTTTCTCCTCCTCCACTGAAATAACTACCTACAACTTTTCCTATACAAGCATTGCAGTATTTACTTAAAAATATTTCCTGCATATACCACTGTTGCAATTCATATGAAGGTGATTGATGTGATTTTAAGGAAATAAATATTTAGAATTGTCTGCCTCTGGGAAATGCATTTAATTAGATTCTCGCCCCTTACTTAAAGCACTCTTATCAACTTTTGAAAATGTTATTTAAACTTACACCCCCCACTTTATTAAGTTGCAGATGTACCATATATCAAAAAACCAAACTGTTCATAGCTGTGAAAAAGAGGGCCCAAAGCATAGCTATGGCAAAAGCACTGAAACAATCTTCTTAAGGAATATTCTGTAAAAAAGTTATTTTGGATCATTCATGCTATTCTTAAATTATGTAGGAGAGAATGGTATTGTACGTACTATTCTTAATCAAGAAAGGATTCCCCCTTGCCCGAGAATAGTAGCTCTATTCTAGAAACCTGGTAGCATTTTCTCTGCAGGGCAGCAAGTGCTCATAAGAATTTAAGGCACAAGAAGTAAAACTACTAAAAGCCTGTATGCGTGTAACACCTGTGCTTAAGGGACTTGAACTCTTGCACCTTCTGTGTTTCTTGGCAAATAAATCACTTTGAGTGATTGCACAGATCCAAAGTACTTGTTTACATGGTGTCTGCACCATGTCTCCTCCAATCTCCATTCTTATCTGGGGAAGGAGGGGGACTGCCCTAAACCCTCATGCAGTCCATGATTGAGAATGAATTCCCTTTATTGCTTTTGCTCCCATCACTTAATCAACCTTTGTAGCATAAATAGTTTAGTGTAAACAATTCTCTAGATAATAAATACTCATTATATTTTTTTTTTCCCTTATCCCTGAAGGAGTATTTTGCTTTTGTTGTTATTTGGGGCCTATACCAGCTTTTCACAGTGCTGAAATGTTGAAACTGGGCTTCAAATATTGTCATTCATCTAAAATTGCCACAGTTGCTAGTAAGCCTACCCATGCTGTTTGTGTTGCCTGTGTAAAATGCCTCTCAATTAATGCATTTGTGAGAGGAATAAAAGGAAAATTGTCTGCAAATCCTTCCACAAGAGGATTCAGTGGCTCAAGAAAAGCCTTCAAGAAGGCTCTTCCCAAGCAAATTATCCTCCTGAGATGAAAATTGCATTTTGTTACCTGTAAAAGTGCTACTCTAGGTCTGATCACCTTCCTTATGGATTCCCTTTTTCCTTGGGTCCTGCTCTGGAAAGGTCTAAAATGACAGCTGCTCCATATGAGAAGGCATCTTCAAGGCCACCATTGAGATACTTTGCAGGATAAGGTTCCAGTGATATCACCTGCCCCAAATTTTTTATCTAAAATGTCTGAGTTGTTGTTTCCTTCCTTTTTGGTTGTTTTTTGGTTGTATTTTTTTTTCCTCCCTCCTGCCACCACCACCTTTCTCCTTTCTTCTTCTGTACATTTACTCGCAAAATCAAGGAGCAGCTCTACTCCTCAGATATTGCCCAGGGCCCTTTCTAACTAGGTGTGGAAAAGCCTTTTCAACAGCTGGACAGAATGATGAAAGATGAGCAGCTTCCGTAAGGAGACTTTTGAAATCTCATGTATGCATCTGTGGTATCTTTTCTTCTCTCAGGCTGTCATCTCATCCCACTGCATCCTTTACCACTTCCATGGCTTTCTTGAGGCATTATCAGATACCTGTAGAGTGGCAATGTATTTTTCTATGCACATTAATAAGATTATATATGTCCATGCTGTTTTGTAAATGTTATATATGTTAAATGGTATGTGATAAATACTATATAACCGCCACTGCCTCTTTGCCTGATGCAAACATCTGGATATCCATTCTGCAATCAGCAGGCAGATGTTTTCTGAGCACTAAAAATAGGGGCTGTTGTTTACTGTGGAGTCATTCCTTGCCACTAGGCAGGTAGCCTTTTCTTTAATACCTAAGCTAAGTTTAAAACTAGCTGTCTTTAAAACATACTGAAATTTGCCTGAGGCACTTCTGGAAGATATACTAGAGCTCCAGTTTAGTCTGACCAACAGAATGGCTAATACTTACTCAGATTTCTCTTTTTGTACATCTTAGTGTGTGTCGTGCTCTGATTTTTCTCCATCAATGATAAAAGCATTGCATTTGAAAACTGGGTTCCCATCCCAGGTAGGTAGTTCTGATGTCATTAGGGTATTTGATTTCTTTTGATTTCAAGCTGTTTTTTCCAGAGTGGATTTGTAAATCTAAGAAGGCCCATACATTGCCTTTTCTTAAGTAATACTTATTTAGCAGCAAAGAAAATGGAGTAAGCCTAATTGTTTAAATGGTGCATCTCTGCCTGTGAGTTTGCCAAATGGGGAGAGGCAAAAGAAGCATAAGGGTGTGAAAACTAGTATATGCCTTCAGGCAATTTGTGAGTCTAACTTCGTGGGTTTCAGATTGTCTTGGTTTTCATCTTACCGTTTTCAGTCATTGCAGTAGGTAAAAATTGATGTGTTTTGCTCCTAGAGAAGTGAGCGTACTAGTTGTGCTAGATAAGGAAGAGAAAAGTAAGTGGAAATAGGAATTATTCATAGTCCTGGCTTTACTTCATAAAATTGGTTCTGAAGCTGGTATGATGCAGCAAAGGATTCTGCGTGTTCTGCCAATGGAAGGTGATGGCAATGCTGCTCTGCCATACTAAGGCTGCTTGTTAAGCTCATCCTCTTCTTTTTGAAGATGCCACATCCACATCATCTTAAGCAGAGGGTTGTGTGGTAAAAGGGATGTGATCATGAGCTTGAGCTAATACTAAGCCAAACTCTGTCAGTGTAGATAGATGGTCTTCTGGAACTCAGTGTCAGGTGAAGCTGGATGTAGCTGCAGTGTTGATGGGGATGTAAGGGACGACAGGGTACTACTAAGATGAATACAGGCTCCCTTTGTGTAATGTACTAGTTGTTATACACTCTTCACCTCGCTAAATCTGCCTTTAAAATTCGTCCAGCTGAATGCCTGTATGGGTCTCCTGATTCCGTGCTGGTGTCTCTCTTAACAGTGCCAGTGAGTCCTGACAGAGACTCAGTTCTTTAATTCCTGCCTGCACCAAAATGCAAAACTTTCCCACAGCAGTTTAACAAATAGATAGCTATTTACCTAAGGATTACTGAAAGGTCCCAGAGTGACATTGCTGGAAATTGGTGCATTTTGTCTATAGTGTGAACAATGTCAGTACCAACTTCTCTTTGCTTTTTCTTCAGGGATGCCCTTGTTTTAGAGGTCCTAGCAAATTCAGCCCTCTAGATGTATCAGTCATCAGCTGTTGGTGAAGTTTCCACTGAAATATGGAGTTTGCTAACTGGAATTGTCACGTCTGTGTTCTTGTCATGACCTTCACAACAGCTTCAGAGTGACTGAGCTGGACCTGAATCATTCACTGTTCTACTTCATGCCTCACAGAATAGCTTAGATATGGTTTCCTTCAAATAGGTGTTTCTTACTCACACAGAAGAAGGAAGTTTTTAAAAGATTGGTCTTGTGTTGTGGCATGGAAGCTGAGCTTGTAAATATTTCAACAGGCACTTATCTCCTTTGATGCTGTGTTGCGGGGTGTTGCAAAGTTGGCCTACGGTTGCTATTTGTGAAGCCTGGGGGAGGAAATCTTGTTTCTCAGGAAAGGTGAGAATGAAATCAAATGACGTGTGACTCCAGGTGAGCAGAATAGCTTTTGGTAAGGGGAGCACTAGTATAAAATGTTCCTCTAGATTAAGTTCAGACACATAGGAAAAGCAATGACATCATTAAGGTGGTTTGTGTCAGAATTCTGTCTAAGTACAAAATGAATGTAATTATCTACAGAGTATCACCTTTGTCTGTCAGTTGCTTGCTGGCTGCCTATCCTGGACACTTTATATGTGTAAATATGCCAAAGGACTAAATCCTACAGTAGCAGAAAGGATGGCATAGTTCAGTATTATATGCGTTTATGAAGAAACCACAAACGGCATTAAGTGGTCTAAAAGCCAGTCTGTGATCTGTCAGAATGCAGAATGTGTTTTCGTCACTTTTTCCCTCCAATGTTGTGCCTGGAGGTCCTGCCAGCCAGTATTTTGGCAGTCCCATATGTAAAACAAAAGGCCAATAAGTAAATCTCCAAATAGAGATATTGCCTGTCGCAAGGGGACAGAAAAGCATTTCACAGTTGTCAAAATAACTGGCTTGCAGAGCTATGCATCCTAGATAACTCTCTGGTCAAGCCATGATCTAATATTTTTGAAATACTGAGTTCTGCTTCTGTAGCTCCTTTGGAGTATAAACAGTTGTGGGAAATTTGAGAAGGGCCCTTTTATCTTGGAATTAAATACAGCTGCTGCAATAAAGTAGTTGTCAGTAGTGGATGCTATATGCATGGCTAAAAGGCAGCAGGTTATGGCCTGAAACTGGTGCTTACTGTTCTTTTCAAAGCTTGCTGTTTTGGTCTTCCACCTGTATCCCATGCAACTCTGATTCTCAGGATGTTTCATAATCCAAGAACTCACCAGTAGAGCAGGCTCTACTTTCCTCCTTTGTGACGTGACATAAAAAATTTCAGATTATTTAGTTTCAGTATTTGTATTTTGGCCTCTATGGAAGAAATAGCAGTGGTGCAAGACTTCAGTTGTTGAAATTAGTGGACTAATTTCTATCTAAATATTAAATGGAAGTGGATGTCCATGTTTCCCAAGAGCATGAGATAATTTGGTCACTGGCCAGAGGGTTTGGCTAATAACTGAGCTTGCAGTAAACAGAAATAAATTATTGCAAGATGCCTTAGAGCTATGGAAGCTGTTAAAAAAAAAAAAATTTCTATTAGGTATTCCTGCTGGATCATCAAGTCCCGCTGAACTGAAAACCTTCTCTCTTGAGGCCTGTGAGGAGAAATGTGAATTAAGGTCTGTATTTACTGCATGGCTCTGATGCGGTATCTTGGGAAATGGAAAATATTGGTATTGTATTCATTGTTATAATAGGAAAACAGTAAAATATTTGGAGAAAGCCTCAAAAAAAAAAAAACCCACAAACCCACAGGAGAAACTTGGTCTTGGGCATGGAGTTTCAGGAGTTAGTCATAGATGATAAATTCTTTAGCATATCGAACTGAATGCCCAGCAATTGTTGGTCTTGAGCAATTCCAAATTTTCAAATAGTGCTGAAGATACATCTGAGACAAACACTTCCTTTGAAGAGTCTCATCTTTGTATGACTCTTGGAAAAAACCCAAATATTTGGTTTCAGTAGCTTCAGCTCGCTTTCTTCTGTGTGGGCCAAAGTCCCAGGTCCCCGAGCTGTAATTTGCTGGCAGCAAAACCTTGATGTTCCTTCAGAAGAGGTGAGGAAAAGTCTGCCTAAAACTCAGTTTTGTTCCTGGCAGACATCAATGCAAATCTCTTTGAGTATTTTACTTTCTGTCAAAAAATTGAACTGAATTGTCATCCCACTGGAATAAATCAGGTCTGTATATGGCCTCATAAAAAGAGCTACAGGAATTTTTGATTCTTGGCACAAAGCCACGTGAAAGGTACCTGACTGTGTCATTCAGTTTAACTACGCTCATTCCAGAGCACTGGCCCAAGATAAACTTCCCGTTTTTTGCTGTTGGCCAAAAGCCTATCATTTGGTTTTCAAAGACATGATTTGATGCCAAGCTCCTCTCTGTCATTTATTTTCTTCAGCTATGCAGTAAACTTCTTATCACAACTTTCACTGAAGGCTTGCAGCTTGACTTTTGTCCTGGGTATCTATGAGGAAGAATCTTAGACAAATATTTTATGTAGAGTCTAATGCCTGGTGCATTATCCCGTGTTGTGTGCTAGGGTTTACTCATTCCAAAAAGCCCACCCCTTCACCTGAGTGAAACCCACATTTTCTAATACACATTTTTATTTCATCATACAAGTCCTTTGTTTCCCAAGTATGCAGTTTGCTTGGCTTCTTTTCTCAGATTATCCTCCATTCATCTCTATCTGGTTGAGGGTGGAAAAGATCAATGACCTCAGAACCTGGCTGTTAGCTAAACTACTTGTTTTCTTAGTTGTAAATGTAATTATCGCGATTGCTTTGGATATCTCTAGTATGTTTTTGATTGTATCAGTATGGACTCCAAAATACCAACTATAATGAAGTCCAAATCTAATGTACTGTAGAAAATATTTTCATTACGTTTATCTAAATTTTCATCCTTCAGCTCCATGCTGTTATCTTCTGGGGTTTTGAGATAACTAACTTCCTATTCTTCCCCTCCCCTGCCCCCAACATATCTTGATTTAGAGATAAATATTTTTTAGCTTTATTTGTTTTGTAAACTTTTTCCTCTCCATTATCTAAATACGCTTTTGTTTACCTTTTAAGATAATATTCTAAAACATAAACTTTTTTTAATTTAACTGATGTCTTGAGGAGTTTTATTCCTGTCACCATTGATTACATCATCTCTAGCTTCACGTGTACATATACCTATAAGTATATCTGTCCCTACCTGCACAAGTTTGCTGCAATGTATTTTGCATGATTTGTGCTGTAAATCAGCACACCTACATCTTAGGTCTGGGAGACAGGAGTGTCATTAGGTTAGATAACTCAATCCAACAGCTTAAATGATGTCATGATTTCCAGAAAGCTGTTGAAAATAATGCTGCAGATGTATTGTCAGTAATGTAGATATGTGAGCCATTTGATGGTGGGATGTGGGCTACTGGTCAGTTGACTTTACAAGTTTCAGTGTTTTGTTTACATTAGAATAACCTAGACCTTGGATACAGTATAATTTTCCTGTCAAAGCTTTGACACTATGAAACTTCAGGGGCTAACTGTGTGATATATATTTCCATAGGCACAGAGCAGGAATTTTTTTATGTCAGTGTCCCTTTATTTTTAGGAGATGAGAAATGGAAGTAGTAATAGATGTGTGGAAGAAGGCCAGACGAACATAATAAAAGCCAGGGTCAGAACAGAGTGCACCAGTTCGAAGCAGGACCTAAACGTGACATTTGGGAGTAAAGTACCCACTTAACACTCCGGTAAGGATAAAGGAACCCAATGAGAAAAGGACTTGTTTTGTGAACCTCTCGCCCCGACTGGCTCTTAGCTGAGTTACACGAATTGTCAGCTTAAGAAAATGCATATTAACTTGATGTAGGTGCCCGCTTTTCAGGCTCCAGGCCAAACTGGAGAAGATTACATGTGGGACCCCAAGGCTTTCTGCTAGTCTGGGAATTTCTTGTGATTTGAATTTATCTGCCCTTTCTCCTTCTCAGAGGAAAGGATCCCTCCTTGTTTTCCCTTTCCTGGGAAAACAATCCCCAGCATAGAGAGAGGAGGTGGCCAGGCAGTTTTACTTCTGTGTGGACACTTCCAAAGGCTGACTATGCTGTTTTTTAAAAAAAAAAAAAAATAAAAAAAAAAATCATAAGCCGGATCCACATTTACACTTTCCTTAATTGTAACTTGAGAAAATAAAGTCCTGGTGGGTGTTGTCTATGCACTCAAAACTATGGTGCCGGCATGACCTCTTTGTAATTTCCAACCAGTTACATTTCTCCCTGTTGACTCGTGAGTGTGAACTGTGATTTTTTTAAATTTTTTTTTTGGCTCTGGTTTGAAGTTATCGAACTGGCAACATTTCCTATACGTGTGTTCTTCTGACCCTTTGCGCTTGCATTCATTCTTATACTGTTTTTGTCTAATTAAATCAGACCTATTCAAACTCTGAAATAGAAGAGGAAAGGTCAAAAAATGTCAGACACCCTTAACAACCTCTGTTAAGTCTTGTTAAACTGAAAGTGCTCTTGCTTCCAGTCCAGAAATGGCATCCTAGACTCCAATAATTGATTTGACCTCCAAATAGCTAGCTACTACCAAGAACTCCTCTGAGCAAAAGGAGAAAAAATCGGATAATTGTGCTTAACAGAAACTGCTCCTCAGCCCAAGCCCCCATACAGCACTAGGAAAAGGAGCGGTTGTTTTATCATGCTGTGGAGATTTGAACGTGAAGTGATAAAAATGAAGCCCACCAAACTCACTACATCTTCTATAGGTTTTGTTTTTAAGCTGGGGGGAGAGAGCAAAAAGCACTGCGCTGCATTCAGTCACATACCAAAATTGGGTTCTGCATGTACGGAGTGGTTTGATATTGTATGAGGGGAGCCAAGCTGTTTGGACCTGAAAAGCAGCCACTAGGATATAATGTGAGACTTCATTTAATTTTAATTGACACAGGCTGTCCTGCATGTGGAAAATAGCAAGTTAGGCAAATTGAAGGCTCTTGCACCAACATTTAATATGGATGCTTTACTGAAAAGTCTGAGAGTCAGGATTCAAGTTGTTTTAGACTTTTGTAGTGAGAGATCTTTTGTCTGGAAGTGATGCCTGTACCTATGAAGGACACGGGAAGAATGGATAGAGGTCTTCTGATGGCTGGAACTTGAGAATGTGCTTCAGTGAGGAGTGGAGTAGATAACCTGATTCATCTTCCCATCCAGCCTCATTTTACCAAGTCTTAAGGTATTTAATCAGTCCTGATTGAACAGCCTTTACCCCTGCTGCTCTGTGATCGGAAGCATTCCCAGCTTCCCTGACAGAGCTCCCATTGCTGGATGTCACTGGAAGCAGCAGAATTTTCAGCAGGGTCAGACTAGGTCTCTGAAACCAAGCAAGGTGATTGCATGTATGTGTGAGCAAAGGCTCCAAGCACCAGCTGAATGAAGTGAGAGCCTGAGAACTCCTTCCTTTCAGAGGAGGAAAGCTCATTCTGTTTCCAAAACACACAAGTAACAATCCCATTTTTTTCTTTGTTTAAAATGTTAATGAATGCGATGAGAACATGGGAATAGCATGAGCAACACTGTGCTTGGCAAGCTTTAGTCTGCAGAATGAAGATCAAACACAAGTTATGGATTGAAGCTGATAAGAAGTTTAGAAGTAGAGAAGCCCGGGACGACTTTTTGATCCTGTTGGGGCAGAGAAGAACAACGTACGTACCTGTATGCCACAAGAGACGGCTCAGGTATTTGGGGAAGCTTCATCCCAAAAGTCAGACTTGCTCATATGCCTTAATCATAAGAAAATGCTGCAAAAGCATTCTGATTATTTAATTTTTTATTATTTTTTTGTTTGTTTGTTAGATGTAAATAACCATATCTCAAAATTTTTAATTAAAAATCCTACTGAATCAGATGTGGGGTTAGAAATAGATCTGGACCTTCAAAACAGTTTGTGTGCGCTTTTTTCTTGAATTTGATTACTAAGTACTTCTATGGAGTTCGGAATATTTCAGTGACACAAGTAATGAAAAACCTGAACTTGGATCATTTAAGCCTCAGAAAACGTGGGAACACATTTTTCTGAAACACAAAGTTGCTTTTCAGATCTTTGAAGCCACACAGCACTAAGGCAATAAATTCTCTGTGATTCCAAGACTAGCAGGAGTGGCAAGAACATCACTAGTGAATTGGGAAGCGGGGTGATAAATTCTGAAGGTCTGTGGTGCTTGTATTTCCACCCTTCTTGGTGGTTTTACTAGATGGTGATGGGCTGGAGGAATCCCTGGGAATGTGCTAAATTGCCCAGATACTGGAATCCTTTTCCAGTTGAAGTAGTGATAGCAGCAAAAGGCAAGACTGAATACATCTAAGAAAATAATTTTTAGCCTAAGCAGCCAGTGAGGTGTGAGAATGACTGGAGTAAAATAAAAGTGTTTTCTGACAGAAAAGGAACAGATTAGTTATGTGCAGAAGTAAATCAACTGCACAGAAGTTGAGTATATGGTGAGAATCAGCTACGTGGAAAGCAGTGCTCCCTAAATGACCTTTAAATCCTCGTAGCTAAAGGTTCATCAGTTTAAAATTACTGTCGTGGATGAAAATGGCAAACCTAGCATGTACCTCTGAAAATATAAAAGTATTTAAAAGTAGCTTTCTGAGCACTTGGATAGAAGGGTGTTTGTAAAGAGGAAACCAGCTTGATAAATGAGAAATGAAGCTGCCTCATCCAAGCATGTATAATAGCTATTGCCATTCAATACAGCTGAAAGGTTTTTCCTGCAACTAATGGAAAATGCAGCTTCTAGGGTGTCACTAATTTTGACAGAGACTTCAATGTCTTCAGTTAAGTCTCGCACTTAAATGGGATGTACAAATATTCTTTCACGGTCTCTTTTATTTCCTTGGGTGTTAAATCCAAAACTACTGGCCGTTGGTGCTAAGACCGTATTACTGATAGTTGCTTGAAAGGTTGCCTGTAGTTAACCTAGTTTCTGTCTTGACTTTAAACAATACTGTCATGTAATCTAATGTCTCTTCTTCTAGCCACATCCTTGGCAAAGTCATCTTCATTATGAGACCCCAGCTTTTTTAATTTTAAAAAACAAGCAAACCAACCAACCAAAAACCCCCCAGAAACCCCAAACAGAATGCACACAACTTACTTCCTTTTCTGTTCTTCTTGTCCTGCATTATATATAAACATTTCCTTATATTCTGTTTGATCATGAGTGGGATTGTAGGTGCCACAAAGTAGTGACCAGCTGACGCTCAGGTTCACATGTGATTTCTACCCTTGTGTTTAAGGGTCCACTGAAATCAATAAAATTTCAATAGAGTTAGGAGTCTTAATACTTTTAATCTGGCCCTAAGTGTTCATACATTACGAAGGACAATAAAGTCCAAATATTTATTATAAAGTGTCAAAACATGAATGCTGTGGGATGCTTTGAATCAGCGTAAACTCTTTGAAGCCACTGGCGTGATACACCCCATGAAAGTTAGCATCTGACTTCTCACCTGATATTTTTGCAAAAAGAGGGTCATAACAACCAACTTCAGACCCCTTTTAATCCTTCTGTTCAAACTCTGCACTCCAGAGAAGTGTGTTTATTTTGTTTCATTTTTTTACTCCATTATCTATTGTTTGTGCAGTTCAGATATACCATTATGCATTCAGCATTAATGTGAAACGCTTGTTACTTCATGCGTGCTGAGGACACAACGTTAAATTATTGCATGCTTTGTAAAGTGACAAGTTCGGTATTATTGAGAGGCTCTGCTTGGTGGTTTTTTTTTTTAAACTTTGATCAAAAAGCAGAATGATCTCAATCAAAACATGTGTCTTAAATTTAAAAATACAATGTATAAGATTCATCTGCCTTTCTCTGAAGCCTGGGGTAGGATTCTTAGAAATACTAGACCAATTATTTCTAAGTGGTTTAAGAAAAGGAGCCACATACAGCAGCGTTTAGTTCTTTGTCTTTTCCATTCAGAAGTTTTATGCAAGGCCTCAACTAAGAGCATGAGTGTAGAGAACCAGTACAGGTTAGATGTATTCTGGAGCACAATGGTTAAAGTTTTAGTTAGACAGGTAACCGCTGAGAGTAGGAACAAGGTATCTTTTTTTTGCCTGCTGCTAAGTAGAGGGCTCCGCATAAGGCAGCTGAGGGGGAACCAGAATAGCTCAAAAAAAAAACCAAACCAGAAGTATCCTATGCATCAGCATATCTTACCATGACCCTTCCTGCAAAGTACATCTCATGTCAGTCGATGCTGGAGCCTGGTATGAGAAGTGGCAGAGTGTGACTTCATTGTCTCCTTTTTGTTGATATATTTATTACCTGCTTTTAAACAAGACCTAGCTACTTTTCTGGATTTTCCCCTGCTTCTTGTTTTCTTTGTGTGCCTTTCTAGAGCAGGATACAGACTGTTTTTCTGTTTTACACACTGCGGGGGACAGTGCTGCCATTGTCATTCATTGATAAGTGCGTTGCCCATAATTCTTTTGCTGATGGCTTTCTTTGTTAGGGGTCTGAATTGAGAGGTAAGCGTATTTTAGGAGAGGAATGTAGACTTTCTTTGTAGCAAGGATCTGATGTCCCTCTCAGCTGCAAGGATTATAAGGTCACCAAGGAATGCTGTTTTCACTGCTTCATCCTTCTGACAGGTCGCGGACCTTGTATTAAAACAAAGTAAGCTTTGCTGCTTGCGTGAGTGTTTAAATATGCACTTAATCTGCACATTAAATATTAAAGTCCTTCATAACAACTGGTTACTGGGTTTTAAAATGCATATGTTTCAACAGCACAAACTGGTTCTTTCAGTGACTGCGCTTTTATTGGCTTGTTATGCAAAGAAAAAGGTAGCAAGCTTTGTTACACCCCCTCTGACTGTCTAGGAAACCTGTGAGTTAATAGGTTTGATATCGCAGGTTTTGTTCAGGCAGTGCTCTTGCAATTCAAATAATTACATTGCCCAATAAAACCAGAGAGAAAAACAATTTTCAGAAACAACAATCTGAGTTGGCCAGAGGGTAACTACTTTTATTGTACACAAAGGAAACATGAAACCTGCTTGTATTCCAGGAAAAGAAAAGGATCAGAGTATTCTGTCATATAGACGTAAGACTAAGAAAACAAAGTCTATCCCAGTTCTCTTAGAAGTCAGAACAGGGTTTTTTTTCCCCATAAAGGTAATGGATGGGGCTCTACACAGTGGCAAAAAGGGATTTAGTATTTGTCAGTATGTTCTAGAGGCAAACAGGGAAAAACTCTTATAACTGAGACAAGTGAAATGTGCTTTCAACCTGTTCATCCTGTGTTATACTTGAATGAATGCAAACCAGGTGACTGCAAAGGAATTTGAGAAATAGTGTTACAGCTTTGGCAATGGAGTAAGACTCTGGTCTTCTACAATCTAGGGCCAAAGTCACCTGGGTCTAGTTTGTTTAGAGGCTTAACCCACCCTGCCTCTTGAAACGGGCTTCTCAAAAATTTTATCAGGATGAGAGACTGGCCTTTTATTGCAAAGTAACAGCTGAAAAAAATGCCAGACTTCTTCATAGCAGATCTAACAGATATGTGTTCTTAAATGGATTATTTGTGAATTGTAACCTTAAGAAATCAGGAGGAATTATCCGTCATTATCAGCATGATCATCGTTTGTCAGTGATTGTTCTTGAAAATATCCAGCAGGGCTTGACCCTGACTGCTATATGTAGTGGTTGTGCAGTTCTTGCTTCAAAGATGTTACAGTTCTGCTTAATGACATCGATACACAGGTTTGGGGAGAGAGAAAGTTGTGTGATTATATGAGCGTGTTTTCTTCTGTGATAACCATATGCATAAATTAGCCTTCCATCTTCCTGATGCTTGGAGTAGGAATGTGACATGCTTGCAACTGAAGATGTGTCAAGGAAGAGAACTAATAGAAAGACTTAAAGAAATGAGGTTGGGGATGACATAACTGATACAATGGCAAAAGGAAATGATTTTGGGAGCCACTGTTTCCAGCATCATTGACAAGTGAGTGCAAAGTTACAATGACAATGTGGTTTAATATTTTGGCAACAGCTCTGGTAGCCTACCCTAAAAGGACACACAGAAAGGGGTCACTCAAAGTGGAAAAGAAAAGGGGGCCAAAAAAGTTTGCATTTTGACTAGAAGGATCCTTTCAATTTCAGCTGTCCCTGGACATCCATGTAGAGATGTCAGAAAAGACAGATGAAGAAGTGTTAATATATGGAGAGAGATAAATAGCTCAGTACCTTTGCAACTCGTTGGCACTCAGGGCACCACCACAGCAGAGGGATTTAGACCACAGACTTAGATGGAGATATTTTGTGGAGGAGGAGAGGCTGGAAGCTGATGGCATATGCAGAGGAGGCAGTCTGAACAACGTGGATTTGAATGATCTGAGCCACAAAAAGCCAAAAATTTCAGTGTTGTAGATTCTCTCGGTATTTTTTTTTAATGGAATTACAGGCATTGAGGCCAGCAGCTGAAAAGCCTGCTGAATGAGTTTCTCTGTAGATAGAAGGGAAAATCTATAGTCTGAGAGAAACATTATATGTGACAGCTTTGACAGAGGACTCATGAAATCACAGGGATCATGGACAGAATACAACACTTGGGTTATCATGTCTGCCCACCTTCATTTTGCTACCACTAGCTGCCTCATTCTTAGCCAGTCAGTACTCAGAATCACAAAAAAAAAAATGCATATAAACATTTTCTGCTAGGGAACTCTGGAAAAGCCCAGAATTCTCACACTTGACTACCTGAAACAGCTTATGCTGCCTGCAGCTTAAGAGAGTGGCTATCATCTTGCAGTGTGTGATTCACTGTAGGATTAGATCTGCTGTAGATAAGCAGCCGGTACGCTGACCACAATTCTGTAGTATGCGGGTGTTACAGTGGCGCGTTGCCACATGCTTGGTGCTCTGGATGGTGATAATAGATCCACCTGGAATACAATCATGTTGTGGTTGGATCAGTTTCCTCAGAAGGAAACCAAATAGAGGGTGAGTGTAACAGAAAACTGCCTTTAAAATAACCTCTGACAGTCTGCAGATTTCTGTGACATCTTAATGCTCACATTGC
The DNA here is from genome assembly GCF_034619465.1 of Leptosomus discolor. Taxonomy (NCBI): domain Eukaryota; kingdom Metazoa; phylum Chordata; class Aves; order Leptosomiformes; family Leptosomidae; genus Leptosomus; species Leptosomus discolor. Next base: position 29,505,002 of record NC_141393.1, read on the forward strand.
ACAATAAAGGGAGTAGAATATAGCTATTAATGTGGGCAGAACCATTGTTAAGGGTTTTAACTCTTACTCCATGATGCAGTGGATGCTTAAGCTGCAGGTATCTGTATATTGTTGTTTGTTCCTGCTTTTCTGGCGTGGGGAAGCACTGCTAACGTGTGCTCCTGGGGAGAGCTGGGCCCAGGGGACGCAAGTAGCGGAGGAATAGGAACTCTCAAGTATGGCAAGAGCCCAACTGGAATCCCTCGCTGGAGAGGGTCCAGCACACGTGCAAGGCACCGCTTTCCTGTGGCATTTCTGATTGCTGTACGCCGAGGATTCTCTCCTGCAGAATTTTGCCTGTATCAGGAATCTTCAATGTTTCTGCAAAGCATCTTAGGTGGCAGAGGGAATGCTTCTTGCTTCAGGCTCTTCTCTGGAGATGAGGTGATGAAAGAATGACATGCCCAAAATACTGCCATCCTTCTTTTAAATGTAAATGAAGACGGTTAATGTATTTGCATAAAAGATGTCCGTCTTGTAAATCAGGCATCAAGGTGTTGAAGTGAACCATTTTCTAGCAGTCTGGCTTTGAGATGAAATGGATAATTGTAGCTAGACCTGCATGCAGAAAAAAAAATGGCAATGCTCTCCAGGTCAGTGGCAGGTGTATGGATCAAGAAGCAGCCTCAAGTTGTTATGAAGATGATGGACTTGACTAACAGTTGGTCAATGCACTCCTTCAGTTAGAGGCATCTGTAAGATTGTGAGGAAGCATTGGCAATTTATTGCTATTTGCTATTACTTCCACTTCGTGTAACCTAATAGTAATCTGACCAGTGCTCCTTAGGCTCCCTATCAGATACATATATAGGAGTCATAAGCTGTGTGCTCTTGAATAGATAGGCTATGTTGGAGATATACCACATCAGGTGTAGTGACAATAACATCCATTACTGATTTTTTTTTTCCATTGATTCATGCATACGCTTTTGCACAGGAGATCCCAGGAGAAGAAAGCCCTCGGTGCAGAAAAATGATATGCACAGAATCACTCCCAGGTTTTACTTGAATTTGGAAATTGAATTTCCCAGGAAACTCTGGTGCCAGCAACTGCTTGGGAATACGTCAATGATGCTTCTCAGTCAAGACTGCAGTAGCTTTGAATCTGCTTAGGAAGCACAGGCAAGTCAAAGGAGACACTAGTAATTTCAAGTAGATAGTGGATCCAGTGTTTCTTCACTAGGCTCACCCATTAAGAGGAATATGTGCTGAACTCAAGCTATTGACCCGAGGCACCTCTAGCATTTTAATAATAGCGGCTGTAGACCATGTAAGAAAGCCTTCTTAAATGTTTTTTAAATACTAGTCTCTCTCCTTGGAAGCATACCTGATGATATCTAAAATATTTTCTTAACTGAATAGTATGAATAATTCTAACTGGAAGAAAAATCCAGTACAGTAAATCCCTGTATGTGAGACTTAGTGAATGATCTCACAGAGGTGAAACCCCACTTGTTTTCACCTCTGCACTGCATGAGGTTTCAAAAAATCTTTACATTCAAGTCAGCCAAATTCAACTGAATACATCTGTCAGTATTTGGTTTTAGCCATCTCTCCTCTTGTTTCATTACCTCCTGGGCTCAATAAACCACAATCGCTAAAGAAAAAGCTAGTGAAAAGGGCAGTTAGAGACATCTGGTCAGTTATGAAGAACAAGAGGCTATTAGATGACCTGCCAAACATAATACCTGGTTAATTCTTTTTTTTTCCCAAGGCTACCTGCAAGCTTGCATGTCTCTTGTGATGAAAAACAAGGCTTTCTTCACCAGGATAGAAATACTTGTACCTAATAGTCCAGATATAGAAAGAGTCCTGTCACCCACTGTGTCATTATGTGTAGGTGTGTTAAGAGGATGAATATACTATAAAAAGTCCACTTTTGTGGAACCCTGCATAATACTCTGCTTTAAGTCAAAATTCAGAGAAATCTGACAGGCTATAAAGTACAATTAAAACTGAGCACATCAGTAATAAGAAGCCACAAAGCATGCATAATCATGAGATAAATGACCTCAATGGACAGATGATGATGAGCCAAGGAGAAGCCAAGGTCAATTATCAGAACTTCTAATTTTAATGCTATAATTAATAATGAATATTTCAGGAAAGAATGTTTAAAGAATAATTGTATTCTGGTATTAAAACCTGTTAAACGTTAAACTTATGCAATTTATGCAAATTAATCTGATAAGAAGAGACAATTAAGGTTTATAATTAACAGATAAATACAAATGATCCAGTGATGAAGGTCTTGGTTTCTCCTCTGTCTTATGAGACAATGTAATTGATTTTTATAAATGCTAATTTATATGCACTGCTAACCATTAATACATTGAAGAGATCATTTATTAAATTAAAGATGAATAGTGGTGTATGCAAAGATAGTACCTGAGTTTTCAACATCTTAAAGAAGAAAGAGGAGCAGGAAGAAACCAAAGCTTTGAATGCAATTTTCCTTTGGGTTTTTTTTTTTTCCCCAGCAACTTTTTACATGCCAAGTACAAGGTATAGGAAAAAAGTTGAGTGGAGACAAACAGTCTTTGTTCAGTAAGTCTTTACGTGACAATAAGAGGGATTTTTGGCACAATCCTTGCCTCTTAACATTTGTTCTCATGGACTAGAAGTAATGTGCATTCTTCTTTTGCTTTGCCGTGCTGTACTTTTTCTTTGTGTTCTTGTACAAGAAGATGGCACATTCACACTGGAATGAAGCTGCTTGTGACAGGGCGGGGGGAGTTTTTCAGGATGAGTGTGCTAACTTGGCATTCTCTTACAGTCACCTCCTTACTTTCTGAGGTGCTATGTTGACTGTGTGCTTTTTTTTAAGAATTACTGGCTTCTCCTTTTTAAAATGTATGATGGCATTTTGCCAGCTCCTGTACTTATAAGTGAATATAGTAAGTCTCTCCCCTTTCTTATGTTTAAAGCTCCTTATTAGCGGGAGTTTTGAACTAGCTATAAAAAGAGATGCCTTCCACATTATTTTTTGTATCCACCCTCAGAACTGTAATACTAACTTACTAAATGCAGCTGCAAACATTAGTTACAATCAATTCTGTGTAGCTTTTTCTTTTGCAGCTCTTCCCTTTTCCTCTCTTTTCCGAGGGTGAGGTTTTTGGCTCAACAGCAGCAAAGCAGGTGCTTGCAAGGCAGCTCCAGGAAAGTGGATCCCACTGGCCCAAAGAAATCCCTAGAGGGTCAAGGAAGGGGGAATGAAGCAACCATGCTGTAGCAGATTTGATTTACCTCAAAGATTAAATTTCAAACAAAAACATGTGAGATCTTTGCAACATCTAAATATAATTACAGTCTGTTTTCAAAGGGTACTCGATAACTTCCCCCCCCCCCCCCCCCATTTTTCTCCTGACTTCTGTCCCGGCGTTGTAGTCTGTGCTGAGTTGCACTCTGTGGAGCTGACTTGGGAGGTCAGCACTGGAGGAGCTTCAAAAAGTACGAAGACTTTTGCGGGCATAGGCAAAATTTGCACCTACTGATGCAATCAGTGGAATATCCACGGTCTTCCATCAAGGAGTGATCTGCTGACTTCAGTGGGGCTTCTTGATCTAAATCCGTGCAGAATTCAAGACATGCATTAATTTTTTTGCCACCAGCAGATATGATACAGCCCAGGGTATTCTGAACACATTTCCTGTGCTGTCACAGCCAAGTAAGGAACAGCACCCTTATCTTGTGTTCTCACACAGATCATCTTCTAACACAGATTAGCTGGAGATACTTACCATAAATAGGAATTATGACCCCTGCTTCTAGATGTCAGGATGATATGCTTCTCCCAGTTCCTGATTTCCCTGAATGAAAACCATTGTTGACAATTTGTGATAACTCCACAGTATCCAACCTGCTACCGACATAGGCATTATAAAATAAATGTGTCTACTTTCAGTGGTACACTGAAGAAATGTCTATTCCCTAATTTTTTTGTTGGACAATGAGCCCAAGTGGTAAGGCAGAGTTTGCTCAGTCAGATGCTGATTTGCCCTCCCCTGAGAATTTTGTGTTTTAGCCAGGCCCTCTCTGCTAAGTGTGGTGATGGCAAAAAGCAGCCTCTTGTGTCTGTTGCCTGCTCATCAAGATCATCAATGCTCAGAATAAGAGAATGGCAAGCTGATTTTAATACTTTTTTTTTTTTTTTCCCGGAGGCCTTTTGCTTTGTCTTTTAATCCTAGGTAGCCAAATGTGCAGACAGAAAGCATGGTGATGAGGAGCAGATGTCAGAGTTGGACTCACCTGAGGCTCCTGGGGCTTCCTAACCCCCTGCTGTGGCTGGGGCCAGCTGGAGTAAGAGTGTAAAATGGTGGGGGTCACTATGCTCAGGGTAGTACTGGGCACTGGAGCAGCCTGATGGACTATGGTCTGCAGCCTTTTAGGCTCTGTTAGGGTTCTGGCATGACTTTTGTGGCTGTTGCAGTGATTCAGCATTTTGCAATGAAACCCCCTTTCACTGGGAAGTTGCAGATTGGTTCTAGCAACAAGTTTCTGTAAAGGTCTAGTAAGCAAGTCTCTTGGCAATTTTGAGTGTAAAGCCTTTTTTGTTTCAAGTCTTTAATGAGCCTTAATGTAATTAATAGATTTGTAGTGAAAAAACTTGTTACCTTTGATTCTGGAGATGAAAGTCCAGATATTGCTGAAACATTTAATTACTTAACAGATGCTGCCCTTGTATTAATATGCAAGAATGCTGCTTTGATACAAAAAAAAAAGGCAAGCAATTTCAGGACACCTTTAAAAAATGACCTACTACATTTTTCATTCCCTCCTCCTGCCCCTCACCCCCAGGGACCAGAGTTTTATATCTATCCATATTCAACTATGATCACTTTTAAAAACAGCCTCTAGGGCATGTAAGGCTCTCCCTGCAAACAATCAAATAGAGACCAAGCTGTGGCCCCTGTCCTCTCCTAACGAAACAGATTGCAGCCACCCTGAGGGTGTCTTTTTCCATTTCTACTCTTATGGAAATGACAGAGTAAGGACTGCTTTTAAAATTATCCTTCCCGGGGAAAAAATGTTACAACATCAAGTCCGTGACAAATATACAGTCTGAGTTCACAGAGTGGGTTCTTGGCTACTTCAGAAGCCTGGAAATGTTTGTCTTTTGCTGCTCAGAAATCTGCTGGATGAAATGGTAATGGGGAATGCAGTTCAGTGTAAGGTGGATGTGGGGGTCTGCTAGAAAGGAATAAAATCTCCAGAGATGTCCTTGCCTATACTCAAACTGCTTCTTTATAAAGTGTGAGAGATCCTAATAGTGTGTATTTATTTTTCCCGTGGCAACATTTTGCATCAATATCGCCTAATATAGATTACTTGGTAGAATCAGTGGATGAGGAAGACTACACCCAAAACTCCTAATCTTTTGTGTGTGGCAGAAAGAGTTTTAGGGCTGCCAACTGCATGAAATACTGATTTGAGGAGATAACTATACAACATATTTTTATGGAAATAAGACCAAGTCTCAGTGATGAGCTACAAACAGGAGGGCAAGGTCCTGGTGATGGAAAGGGCTGTTTAACTTTGTGGCAATGGCACAACTTAATGAGACAGTGGGACTGTCAGTTGGTATACGTGAGGGAATTCAGGGGTATGAAGCTGGCTCACCCCAGCTGAGCATCTGCCTGTCTCTGGAGTACAACATGCAAGCATGGGCAAACACAATGCATACCAATTGGGTATTTTCTAGGAGTGAGGAAGAGTATGTCTGCAAGACACTTAAAGCAAGGAGAAATTGCTCTTATATAATACCTGAAGTATATTTAGACAGTAGATAGGGATTTTTTCACTAATTAAGTGCTAACCTCTTTTGTTTCTCTGAACTACTGTACAACAACATGATTATATGACAATAGTTATAATGAAAACATTCTGAAAATTTGAAAGCATTTTCTGTTGATTTCTATGTACATTGCATCTCATCAGTCTTTAACATGCTTTGTCATTTTTAGTTACATGGTGGGAATTAAAATTAGAGGTATGTAAATTGACATTTTGAAACTTATCGTCATGTTATGTAAAACCAGTATTTCAGAAATTGCCTGTGAAATTGGAAATTTCTTTAAATGTTGTCAGAAAAGTTTTGTTTGAAATTTCATGAAGATACTGGCAATTGTTAATATAATTTTGGTTTTTATGGTTTACATAACCCATTTTGAGAAAACATCAGCCTTCTTCATTTCAGCCACCAGGAGACACTTGCTGTACAGAAGTGATAAAGTCCTTTAGTTAATATACAGCAAAAGCTTCCCAGAATGATTTGAAGAATAAAGTACAGCTGACAGCATTGAAATTGTTGTAATGGACCGTATTTTAGCCACAGAGTAAGCTGCAGAGAACCTGTGGAGGTCACTTAAGACTGACACGCTGCCCAAAGCAAGGCTAACATCGCTGGTACCTCAGGTTGCTCAGCTCGTGCTGATTGAGCATGAACAGGTCTGCAGGGGAAGATCCCGCTGCCTCTCCAGATAGCATTTTCCAAACTGTTAGCACTCCTATTGATGTGTTTTCCACCATCGTACCCAATCGGCATTTCTCTTGTTGCAGCCTGTGACCTTTGCCTCCAGTCTGTTGCTGTGCACTTCTGTGGGGCATCTGTCTCTGGCTTCCTGAGCTGCTGTAGGTGATGGAAGCAGCTGGAGTGCTGCTTCAATGTGCCAGGAAGAGATGTCAACTGGTACTCCTTAAGCACAACGAACAGGAGGGCTTCCCTAGGGTAACATTTTGAATGAGATTTTCAATTTTCAAATTTACTTTTAAATTCTGTTTTTTAAAGAAAAAAAATGTGTGAAATGGAGTCTCAGCATTTCTGAAACTTTCCTTGGATTAAAAACGAGAATTTAAACATTTTTTGAAAACCTCTCATTTGTATGTCTGAGAACCCAGTTTTACTGCTAAGGGTGGTAAATGAGTGCAAGGCATCTTATTGTGCCTTTTTTTTTTTAATTCTTCTTAACCTCCTTAAGAAGGATATCTGCAGCTACACCACAGAGCTAGACCAGAGCTAGCCCTGGGATTGGAGCAGGATAGCAGTGCTCCAACAGAGCAGTGCTTGGCTAAAGTACTTCTCCTTTGAGGCAAGGCTAATGATTCCAGTTCTCAGTCAGGGCTAACTATCTGGATCCAACCCCGTGTTAATATGGCTGTAGTGGTTCTGGCAGCTGGGCCAGTATCTCTGTGTGGCAGCACGCTTGCGGGTGCACATGGCCTGTTCGTGGGGAGCAAAGGTGTTTGTGAAATGGGGACGACTGAAGCTCTGTCATAAGTTGTGTGTGTCCTGCACCAGGGATTCAGCTTTTTTGGGAAAGACTGCTGCTCCTGCAGAGCACAGCAGGGCTGAGGCCAGCTGGCAGTGCTTAGGAGAGGGTGCTTTCCCTACCAAATTCCTGTCCCAGAGCCAGGAATTGCCTTTTCTTCTCCAGCTGGCAGCTGGGCCTCATTCCTCTTCTCATCTCTCCACCAGCAGGAGACACACGCTGCTCCTCTGCTTCTCACATCAGAGATGCACGAGAGTTATGTGCTGAGATGAAAGTGTTGGGCTGCTGTGCAAGGGGCATTGGGGCTGTCTGTGAGCAGCTGGTGCCAAAGGAAGGAGGCTGTGGGTGTCCAAGCCTCGATCAGAACCTGTAGGAGAAAAGTAGAGAGGGGGAAAACATAAAATCTTTACCCAAGAGATTGCTGCTGCTCAGATAGGTGCTGATGCAAGTTTTTTCTGGTGTTCTCAGGCGTTTTGGCTTTCTGAATAAACAGCTGACTGTTCATTGTAAACTGCCAATTTAAAAAGTAATATTGAGAAATGTTCTCTCTCTGACAAAGAAAAGTGAAAATATGTCCACTTTCAATTCAATAACACTTATTTCCACACTGAACACTTCGCTCTGGTTAGGGGAGGATCTTCAGAGCACGTTTACATTCATGATTCTGTCTAAGCATTGTGCTTTGCCTGCAAAGAGATCGTGTTCTCTTTTTGGCGTGAATGCACCAGTCTATTCAGCTTCAAGCAATTTTGTCGAGCTGCAGCACAGGTTTAACTGACTCTTTGCTCCTGCAGCTTGGCTGTAAATCACTGCGAGATGCTACTAAAGGCACGTCAGCCATGCAGAGAACAAGTTCTGCATGGAGAGGGGGAGAGGAGTTCCTTTTGATCAGCCTGGCCTTGAAATCTGGACACAGCTTCAGCTGAGAAGCCACAGCAATGTGAGGGTGGAAGTTCAATTCCCTCCTTCCAGGGGGTTGCTTGTGTAGCTGCTTCACAAACGTTCAATGTTCACTTGTTAAAAATTTTACTTGCTGCAGCGCTGCACAATTTGGGATTCCACTGGAGATTCTAGATGTCCTGTTAATTTATGTAAGAGCGAACTCAGTGCTGTTATGTTAACTTCAGAGTCAAAACTTGAATGGAAACATGAACCCTTGAGATCAGCCTGAGTCAGACAGGCAGTAAAAAAAAGTGTCTGATTAGTTCCAAGAGATTTTGTGAATTGGACTACATCTGGAATTGATGATATGATCCAAGACCTATTAGTTTTGTCAGTGAATTAAATAGCCAGTTTTAAAGAAATGAGTGTCTAAAGAAGAAAAATTTCTTGATAAGTGATTGACACCTGAGTGAACTAATTAGTTACTTAGTAGAGGTTTGACATGTTATTTTTTGTGTGTAGCAGGGGAAAGAAATAAGGCCAAATATTCACATAATCTTCAACTCCATTACAATACTTTCTCACATAAGATTGCAGGAGGTGCTTTCGTGTGCTGGTTGTCTACTGTTTGCTTTCAGCCAGTCAAAACTCAGGTGTGTTTATTGTGTTTCAGCAGGCAAGAAACATCACAGTGATGAGGCAGAACTCTTGACAAATACTTGAAACAGAGTCCTTCTAAGTTTCAAAGCGTAACACATTGAAAAAGATAGTTTTCCTTTTCTCTTCTACAATTAGATGACCAGCAGAGCTGCAGAAATGTCCAGCAGGAAGATTGTAGCTCCAGCCATGTGCCACTGTTAGCCTCTCTCCTGTCTCTCAAACAACTGGCCCTTGCAATGGACCAGGAAAGATAAGGACAGAAGATGTGGAAGTGCAAATTTTCATTTGTGTGAGGAAATTAGGAAACATCAAGTGAATTTTACTTTCAAATATAATTGTCTGTCAAACAAGTTTGACTTGTTTGTGTATAGAGGCAGATACCTTCCCCCATGTTTCAGCCCCACCTACCCCCTGAGATACGCAGGTCTCTGAATCCACAACGCTGTGCCACATGCTTCTACAAGCAGTGTTTAAACCCTAGCACTTAATACCTTAAAATGATTGACCTACGCATATTCTGTTCCAAATCTCCACAAGATGTGCATTCCTTAGTGATGTGTTTTTTTTTTCCTTGATACATAACCTATTGACTTTTTTCCACGTAGGTTTTAATTAGGTTGTTTGATAGTCAGGACTATTTAGCTTCAAGTACTTGAGCAGATGATTGGATTCTTTAACCTTTAAAGAATCCTATTAGTTCTCTTCAACAATAGATTTAAATCTTTACTCTTCTTTATATAAACAAGAGATGTTTTTCTAAAAAGCATTCCGTGGAAAGCATTATTGATACTTTTAGATTGGTTCTTTTAGATATCTGTAGACACTTACATGGTTTATATCACAAATTAGGTCAATACTGATGCCTTATAAGCTTTCAGCCTCTCACTTTTAGAATGCCTAAAACAAATAAAATCAAGGCAGGGAAACCTCTAAGTGGGAGAAGTTAGAGACCTATCTTTTTTTTGTGGCTCAGCACTTGTGAAGACTTGTTTTCAACCAAGGAATTAACTGCTTGCTTTAAGGTCCCCTGCATTTCTTCTTGGGCTTTGCACAAGGAAAGATATTGTGCTTAAATGGTGGTGTTAGGCCAGTGGCTTGATGTTGATATCTGTGGCAGCATATGTTTTGCATTTTCTGCAGTCTTGAAAGCATGCTGAGCTCCTCAAGGAATCCAGCATACCCCTTCTGTGCTTGTCTGCAGGAGTCCGGAACAAAAGCGGGTGTTTAGGAGCTAGAAAACAAGCATCTGAAGCTCATCAGTCAGTCAGGTCTAGATATTTTAATATATGGAAAGGAAATTAAATTAGAAATTGGGGGAAAAGATTCAAATTTTTTAGCAAAGTATTTCTACTCCTTTAGAGCAAAGGGAGTGGTTGTTTATTTTGCAGTTCTGCTTTTCCCTTGGAAGAGAAGTACTTTGTGCATAGGGCTCACACTTGAGGGAAATCTATGTCATGAAAACTCATTAGTTCTTATCTAAAGTCAAAGTACTGTACCTGATTTTACATGTGTAATGCCCTGATCTTAATATTGTAATGTATGGTTTCATTGGCCCAAAGAGCAGGAGAGCAGGAGTGAGGAGGTGGTAAGAACGTATCTGTGTGAGTGCAGAGGTGGGAGCTCAGACAGAATTGGGGTGTTATCTTGTTGCCTATGTGATGTACAGATCCATTCTAGAGCTTGCTAAGATTATTTATTTATGTATTTATTTTATGAAGAAACATCCTGGAAGACCAAACTCAGCCCCCTCGACAGGACTGGGAATGGGCCGGAGCCAAGCTTGGGATGGGGAAAGGTTTTGAAAACCAAATCTGACTTTGCTACTAATTTATGCAGAACTGAGATGTGCTTGCTGTATCCCACTGCTAGCACCACTGTATGTAGGTACAGACTGCAGGTCTGTCTCTGTGGTCACTGGGAACTGCCAGTTGCTGTCCCAAGGGCTTTTATATTTGAGGGCTTTTGCTGGAAAAGTTTGCAAATTGATTGAAATAGTTGCTTTTTTCCTTGGGTGCCAAGGAGCACAATGACATGGTTTACATATTGGATCATGACTATAAAGAAGCAGACATCTCCTATTAATAAGCTTGTTACAATGATGTTTTAGCACAGAAAAATATTAAAAAATTATGTGAGGATATAGTACTAACAAGACAGTCAGTATGAGGAAGTCCTTTTGACAAAATATTTTAGTTTGAAAGCTGCTCATAGTATTCCAAATACTACTCACTATGTTGTATAGCGTTTAATAAAAAGCAGGGGGCTTTAAAGAGTACTGAGAAGCAGAAACACTTCCTTACCTGTGTGTTATATGCTACAGTTTTGAATTCCAACTTGAGGGAAAACACCCCAAGTGGTTCTGGAAAGCCAGAACTTTGGCATGCATTGTAGGTGGGAGGCACATGAAGAGGTAATATTGACACAGAGTATTATTCAATATCCAGTTATGTAAAGTCTCTTGATCAGCTCTCAGATCCTCTTCCACTGTTTCTGAGCTGACTTGTGTCTTAACTAGACTTGTTTGGCTCACTTCCTTGGCTCTAGATTTCTAGCCGTCCCTAATGTGCTGAGCCCCCTTTTTGGCCAGAGCACTGTTCATGCTGAGTTGTCAGCTCAGGAGATCTGGGAAAGATTTCTAAAGTTTGTGTTGTAAGAGCTGCTTCTAGATACAGTTTATATTTGTAAGTAATGCTGTCCTCATGCTATAGCACTACCTGCTGTAGTCCTATGTAAGTCCGTAGAAGGACTATGCCTTACAGGAAGCTAGCGATGCAGAATGAGAACAGCACCCTAAGTAAGAGGAGGACACAACTGCTATTTCTTTGATCCTGGAAGAATTATGCTTGAGGAGCTCAAAACTGTCACAAATTCCTGAGGCAGATCTTCAGGAAGAAAAGGTAAGTTGAAAACTGAGACAAATAGGAGATGAGTGTCACCTGAGGGTGGGAGTTAGGGATGCCAAAGTCCCATTTTTGGGTCTCAGACTGAAAAAGTGTATTTTGCTGTGTTCTCTTGACAAAGCCTGGGAAGCACTGTGGTGTGTGAAGCATCAAATCTGCTGAGCTATATATTGGAAGGTATATAGTAGGCAAATCTTATAGTATTCTTGCATGTTTTGTTAGGGGTATTAACACCGTTTGCCGCAAGTTGCGCAGCCAGTCAGTGCTGCCATTTTATCTGTTTGTTTTCTTCTGGTAAGTTGCTGAAAGAGGCTCAGAACAAATGTCTGTTTTGCAGGGAGCAACACGATGGATGGGGGAAACAAATCTGTTTAGCCATTCCTATAAATGCTAATGAGTTCAGCTAGATAATACTTGAGTTTTTAATTCAGATGTACTGTTATATGCTGGTTCCCTGAGCACTACTTGTACAAATTTTATCTGTCTTGGTAATAAAACAGACAGTAAAATGGGTGTTCTACTTGCTAAATTGCTACAACTGCTGCTGTAACAACAGAATTGCAGCAGGTACAAACAATAGTGCATTCTGGCATGGCGACCCAAGCTTTATAACTCTCTCAGACACAGAGGCAAGGTGCCAGAAAGCCAGTGATTGCACCTAGTTCTACAGACTGTACATAAAATATCAGATACCATCTCATTATCTAAAATAGAAGTACAATAATATAATTAAAAAGGTTATTGAAATTTGGCAGTTGGAACATCCAGGTTGAAAAATCTTTATTCACCCCTCCATATACGTAATTTTAAATGGAATCTGGATTGCGCCATGCTTCTCACATGGATCTAGGAAATGTCATCCTCCCCGTTGATTAGCCCTCGGTGCTACAAAACCTCAACATTAGAAACAAATCAAGGACACAATTCCCAAGTCTGTCTTAGTATAAGCAAATTGTTTAAGTCAGTCTTCCTGCTAGCTGTGGATATTTTGAAGCTTAATCATTCAGCTAGAAATATCTACAGCCTCGTTGACAGCAGTAGGGTTGTGGAACAAGCAGCATATTGTGACATTCTTCAGTCTTTTTCCCTCTCTGCAAAGATTGAGGTGACTTAAATTAGCTGATTTTTTTAATTTTTTTTTTTGGTGAAAGTTTATTCTCTGAAAAATAATGTCCTGGTCATTACAGATCCAGGTTGAAGTTGTCCAATTTTAATTCCAATTTAATTAAATTTTTCTGGAAGGGGAAGATACAAGGTGAGAGAAATGAGTTTTCACTTGCAGCCAGTCAGCAGTTTCAGCCTTTGGGCGGGAAGGGAAGCCCCAGGCTCCATTCCTGGCCTAGCCACTAAATCTCTGTTTTTCCTCTGGAGTGGTGGGAGGAGGATGCACTATGGAGGGGCTCTCCCACGAGGTGGGCACAAGGCCTGCTTTTCAGAAGAAAAAGCTGGTAGATGTCATGGCTGGCAGTGTCATGACAGTGGCTTCAGTAAGGGGCAGCCCAGCCCTGGCCCTGTGGACTGCTGCTCCTCTGGACCGCACAAATATATGGCCACTTGAATAGACATCTGTGTGTCTGACCAGAGGGTGACAAGATCCCGCCGCATGTGGCCGAGTGTATGTGGGGGCTGGTGCACAAAGTCAGGCCTCTGCAGGGGACGGGGGCTCAGAGGAACAAGAGGTAGGGGGCCGTGGTCAGGGGAGGGGTTGTGTCCACCCGTGTCATCCAAGCATGTGGGGTGGTTAGTAGAGGGAGACGTAGCCTCTTGTCTTCTTCACAGCCCCACTGACCTCCTCGCTCCCCTTCCTGTCTGAATGTAGCTATCTGTTCCTGTTGCACTATTTCAAGCGCATCTAGTATTCTCTATTTAGAACTGAATGAGAAATTAAATTCAACACAAAATTTTTTTGTTATTTCAGTGAGAAAAGAGAGGGTTTTTTTTCTGTGTGTTTATTTTTGTGGCTTGATACATAGCAATTTCTTTCCTGCTCTTCCCTGCTCACACACTTACTTGATGAACTTACAAAGTAATTCTCTGTACATAAATACAAAGCATCTACAGCTCCACTTGCTTTCAGTTGGAGTGGTCTACACCTCTGAGGTAATGGTGCGTAGGTATCCCAGGCTGTAGTGATTCTCAAACGATTAGTGAATGCATCTGCCAGTGAGCCGTCACAGCTCCTCCTCAGTTTCCCTAACCATGAAATGAAGGTATACTATCATAAAGACGGAAAAGCGTTTTTGACAGCTTTGAATGGAAACACTGCCATTTTTAGTACTTTCTTACCTTTATTTTTTCTGCTAACTCAGAGGGACTTGTTTTCAAGCTTACGGTTACCTGACTCTCTTTCCAGCCATTTTTCCACTTCTCACTCATTTTAGTCTGAGCACAGAAGAGGCAGGTATAACATCCTGTTTAAAGTACTTTCATAACCATATGAGAAATAATGTTGAAAATTATTAAAATGAAGGACACACATTGTATACTCAGCTGCCAGGTCAAGGACAGAGCTACTGGAAACTTTAACATAAATATTAATATAGCAGACACTTTAATTAGCTGTGCCCTTCAATCACTAGTTGTTTGGCCCCTTGGTCTCCATCTTCAGCCTTCATAGAATAGGATGACCCCTGCTTGTCAAGTCAGATTTCATTCAATTTATCTAATTACTTTTGGGACCATTTTAATACATGCTTCACAGAGTGCTAAGATTGCCCAGCTCTGGCTCCATTCCTGGACTCAAATCTGTAATACAGGATGCAAAATGCACGTCAGAACTTCACCTTAACATATGCACAGCTCACTTTAAGCCATGGCTCTTATTAGCAGTTCCTTGCTTCCAGTCAATGGAAATAGCTGGGAGCAACTGGACTTCATTTTTCTCCTATTAATGCTTTGCCTTTTTATTTCTGTCTCACTTCCCCCAAGGCTGCTTGTGCTCCAGAGTTAATGGAAGGAGAACTGAAAAAACTGAGAGCATATCACTGAAGTGTAACCTTTAGGGAGGTGCTGGTACTAGTGCAAAAACACTTTTGTAGATCTGATCTTGATCTTGCCACATGTCAGTGATTCCCCAATGGGTAAGTTGCAGTCACAGTCCCATTGGTGGTCTTTTCCAGCTTGTGGATGCCTCGCTGTTCTCTAGTTGCAGTGCGCATTTCAACTTAAAAGAAAAATAAGGTTATTTTTCTTGCCTATCGTGCAATTTCCTTAGTAGCAGTCCACAGACCTCAAGCTCTCCACAGATCGTGTGTTAAGTCTGATCTCCTATAATGTTGAATACGGGGACCTTATGCAACCTTCAGATTTGAAACACCCTTCGCTGATTTAGTCTTGGATGAAAACTGATTGGTATAATATGCTGAGTTGTAACAGTATATCCAAACACCCTGGATTTTCCTACAATTGACAGACCCACCTTTGTCTATTTTGTAATATTTGTCCCTACACAAGGCTAGAGCTGTTTTTCAGACAGACCTAGTGTGATCGAAGTAGTGGTGGGAGGTGAAAGGGAGAGATGAAGATAGTGGAAAGGTGAAGGAGTTTGATTCGCTACAAGGGTTAAAAAAAATAAAGCTTAAGAGCAAAGGGTGATGTCTTGTGATATGAAACACTTCTTTTTTAATCCAAAAGCTCTTGTTTCTAAAAATAACTAGTATTGGAAGGAGAACAATTTGCTTGCTATGAGGGGAAGTGGGCCAGCTGCTTAACAGGACGTGGCAATTCTAAACAGTCCTAATCAGGAGGGGAAGCAGAACAAGCTACTCAGCTGAAGTTCAAGGGCAATTTGGAGAGGCAGAAAATAATATCTATTACTCGAAACAGAAAGAACATGGCTAAATTGTAAGGGATTATAGCTTGAGTGTGTGGAAAAAAAAAAAAATCCAGTAGAGTTACTGGGACCTGGCTATAAGTAGTTGGAAGTGCATAGCTTTTGTTCTGAAGCCTTTTGTTTCATTTAATATTTTTAATGCTTTATGTGTCATTTGAGGCTTTCAGCTGCACTGGGCAGTATCCATTGGGATGCTGGGCTTGCTTGGACCAATGAAAGAACCAAAGTCACTTCCTGCAAAAGTTTCTGCAACCTGTTATGAGCCTGTGTAGTCAGTGAGATTGGATGTCTTCACATCTCTGGGCATTATGATTGCAGCCTTATTTACAGTAATTAAGAGGAAACAGCAATGTTTTAATATATTTATTGCTCCCTTCCTCTCCAGAAAGTTTTGCTATTTTGCCTCCTTCCCCCTTTTCTCCCAGTCCCCTGCCTAGTTACACACAGAGAGCATAACCCCAAAACTCTGCGCTTATTTTCTTAACCGGATATAGCTTTGGGAAGTGGTTGAACATGCAGAAATTAAAATTAAAATGGTACAAATTCCTGCTAGTGAGGCACAGGCATCTGCAAAATGTATGAACTGTGATCTAAGAAACGTCTGGCAACAAAGCCAGTGCACATCTCTCTTAAACATTACATTACTTTTGGTTTCTTTTGATACTTTCTATTATCTTAATGTTTTTTTAATGCATTAGTGGAATAGAAGAAACTCAGAGTAACATCAAGGAAGGAGTCTATAAACTGTCTTCAAGATTCTTTTTCAATTCCTAGTTATACAGGATGTGATTCTTCTGTGATGCTGCTATTTTTATATTGAGATATTTAGGTTGGTTTCATGAGTATGAGTATTTTCCTGTGCATTTACTGAATACCGTCTACTTGAATGTATGCATATTTTTACATGAACTTCATAGTTATTAAGACATGTCAACATTTGCTGAATTAGTTCTGATATTACATTCTGCATCCAAACAGTCCTGCAGGTCTTTCTAAGGGCAAAAAGGTGGGGAAAAAAGGCATTATTATGTGGTCCTTAGAGAGAAATTATTGGATAGATGGACCATCTTTTCTTTGGCAGAAATTGCTTGAGATATATAAGAACTGAGTAAAGTTGGTCAAGTATTCTTTTAAGTGAAAAGAAAGAATAGTTTCCTAAAGGTCTGATTAAAAGAAAAAAAAAAATCTCTTTTCTGTGGAAAAGTGTTGGCTTTTTAAAAATCTGTTTTGTTTTTTTTTCTCTTCTCCAAAAAGCTAGAAATATTGCTGTGTTTTCTTATGAGGTACCTGAACTTCTGTGGTGTCCTCTGTAAGTCAGTGCCTCCTCTTTTGTCTGCAGCTCTTGATGTACTGTGGTGTAAGAGTCTCCAAGTGGAAGGGGCTGTCAGCTCAGTTAACAGTGAAGACCACTGAAAACAGGCTTGTCAGGGACTCCAGTACATGAAAGATGAGGAGGACAAAGAAGTATTTGAAATGATCACTGAGGCAATGTTTCCATGCCACCTTTTATAAGTTTGCAAGTGTTAATTTTTAGCTGACCATTGCGAATATTTTCTGAAAGATGGAATCTGAATGTCCAAATGCCCAATGGTAGGCTCATTTATGCTCCTACCAGAGCTGTGGTGAAACCTTTGGACCTTACTGAGACACAGATTTTGGAGGGTCCAATTTAGTTTATTTAGCAGGAGCTAGATCAGTCCCTTAATTAAAAGCTTTGAGCCTTTTCAGTGCTAAGGAGACTGGTTGCCTGTAAAGAGCTTGCAATTACGTCACGAACGCATCCTGCACAAAGGCGAGCTTTGCCTCTACTTCAAAGCTGCAAGTGAAACCATCAAATTCCGGGCACAAAAAGTTTAAAAATTATCCAACCTCCTTTGCCATTTTATGGAGTGCTGCTAATACGATGGAATGGGCACGGGGAAACTTCCCTGTGCCAACTTGAACAAAAACGTTTTGGCTGCCTTTCAGGCTGAAAATAGTAGGTGCTTACATTTTTAATCACAGAATGAGCAAGAGCTCACGTACACACGTATACACATGCACACAACACACACTCTGACGTGTGAATGTAGGTCTGGAGGTTTGTTGTTGACAGCAGGAACACATTCAACAGTGGCTGTCTGATTAAACAAAAGTAGGCTACAGCATGGCAAACAAATTGTGCTCTGAGTTTCTGATCTATCAGCAGCCTTGCCAAAATGCCAGCTAGCTGAAAAGGAGATTTCATTGTTTCTAGTGAAACATGCTGTGCTTGCTTGTCTAGTGCGTGCTTTAGGAAGCAAATGCAACTGGACCCCTTTCATTTGCACTGCTCACTCTGCACTGCTGCTGCCACTGCCTCCTCGCGCATTAAACAGCTGCATTAGATGCTTTCCCAGCAGCTTTATGTATAGTTTAATCTTTAGGTGTGGAGAAGTAACTGTTCTACCCTACAAACAAGATGTGCTGTTTTCTGTGCAATTTGTGGTTACAGAAATGCTGGTTTCTTGGGAAGGGAGAAATCTAAAAAGAAGCATTGTGTCCCCCTAAGTAGCCTGAATCATTATCTTAAAAACAATTCCTTGCACACATGGACATAAATATACGTGTATGGGCTTAATGTCATAAGATTTTGTAGTATAGGATGAGTACAGATATTATCGTTGGAACTTTTTAGTTGCCTAAATGCAAATGAGATGATGACACTTTATGCTGCCATAATGTACAGCTCCCTGCAAAGAGACCTGTTGTAGACTAATACTCTTATGCTTAATATAGTAGAAGAGAACCTTATTAGTTGAAGTCATTCTTATTTAACCATGGAGTACATCAGATACAATAGAAAAGGCGTGATCAGATTTCCCTGTGGCCTCGAGGCTCAGACGACTCATTTCTAAACCCTGGAAATTCTAGATGGGGAAGCAGATAAGGAGGAAGCGTGCATGGATACCGGAAGAACGTGCAAGTGGAGTTTGTCCCTGTATGTGCTAAACAACTGACACGTGGGGTGGATGACCAACTGTGACTAGAGAAGGGTAGCAAGAACTTCCAGAGGTTTAGAAACCATGATCTGTGTGGAAAGCCTGGAAGAACTGAGTCTGTCCAATCTAGAGTAACAGGCTTCAGGTAGGTTCAACATGGTGCAAGTGTGGAGGAGAAGGACCAGCACATGTCCGTGTCCGCTGCAGTAGTGTGGCTAAAGCATGGCAAGGGGTTCTTGTCCTAGACATTAAAGCTGTGTTTCAAGCTATGAGATAGTCAAGTATTGGAACGGATTCTGTGTGGTCCCTGTCACTGGAGGTTTTATGGACAGCTTTAGAGTCCCACAGAGAAATGGACTGATCTTGCTGGAAAGGAAGAAAGGGTATGGACTGAGTGTTCTCTTAAGAAGCTCCTGATTGGGAATGGGGCTGTGATTTATACCTGGTGTTCGTGCGATTGTCACAGCTGTTGCTACCGCAGCAAAAGGATCAAAGTCGGTTGGCTTTCCCTGTTGTACCATAGATGTTTCCAAGTCAAAGAGCAACTTTAACGCTTTCCTTCAGAAGAATAACAAATGCCGCTCAAAGTGACAGCCTGTGGCAGATGGTTGGTTTGTAGAGGTGACTGAAGCAAAGATAAATCTCTATCTTCTAGGGGGGCTTTAAGAATTTTAAACACATCAATTGCTAGTAAATATTAGTGATGTGGAAAATGGACATATTCAGGGGTCACCTTTTAGAATTCTTTTCCTCCAGCAGATGGGCATCTTTTTAAGAAACCTTCTGGTGCCTGGCTAAATTCACAGTGACAGCAAAACACAGAACTTTTCTAGCTATTTGCTTTTGTGGCTGATTCTGGCTTCAGCTGATGTTGTTGAAGAGTCTTTCTGTGGTTTGTTATATGACCAGGTAGACTTTATCAGGATACTTTCAAAGCAGTATGCTATTTTGTCAAATGTACTATGTTCTTCAGAAGTATTATTTGTTTTAATAAGGTTGGGGAGATGAAAACATTGACTTTTTCCTAGTGTTTTAGAGTTCAGTAATGAAGTCACCAGCCTAAGATGTGAGAGACTGTTTATTGGGAGTGAGCTGCTGAGAGACATCAACTTGGCTTAGCAACCTTACATGCCAGTCCCCTAAGCAAATACCTTCCTCTGGGGTTTTTGTGTGGGTGAAAAAGGACATCAAAATACTTCCTGTTTCTGCAAAAGACCATCAGGTTTTATTTTTTTCCATTGAGGAGGGGGGCGGGGAAAAAGGCTTGAAAATTACTGCAAAAGGGGGACATTTTCTGCTTAGGAATTTGTGAAGTACCTGAGGTGCTTGCTGCTTTCCCATGACACTGTATTGCATTGTTCCTCATGCTTTGTTAGTGTATTTTTTGTCCTTTTCCTTTATCCAGGTCTGGATGGATATGGTGAGGTGGTTAAAACTTCAGGGTTGTGCAAGGCATATGAAGTTACTGTTATCCTTTTCACAGTTTGCAAATCAGATAGTCTCTCTTGGCTGATAACTATATATACTGTAAATTAGCACTTTGCTGCAAGAGGAGGCTGATCACCCCTTTTATTCCTCTAGTAATTCATATTAGACAGTTGACTCATCTTAAACCCAGATCTTAACCCTTTCCTAGACTCTCCCATTTCTACACTCTAGCCCCTGCTTTTCTATTAGTGTTCTTGGATTATAAACTTTTTGGGATGTTCTTGTTTATGCAGTAGGTATGATAACCCACTGGTTTGCAGCATGATTATATCAGCTTCCACATTGAAAATTTGCTCAAAGCTTGTGGGGATGGGAAAAGGACTGGGCTCCTTGTCCACCCTCACCTCCCATCTGGCATGTTGTTTGTGTAGTGGAGTACCTGTTTCTAACGGTCCCATGCCTGGGTTGAATTGTAGTCTGGACTACATACTCTTATTAAGACATCATAGACTCATGCTTAATTAGGATACATAGTTTATTACAGCTGCTTCTTCTGTCTTTGTCTAGGAGATACTTGGTGGCTGTACAGTTGGGATGTCACTGTGGCACCTGCCACAGCTCAAGAGTATACCTGAAACTGGAGGTGAGAAAGAATAACAATCATGCCATGCTTTGGCACAAAGAGCTTTCTAAACTCTCTCCTAAGCAAGAGTTTAGAGCCATACTCTTATGACTTAATCAAGCAGAAATGTATCTGCTTCTTACTTTCATTCTCTGCTGATTTTATTTCTAAGCTGTGGCTGTTTTGGAAAACAGAAACCTCTTTGAAATGTAGAATGCCCAGATGTTACATATTATACTTTTTTTTTTGTGTAAAACTATTCAACTGTGTTGTAACTTGGAATCCCGAATAATCTTCCTTTATTTATGGGTCTAGAGAGCTGGTGTTCCCCACTGTGTTGTAGAGTACTGTCACAGGAAGGATTTTATTATTTGTTGAATTTCTTACTTACTGAATAAACATTAAAATCTGACAAAGGAAGTATTACTGTAGAGATAGGCAAGTGATGTTCACAATAAATGTATTGCCTGCAGGTCACCATTCAGGTCACCATTTTAATGTTAATTTTTTTCCTGACTTTAGGAGTAAAAGATTGTTTCAAGATGCTTTAAATTAATTTTCTTCATTTCTTTCTCTTATCATGTAGGACTAGTCCACACACAAGCTGATACCAAGAGCATTAAAAGTATTTTGGTGTTAAGTCTTCTTATAGATTGGTCTTTCCTTTTAGCTTTGAAGTCTTGCCTATACAAAGAAAATTGCTGCTGATGGCCTGTGAGCAATGTATGCAGTTGAGCTGATAATGAACATGACTTGTCTGCAAGTGTCAACCAGGATAAAACCATCTTCTACTTACAGGAATTGTGCCTGAAATACAGTTAAAACCAGAGATTTCTTAGTATAGACCTTACAAGCTTTGGTTTTGAACTGCAGACATTGGAGGATCATCTGCTTTTCCCATGAGTGCTTGCCTTCTACCCGCTCTTATGCTGTTCAGGAAGTGTAATGGTTTCCAAAGCCCTTGAGTCTTTCCAGTGCTGCAAACACCACTGCTCAGACTAGGGGGGGAGATGATGTTCCTGGCTCTACAGACATCCCACAGGTGATAAGAACCATGTCCCCTTGAGACTGCACACGCATCACTCGGGTGATCCATTTCCTAAGGTCGCTCTGGCAGTCCAGGTATGCATTAAAAAAAAATACAGTTCTTTCTCATTATACATATTTGGTTGCCTTGGCAACCAGAGAATAATTCATCTGAAATGTAACTGGATAGGATAATTGATATTTTTTGAGGAATGCCTACAGGCAATAATAGGGATTTGTCTGCCACCAACTGTTCCAGGCTTCAGAAGAAATAAGGTTAGGCTCTGAAACGGGAACAAGTGTGTTTTCTGTAAGTCTGCATGCAGAGGTAATGCTTTCCTTCCTCGTGCCTGTGAGGGATCCTTGATGAACTTCTCTGCAACTTCAGTACAGATCAAACTGCATCTACGATTTCTTCTGAATATTTATTTTAGACAATCTAGAGAGTTTAGAAAACCTCTGAAGTAATGAGTTCCCACTGTTGTTTTGTTTCTTTGTTCTATGAACTAAATGCCTTGCAGCAATCTCGGAGACTCTTGTACAGGAAATTAGCATTGACGCTGATGACCCATTATTATAGATACTAATGACTGACTATCAGGCATTAGGGCCCCTGATAAGCTGGCTCACTGTACTCATCTCCACAGAGAGTTTATGAATCTTGATCATCCGGTACCTGACATTTACTTAAACCACCTCATGTTTTCAACACCTCATTAGCTTTCCTCCAACCCCTATGCAGGACACAGTGTAAGACCTACTTCCCAGTGAATGAGAGGTTAAAAGCTGATCCGCTTTCATCTCCTGCACAGAGGCTGACAGGAAGGGGTGTAAGAATGGCATGGGAAAACAGATGGGGAGAGTGCCTGTGGGAAGATTGAACAGATGACCCTGGGGTCCTGAGACTCACTGGGTACATACTGGAGCACAGCTCTGTCTTACTTCATAGCTAGCTAATTTTTTTGTAACGCTAACCTCTTGAAAGCAATGCTTTTCCTACTAAGCTGTTTTCCCAGTGGACTTTGTTCTCTCACCTGGATCAGTCAGTCCCTCCATGATTGGTGTGAGACCTCTTGCTGGAATAGGAATGTCTTATGACAGTTTCTTCTGCTCCCAAACAAGAAAAAAGCTGGCATCTAACTTAAATGAGGAATGGTCAGCCTGTTTTTAAGTGTTTCTGTGAATTTGTCAGATGTTTGTCAGTTTAATAACATTTCTGGGATATAATATCAATTATTCCTGACATTTTATTAATTTCACCTTTTTCATTCTTGATACAGAATCTGATACCAAGAAAATTCTCCATTCATTTTAAACTAGCTCTGAATCAGGTAGAGCTCAGAAAGATTATCTGTATTCCTGGAAAGGGAAACTATAACTTCTCAGAGTTTCCCAGGAATATAAATTCCAGTGGCAATAGATCACAAGGTCAATATGATTAGAAAAAGAAAATATTTACTTTATTACAGCAAGGCACCAAATGGTGTCTGCTTTCACCTTGAGGACCCTAGAAGGAAAATGTTTCCAGAAAAACAAAAGTTAGAACCCTAATGAAAGTAGAAATACTTTTCATTCCCTCAAGACACTGTTTATTGTGTTAGTATACAATCCATCAACAGCAGTAAATAGACTCAATAAATAAGGACACGCACTTGGAGATTTTGTGCTAAGGGAAATATGATTCTCTTTCTAGCAGAAGACAAGATCTTTAGTCACATAGGAGGACTGACTGAATGGATAAGGTCTTTTCTTGAATCCTTACAATAAAATTTGCAACTGGTCAGCCATTGAAAATCCTTCTAAATTTATCTGTGCAGGGCCACAACATGAGCATGAAAACTCATGACTTGTAGAATTCACAAGTAACTTTCAAGCCGTGCCAATAGGTTATATTCATTCCTTTACCAGGGAAAATGTTCACTTCACTCTGGTTGAACAATTATGAGTTTATCAGTAAACAATACTAATTTAAAAAAAGTATCTCAATTGAGGAATTCTAATACCAGAAAAATCTATCAGACTAGTGTAGAAGTAGTAAAAATGCATAAATAATCTAATCAGACTGAAAACAGAAAGCCTTATTATACAGATTAGTTTTTTAAATTTGCTTATTTTTTGTTCATATTTTCCCTTCCCCATCAGTCAGCTTTCAATGAAGAGAGGAATAAGAGAGAAGTGGAAAAAGAACTAATAGTAAAAAATCAGGGCTGGATCTAGGCACTACTAAAATAATCAAAGAGAAGGTAACTCAATGATTGTATAGACATATTTTTTGCTAGGACAAGACATCTGGAGCTTTTCAACCTTGCTGACACAAGTAACAAGATCTGTTGGCTGGAAGCTAAACAGATTCAGCCTTTAAATTAGATGTACTTCTTTAGCCGGGAAGGTAACGAAATAGTTGAACTGCTGTCCAAAGGAAGTCTGGAGTCACCAGATTTTACTATTTTTAAAATGGACTACGCGGGCTTTAATTCAGGCTGGCAGACATCGTACAGCCTCTCTGCGTGGAAGTGAGCTGAATACCTGCATAGGCGATGTTGTCCACTCTGGCCTAAGAGTCTCTGAAGCTGTGTTTCTGGTGCTCTGAGAAGGAGATAAGGGGAAAGAACCATCCTCACTTCTCTCAACATCCTTCAACCCCTGTAGCTTTACAGTACAACTGTCATCAGATCTCATCATTTAGACTTTCACACACTGCCTGCCAAGGTCTGGGGAAAGGAGATCACCTTGCTCTTGCTGTTCTTCCTCATGTGTAATTGGCTTGAATGTCCTCTGGAGTACTTTCTTTGAATTATTAGAGATTGCCTGGACTGTGGCGAGCACTAATGCAGTAAATGGTGGCAGTGGGGCTTCGCAGCTGCCTGCCTTGTCTTGTTCACTTGTTCAGCATCATGCTGTGTTGGATTTAGGAAATTTTTCCATCAGCTGGATTATCTGTGGCTTTGGATTTTTTTTCCCTATTCTGCTTACACGTTGGATGATTTACCTGTTGGAGCATCAACCACATGTGGCAACCTGCAAGGAATTGCTTAAGTAACATGTTTTTTGGAGCCAGGTTTGGTTTTCTTCCTTTACGTGTAGCATGCAAGAGCTCAACTGAAGAAGAGTCAAATGACTAGGTTTAATGTTTTGGGGTTTAATACAGGGTATGCATGTAAAACGTTAAGCTGCGTGAAGAACGAGAGGCCAGATTAGATGGTCTAATTGTTCTCTACAGACTTAGACTTCTGTAAACTGTAAGTGCTCTGTACAATATGCTTGTCCGAGCTGGGCTGCCAGGCGGGCAGATGGCCAGGCACTGCAGTCCATACAGCTCTTCTCTGATAGAGAGAGCACCTCTACAAATGGGGTTTGCTTTGCTTTGAGCTGATGTAACTGCTACAGATAAGTCACTCACGGGGATGTGACCTTCGTTTATTCCTGTTGATTTTTCTCTTAAGTTAAAATACATAAAAGTGGCTGCCTGTTGAACAGGTACCTCCTGGAGAAAGCAGAGAGACTTGGGAAGAGCAATTCTTCTAAAAACTCTAGATGTTTTTCCAGAAGGTGATGGGATCAGGGAAGAAGGAAAGTGAGTGCTGGAGCTAGTGAGACTGATCACAAGAGGCGACAGACGAGAAAGGCAAGCTTTGCCATTATTTTTTCAGGCCCCTATTTTTTTTTCTGAAAACATCTCTTGTGGTGATTGTCAATCGCTACTCACAGCCATTGTATGGCAGGGTGGAAAGGACTTGTTCTTAACCTTGTAGACAAGGGGGGGAGGAGACCTGTGACAAGGGCAATGGTCAAGGGTGGTGGAAAGCAACGTATATTTTCAAAGAGCTTCTGCCTACATGAGTTTCTGACTGGCTGCACAATAGTACATGAGAAAAAGTGATTCACTACACCTTTTTTAAAATTTGCTCTCAACATAGGGGAACTTGGTTCTTCTGGGTGTGGTGCACCATTATCCTAGCCTGTGTCTAATCTTGTAGACACAGGCAGAGATTGATTTTCTATTTCTGCTGCAAGAATGAGTAAATAAAAAGCCAATTTTAATCATTGATGTAATTTCATGTCACTGTAAGCATATGCAGCATCACAATCTACAGTATCTAAACTTGTTCAGACTCCCCTCAATCATGGGGAGGAATGAGCACTTTTAAGGCATGATTCATTTGTTCTACTTGAGAAATCTACTTTAAGATGATTCGTATACTAGAAATGTATGCATTTTCCGTTAGCCATAAAAGGAATTTACTTAAGAACTCAGATATAGGTGTCTATACTGTAAAGAGCTGCATTTGATCAAACAAAATACCTCCTTGGTCTGGAGTACAATGCAGAGACAGTAAGGAGGGTGGTATTTCCACTGTCTATGACCATACTTTTGATATAGCAGTGGGAGCAGTTGCTCTATGTTTCTTGACTCAGTAAAAGTTACATACCTTCCTGTTAAGCATCATGGTGGACCTGGCTGAATCTGGGACACAAAATACTTACCAGATGTCTGCTGCAAATACCATACAGCAGAGAGGAAGCAGTCTAAGGAGATCCTGAAGCGTGTGGAAGAGAACTTCCTGACACAGCCCCTGAGTGAGCCAACCTAGGGAAGGTGCCTGCTGAACCCGCTATTTGCAAACAGAGAAGGACTTGTGTGTGATGTGATGGTTTGAGGCAGTCTTGGGCGTAACTATCACGAAATGACAGAGTTTTTGATTCTTGGAGAAGGAGGGCATTAGCAGAACTGCCACCTTGGACTTCCAGAGGGCAGACTTTGACAGGTTTAGGAGACTGGTTGACAAAGTCCCTTGGGAGACAGTCCTGAAGGGCAAAGGAGTCCAGAAAGGCTGGACATTCTTCAAGAAGAAACTCTTAAAGATGCAGGAGCAGGTCATCCCCATTGCTGAAAGACAAGCTGACAGGGAAGACAACTGGCCTAGCTGAACAGACAACTTTGACTGGACATCAGGAAAAAAAAGAATGACAAGAATGGTAGGGGTTGTGAGGGACTTCTGGAGATTATCTAGTCCAATCCTCCTGCTAAAAGCAGGTTCACCTAGAGCAGGTTGCACAGGACTGCATCCAGGCAGGATTAGAATATCTCCAGAGAAGGAGACTCCACAGCCTCCCTGGGCAGCCTGTTCCAATGCTCTGTCACCATCAAAGTAAAGTTTTTCTTCATGTTTAGGTGGAATTTCTTGTGTTCCAGTTTGTGCCCACTGCCCCTTGTCCTGTCACTGGGCATCACTGAGAAGAGCCTAGCCTCATGGCACCCACCCTTTAGGTATTTATAAGCATTGATAAGATCCTTTCTGAGGGAGGGTACACTCTGTCCCTTCATCCAGGTCATTGATGTGTATGTTGAACAAGACCAGACCCAGTACTGACCCTCTAGGGAACACCACTAGACACAGGCTTCCACCTGGACTCTTCACCACTGATCAGTACCCTCTGAGCTCTGCCATTCAGCCAGTTCTCAATCCACCTCACTGTCGACACATCTAACCCACACTTCCTAAGTTTGCCTATGAGGATGTGATGGGAGACAGTGTCAAAACCTTGCTGAAGTTGAGGCAGGCAACATCCACTGCCCTCCCCTCATCTACCCAGCCAGTAATGCCATCAAAGAAGGCTACCAGGAGAGTTTATGACCTTTGGAAGAAGGGGCAGGCAACTCAGGAGGACTACAAAGGTGTTGTAAGGTTATGCAGGGAGAAAATTAGAAGAGCCAAAGCCCAGCTAGAACTTAATTTGGCTACTGCTGTTAAAGATAAAAAATGTTTCTGTAAACACATTAGCAACAAAAGGAGGGCAAAGGATCTCCATCCTTTATTTGATGCAGGGAGAAACGTAGTGACAAATGATGATGAAAAGGCTGAGGTACTTAATGCCTTCTTTGCCTCAGTCTTTAATAGTAAAACCAGTTGTTCTCCGGATACCCAACACCTTGAGCGGGAAGACCGGGACAGGGAGTAGAATGAAGCCCCCATAATCCAAGGAGAAATGGTTAGCAACCTGCTACACCACTTATACACACACAAGTCTATGGGGCTGGATGGGATCCACCCAAGGCTGTTGAGGGAGCTGGTGGAAGTGCTCACCAAGCCACTCTCCATCATTTACCAGCAGCCCTGGCTAAATGTGAACGTCCCAGTTGACTGGAGGTTAGCAAATGTGATGCTCATCTCCAAGAAGGGCTGGGAGGAGGATCTGGGGAAATACAGGCCTGTCAGTCTGACCTCAGTGCTGGGGGAGGTTATGGAGCAGATCATCTTGAGTGCCATCACGCGGCACATACAAGACAACCAGGTGATCAGGCCCAGTCAGCATGGGCTTATGAAAGGCAGGTCGTGCTTGACTAACCTGATCTCCTTCAGGCTAGTGAAGACAGGGTGACCAGGCTAGTGAAGACAAGGTGACCTGCCTAGGGGATCAGGTAAAGGCTGTGCATTTTGTTTACCTGGACTTTTAGTAAAGCCTTTGACACTGTTTCCCACAGCATTCTCCTGGAGAAACTGGCTGCTCATGGCTTGGACAGGCGCACGCTTCTCTGGGATGGCTGGACCCAAAGAGTGGTGGTGAATGGAGTTAAATCCAGTTGGTGGCTGGTGACAAGTGGTATTCCCCAGGGCTCAGTACTGGGGCCAGTTCTGTTTAATATCTTTATGAATGATTGAGACGAGGGGATCGAGTGCTCCCTCAAAGTTTGCAGATGACACCAAGTTGGGTGGGATCTACTTGAGAGTAGGAAGGCTCTACAGAGGGATCTGGACAGGCTGGATCTATGGGCTGAAGCCAGCTGTATGAAGTTCAAAAAGGCCAAGTGCTGCATCCTGCACTTGGGTCGCAACAGTCCCATGCCAAGCTAGAGGCTTGGGGAAGAGTGGCTGGGAAGCTGCCCGGTGGCAAAGGACATGGGGTTGATGATTGACAGCTGACTGAACATGAGCTGTCAGTGTGCCCGGGTGGCCAAGAAGGCCAGCAGCATCCTGGCCTGTATCAGAAATAGTGTGGCCAGCAGGAGTAGGGAAGTGATCGTGCCCCTGTACTCGGCATTGGTGAGGCCACACCTTGAACACTGTGTGCAGTTTTGGGCCCCTCACTGCAAGAAAGACATTGAGGTGCTGGAGCGTGTCCAGAGAAGGGCAACGAAGCTGGTGAAGGGGCTGGAGCACAAGTTTTATGAGGAGCAACTGAAGGAACTGGGGTTGTTTTACCTGGAGAAAAGAAGACTGAGGAGAGACCTTATCCCTCTCTACAACTGCCTGAAAGAAGGTTGTAGTGAGGTGGGGGTCGGTCTTTTCTCTCAAGTAACAAGCAATAGGACAAGAGGAAATTGCTTCAAGTTACCCCAGGGGAGGTTTAGATTGGATATTAGGGAAAATTTCTTCTCCAAAAGTTTTGTCAAGCATTGGAATAGGCTGCCCAGGGAAGTGGCTGAATCACCATCCCTGGAGGTATTTAAAAGACTTGTAGATGTGGTGCTTAGGGACAGGGTATAGGTAATTAAGAAAACTACTATGATATATTCCAGCATAAATTAGTAATCTAAATTCGTATAGAGACTGCAATTAAGGAAGTAAGGTGAATTAACTTGGAATGAGAAATTAAAACTTGATATAATGAGTCCTTTCTGAAGTCCAGGAAAAGAAGACTGGGGAATGGCAGATAGAGAACTGGGCAACTGGCAAATTATCTGCAAATACCTTCCAGCACAACAGCAGTCAGCAAAAAAAGGAGCCTTGCATTATAGGTTCGTTTTCTCCTGAGATTTGAATTCTCCGTTCTACTCCCACTCGCTCTAAAACTTGTCTCATTTAGTTAAATATTTTGTAGCATCTATTCCATGAGGAAAACCTCACCTCTGTGTTCATGTGTATTCTGACAAGAACATTATGCATGCTTGTATGTAAGCCTTCACCTTTCTGCAAGGAGGTAACAACAGTCCACTTGTCCGATGTAATTCCTGAAGCTCACTTCAGTCGTATGTGTTTGTCTTCCTGAGCTGCCTCCTGCCTTAGAAGCAGTAATGGAAACTCTGACAAGATACTACACACCTGGGTAGTTTATACCCAAGTTCTCAGCTACTGTTCTCCAAATGGCAGAGGATTCAGACTCAGAATAAATATTGGGTGTAAGTCCAGAAGTGAAGTTGGTCTTCTTCACCCTAGAATAAGGGCAACTTGTTACAGAACTGTCCCAAACTGTCCACAGCTCAGCAGCTCACTTATGCGGGGTTCCCAATCAGACATTACAGCTGCACAGCCTGAGACAGATCAGATCATTTCAAGCAGGATTATAAGAGCAGGCCTGATGGAAGTCAGATAATGGGTCTCCTTCACTCATTAATAGAGCAGTGGAGCCCTTATAAGGAGAAATGAGTATTCTGTACTTTGGATCTAAGACAGAAAAGGTTACTGGCCTCACAAGTACCTTGTTAGCAGTTGCAACCCTTTAGGTCCTGTTAAGATCTCTATTATTTTATCTGATCTATTGCAATCTATTTTTTGCTGCAGTAAATAAGCATCGTAAACTTCAGGTTTCCTGCAGGTTTCCTTACATTCAGGTGATAATCTCAACATAAAGTTTCACAGAACACAAAAATACTGAGGGTTTTCCTTGATTTATGTGGCCACGGGCAATCTCTACTAAAGTTTAGCTTGACCACTTGTATGGGAATGAAAAACGGAGAATCTTATCATATAAAAATCTTACCCTCAGAAACTACATCATACTTGCCTGTTGCTGTAAAGCTGAAGACTACTGTTCTTCCTTCCTCCCTTGGCAACTTCAGAAGAGTTTCTGACATCCAAACATCTGTCCAGCTGCCACAGGGCAGAATGATTTCAAGCTAAATAGGGCACCAAGTTTCAGTTGTCTCAGAAAACATTTGACATATTTTCACAGGCTATGTTATGGTCTCCTGAAGTGTGCATGTTTGACAATTGTTAATTTGTAAATGGACAGGTTTACCACCACTTTCAATTTATTCTTCCTCTAAAGGAGCACGTTATTGATAATGTTGGGAAGTATGATATACTAAGTTATAACAACATACCTATTATTTTCTCATTACTTTCCCCTTCCAATACATTTGAGGCTGATTGTCAGTTTCCGTAGCAGCCTTTTACATAGCATGGAGTTTCCTGGGAAGTTGGTAGGGCTGAAGCTTACAGAAACTTACAGCTTCTTCAAAGATGAATAGTAAAACAGTTATTTTGAAATCCAGTTGTGCTGTCTGCTGTCTTATCTCTCACAGTGGAAAAAGCCCCTGACCCTCTATGGGGATCCTCTTCAAAGAAAGTAGAACATGAACCACACACAAAATTGTAGCCTTCATTGAATTATTAAAATAAGTCTGCTGCTCTCTGGCAGCAGGGTCAGAAATCTACCTACTCCATGTTTTATCTTTCCATGCTCTCTGTCCCTTACTACCAAATCAGTACCTGACAAAATTCAATGTATCCTCTGAAAGGACTCCTGAGCACTGTCGTTATTATTGTATTGTGTTCTTTGATTGCTTTGAAAAATTACTAAAACAAAGTCAAAGGTGGCAATTTGAAATGAGAGAGTCCTTGATGCTTTTCCAAACTGTTTTCAGTGTTTCCATCTTCCCTCTGTAGTTTCCCACTGTGCAGCAGATGTACTTTTCTTTAGGATCAAGAGAATGGTCTCTATTTTATTTCATGGGAAATAATTTTTGTGCCTTAGAGATAGAAGGAATTCATGTGCAGTAAAATGATTTCTTTTGCAACACTGCAGAGCAAGAGCCGTAGAAAACATCCTGCCCATGTACTACCTACTTCTGGAAGTCCAGCTCTGTTTAAAAAGTATTTACAGTGTGATAAAATTAGACAAATACTAACCTTATAATTAGGAATGTAGCTCTGGAGGGGAACTCCTGGGTCACTGGAAGTGCTACAGCCAGACAAGCAAATGATGTAAACTCCTCCAACAGCTGATCAAGTTCTGTTTGAAAATCTAGCTTTTCTTTGTAGTTTTTATTACTACTGGAAGGCTACACCAGGGCCTTACTACTTTCAAGGCTAGAGGGATAATCCTCTATCCTGGCTGCCCCCTCTTATGTGTTCTTTTGAAATTTATTGCTAGGTTATGCAGCTTGTTCTTGTGTTAATATTTTCTTTTTTGGTCATTTTCCTTATCTTTTCTGTTTTCCCACTGCTCACTTGACTATGTTTTTATAGACAGCATACCTCTCCGTCATCAAGCTGTTGGCAAAAAAAGTCATCTCTCTTGGACAATACATATGCTGCTCCATGGGATATCTGCTGTGTGTTTCCCTCCCCTGTTCAAATTGAGGAATCCATTGCAGTATGCCACGGCTTCCTTCTATCCCAGACATCTAAGTTGCCTTCCCATGGAAACTGGGACATAGGGGAAAAAGATGGAAGCAAGGCATAACATGGCCTTGTCCTGATGTGGAACTGGGACATGATGGGGAACAACTCACAAGCTGAAGACATGGAGCATGCTTTAAGATCTTGCAGTACAGATATAAAGATTCTTTCAACAGATTGAATGATAAGAGGATGGTGAGACTAATAAATAGCACCTGCTCTATCTGGAGTTCACGTTCTTCAGACATGGGACAGATCAGCTAGATCTTACTTTGTAAGCAATTTTCATAGTTTTTTGCATCTCCTTGAAATATCTTGCCTGATAAAATCCTGATGTACAATCTGACTCTTTCACATCTGAATTATATTGGTAGTTCATAATCATCCAGGAGTCTCCATCCCTCTCAGGTTTTCTCCCTTTGGTTGTTCCCAATAAATATATTTGTAGCAACAACACTTGATCTGCATGCATGACCTTGCGCTTGGTACAAATTACTTTCATCCCCTATGTCTCACTCCAGTGTTCAAGGTCATTCAACTCACTCTCAATAATATGATCATCCTCTGTATTGATGCCTTTACGTTCTGACACAACAGCAAATTTTAGTGGTGCAATCACATTTTTGCACCGGATTCATTACAGAAAATATGAATCAAACTTACTCTCAACAGCTTGCCACTACCAACACAACATTCAAGCAGATAAAACTCAATAATCTGACAGGTCATCTTTTTAACCA
The DNA here is from genome assembly GCF_034619465.1 of Leptosomus discolor. NCBI lineage: Eukaryota > Metazoa > Chordata > Aves > Leptosomiformes > Leptosomidae > Leptosomus > Leptosomus discolor. Next base: position 29,537,702 of record NC_141393.1, read on the forward strand.
GAAACAAACAACTACTGCTTTGATGCCATGATCTTTTTTTTTTGCCAAGCGTTTTAAAAGGCAAAATCTGAAAATTACAGAAGTCAAAACCTTACAGAATAATTTTGTTAGCAATTTTATTAGAAGTCAAACAGAATTAGACTGTGCATGGACGTTCTAAAAGGTAGAAACTTAATGCTCAGGCATATAAATAAAAAGAAAGTATGGGCAGGCATTCAAATCATAGTGGAGTAGGACAGAGATTAAAGATAACCACGGCTTAGACCAAACCCCAAGTGCTTTTATGTTAGTTATATCAGTATGATGGAAATACTGAGTGGAGATGTAAAGGAAGGGTGGATAAACAAGACAAAAATAGGAACCAAAGTACTGTGTTAGAACACAAAGAGGTTGAAGACCTCCATGCATTCCAACTTGCAGGATGCTGGGTTACCTCCAAGCCCCCAAAAGAAATGGCTTCTGAAGCTGCAGGTCCACCCCATAGAATACATTGTCAATTTTTCCAAGGGGTTATACAGCCAGAGGACAGCAAAGGAAGATGAAAAATAATGTGCTTAAATAGAGGATCATTTGTCTGACCACAATTGTACACAACTTTTTAGAACAAACTTTGATGGAAAGCATAATTAAAGACATGGAAGGAAGTGGAAAGAAATGCTGCACAGGTTTACTAAAATTAGAACATGCAAGAATAAACAAGTAATTATTAAGGCTGAGGAGAGGCAGCTGATTCAATCTACCTGGACAGTGGTACAACACTTAGTATGATGTGGTGTGAGAGAGGAATCATTAAGTCAGAACCTAGAGATTAATATAATATTAAATTATAAATTAGGAGAAGAACTGGCTAAGGGGGAGATTATAGGGAAATTAGAAGCCTGGAGATAAAGGGTGATTAATAGGCAGTTTCTCAGTCCCTGAGTTTTTGGAGGATTCTTTGCATGGCTCATAGATATTTTGAAAGCGTTCTTCAGCATTTGTTGAAGGGGTAGAGAGGAGGAAAGCATAACAAACAGGTTGGGTTTTTTTTTGCCTAGTATCAAATGTAGCCCCAAATCCTCAAACTTTTAAACGATAAGAAAAAAAGAGAAGTTTTTCTTTTTAATGAACTTGACTTCCTTGGTAGATTTTTTACTATTTATATTCTGGTTCACTACACATTCAAATAAGTTCCAAGGTAGCTGAATCCTGAATTTTAATATAAAACTAGCTAAGAAAAGGGGAGAAATAAAGAGTACTTTTTTTTTTCTTAAATCTCAGCTAAAGAAAACTTGATGAACTAGTCATTGTGGGGATTGACAGAAGAGGAGGATGAAAGACAGGACTGTCCTAGGGCTACCTGATCAAGTTTGGGTACAAAAGATATTAATTGGTCTTGACCTGTCTTGCTCCAGTTTGGGACTTTGAAGATTTTATGAAATGATGAAGTTTTCCCAGGATGAGACAATTTCCTGCTTAGTTTTAATTAGCTTATTTGCACCCCTATCCAAGCTTCATAATTAAAAGCAAATTAATTTTGAGGCTATGGTCCTTGTTTATTATGCCTTTTGCCTAAGAACAGGTGCTGGTTTTGGCTGGGGTAGAGTTAATTTTCTTCATAGTAACTGGTATGGGGCTGTGTTTTGGATTTATGCTGGAAACAGTGTTGGCAATTCAGGGATGTTTTTGCTATTGCTGAGCAGTGCTTACATAGAGCCAAGGCCTTTTCTGCTCCTCACACCACCCCACCTATGGATAGGCTGGGGGTGTACAACAGGTTGGGAGGGGACACATCTGGCACAGCTGACCCCAGCTGACCAAAGGGATATTCCACACCATATGACCGTCATGCTCAGCAATAAAGCTACGGGGAAGGTTGGCTGGGGGGCCACTGCTCGGGGACTGGCTGGGCACCAGTCGGTGGTGAGCAATTGTTTTCATTTGCATCACTTGTCTTTCCTGGGTTTTAGTTCTCTCTTTGTTATTGTCCTTTTCATTACAAGTATTATTGTTGTTGTTATTTTTATTATTATTATTATTATACTGTTCTTGTCTCAACCCATGAGTTTTCTCACTTTTACCCTTCCAATTCTTCCCCCCATCCTGCTGGGGCAGGAGCGAGTGGCTGCATGATGCTTAGCTGCCAGCTGCGTTAAGCCATGGCAGAGCACTTGGCACAGTCCAGGAGGACATGTGAAGACATAGGAGGAAAAAGAAGCAAACCCTACCCAAAGAGCTCTGGAATGATCAGGAGATTTCTTCAGTAATGTGCTGAAATGCAATTTTGTTATGTATGTTGACGTGGTGCATAAAGTTTCACAAAGGCCTTCTTTATGCAAAAAAGCAGATTTTATCTTACATAAATAAACACTTGGTCCAATACCCAGTGAAATGAACATCAAGATTTTTTGAGCTGAGTAGGCCCAAAATAATATAAAACCCATCAGGGTGATGTGGGGCCAGGAGTGGCGGAGGTTCACCAGGATGGGGCGGCCAAGCAGGGCCTGGCAGCTGGGGCCTGTCCCACCGACCCAGCTGGGAGTGGGGTAGCCCTGGGGACCTCCCTGGGGACAGGCCCAGGCCAGGCCAGGATGTGGCTGGGCCTGGCTCAGCAGGGCCCATGGCCAGGCCGGGCTGTGGGAGCTGGAGACCGGCCCTACTGCAGGCCCTGTTGCTGGAGCAGGGGCTGACGGCCTCGGGGCTGACTTGGGGTCCTGGGCTGTGGGTGGGGCTGGGGGAGCCCCAGAGGGCTGGGCAGTCAGGCTGGTTGGTGCCTTCAGGGCCGTGACAGACATTGAACTGCTGGAGTGATCTTCCTAGGCACGCTTCCTTGAATACAGCTTTCAGACAGATACTGTATATTTGAAACATAAAGTAAAATTGACCAGTTCAGTCCTATAAATGTGATTTCTGTAGTTTAGCCATTAGAATATGGTGTATTTTCCTGAGCTCAGGGTGCTATAGCAGTAAGACTCATCTAGGTTCAGAAACTCACATGCAAAGACTCTGATCTGTGGTAAAAGCTATTAACAATTTAAATGAAATATTACCAGGATTTGGACATGATGTCATGGAAATACAAGTGAGACAGAAGCTCCAATTACAGAAGCCTGTATTTAATGTTGTAAGGGACTTAGAAGTATGTTATTCTAAAACTGAACATGAGCCATAAAGTTCAAACAAAATGATTTCCCTAGCTTATACAGATCCCAAATTTCATGAAGGGCAGGCCTATCTTATTATAGGTTTTGATCTTTCAAGAAAAAAGTGAAGAGAATGAGAATGCTTTTGCTTCCTCTTCTTTTCTTGATACTCTTTATCTTGCCTAGCTTTGAGTTACAACTGTGACATTCAATTAGGTGCTGAAAATGTACTAGTTGATTTGACACCAAAAGAAAAAAATATGAATAATTTGTCATAAAAATACAATTCCTGCAGAATTTCAAGTCCCTACTTAATAATATAAGGCAGATTTTTTTTTGTTGTTGTTGTTACTGTCCTGCAAAGATTTTGATGTGAATTTATAGGTATTAAACATAGCCAGAGGAGGGAGTCTCTAATTGTCCTATGAATGCAAAGAAAACCTGTTGGGAATTAGAACAAAGTGAGAAACTTTTCAATTAAAGAAAGAAGCAAGCAAGCAGAGGCCTTTGTTAATTCCTATAGCTTTTAATGAAAAAGCCTTACATCTAAGCACGTTTATTGTAGTGTCTTTTTCAGTGATTCAGTGCATGCCTCTATGAAATCCAGCCCATTAAATACTTGCAGCTGGTACTGCAAATGCCGCCCAAACTGTCAAAAAACCTCTCCCTGTCTTCAAAATCGGGCCTTTCTCCTTCCTCCATCACAGCAGAGCAGCACTGGTCCTTCTCGGCTCTGCTTCACTCCCCTTCTCCCCTCCATTTGTCTTCCTTTCTGCCCTTTTTCCAGGCCTGTCCTGATCACAACTCCTGTTGCCTACTTTATATGGCAGCAGGTCAGGATGGGGAGCCTGGCAATGGGTGCTACTCAAGGGAGACGTGAGATGGATGTATCAGACCGGATAAGCATGTGGGGAAGCAATCCATGGGAGTGTTGTGGTCATCTAGGTCAGTTCACTCTGCTATGAAGAGTGCAGATGCAGTGTTCTCTTCACATCCTGAAAATGATCTAATCTATAGCTGGTGATTAGTCATTACAGCTGTTGATTCCTCTTTGAGGCTTTAACTACTCTCCCTGTGTGCAGCTAAATATAATATTTGAGGAAAAACTTGAGAGTAATTCAGTGTGTGTGTGTCTTTTCTGACTACTCCCAGATACTCCAAGTCAGCCCCCCAAGCCAAGAGATAGGGGCCAGGAGCAAAATGTCCTCCCCCACAATCAAGGAGGAGATGGTCAGTGACCTGCTGCTCCACATCGATGTGCATAAATCTATGGGGCTGGATGGAGTACATTCTAGAGTGCTGAGAGAACTGGCAGGGGTGCTCACCAAGCCACTGTCCATCATTTATCACCAGTCCTGGCTGACTGGGGAGGTCCCAGCAGATTGGAAGTCAGCTGATATAAGACCCATATATAAGAAGGGATGGAAGGATGATCCAGGAAATTACAGGCCTGTCAGTTTGACTTCAGTGCCAGGGAAGCTGATGGAGCAGATCATCCTGAGTTCCTTTATGCAGCACATGCAGGACAACCAGGTGATCAGGCCCAGTCAGCATGGGTTTGTGAAGGGCAGGTCCTGTTTAACAAACCTGATCTGCTTCTATGACGGGGCGACCCACTTGTTGGATGAGGGAAAGGCTGTGAATGTCATCTACCTCAACTTTAGCAAGGCATTTGACACTTTCCCACAGCGTTCTCCTAGAGAAATTGTCTGCTCTTGGCTTGGATGGGCATACGCTTTGCTGGGTGAAAACCAGATTGGATGGCCAAATCCAGAAAGTTGTGGTCAATGGAGTTAAATCCAGTTGGCAGCTGGTCACGAGTGGTGTCCCCCAGGGCTCAGTACTGGGGCCACTCCTGTTTAACATCTTTATCAATGATTTGGACGAGGGGATAGAGTGCACCCTTAGTAAGTTTGCAGATGATGTCAAGCTGGATGGAAGTGTCGATCTGCTTGAGGATAGGGAAGCCCTACAGAGGGATCTAGACAGGCTGGATCGCTGGGCCAAGGCCAATTCCATGAGTTTCAGTAAGGTTAAGTGCTGGGTCCTGCACTTTGGCCACAACAACCCCTAGCAGTGCTACAGGCTTGGGGAGGAGTGGCTGGAGATCTGCCAGGCAGAGAGGGACCTGGGAGTGTTGATTGACAGCCGGCTGAACACGAGCCAGCAGTGTGCTCAGGTGGCCGAGAAGGCCGACAGCATCCTGGCCTGTATCAGGAATAGTGTGGCCAGCAGGAGCAGGGAGGTGATCCTTCCCCTGTACTTGGCTTTGGTGAGGCCGCACCTCAAGTATTAGGTCCAGTTTTGGGCCCCTCTCTACAAGAAGGACATTGAGGTGCTGGAGAGGGTACAGAGGCGAGCTACCAAGCTAGTAAAGGATTTGGAGCATGTCTCATATGAGGAACAGCTGAGGGATCTGGGGCTGTTTAGCCTGGAGAAGAGAAGGCTGAGGGGAGACTTTATTGCTCTCTAAAACTACCTGAAAGGAAGTGTAGCAAGGCGGGGGTCGGTCTGTTCTCCCTAGTAACAAGCGATAGAACAAGGGGAAATGGCCTAAGGCTGCACCAGGGGAAGTTCAGGCTGGATATTAGGAAGAATTTCTTTACTGAAAGGGTTGTCAGGCATTGGAGCAGCCTGCCCAGGGAGGTGGTGGAGTCACCATCCCTGGAGGTGTTTAAGAGACGGGTAGATGTTGTACTTAGGGACATGGTTTAGTCGTGTTCATAGAGCTAGGACAAAGCTTGGACTCGATGATCTTGAAGGTCTCTTCCATCTGAAACTGTTCTATGATTCTACCATAGCGCTCTGAATCTTCAAATTGCTACACCTATACAATTTTATGATGTGCTGATCATGTTCGCTTCTCCTTCAGCTTCCTGAGTCTGGGTAGAAAAACTCACAAAAGGATATAGAATCAAAAGTTAGAAAAGTCTGAAATCAGGTTGTCTATAGGATTGGAATTGTTCCTCTTGTGTAAATGCATGTAGCTTAGTCTTTAGCTACATGGTCCATATATTCTTTTTCTCATGTGAAACGCTGCTCACGTACTGTACAGTGTGGACTTACTCTGTGGGTGAATTGGGAATTTGTACTGAATTGGGTGTTGGGATGCAGAATTCACTTGAAGAGATGCAGTGGGTTTTCATGGTTAAGATAACTGTAGGGTGTCCTGAAGAAGTGAGCCTTTTCTTCCTGCTGCTGCTGCCACAGAGATCTGTATGATGTCATGGAAAGTGACACAAACAAAACTTTCCATAAGTGACCACTCCCTCTCTTTTCCTAATTTTCTTTGTGCCTTCTGTTAGGCTTTTGTCCCTATGTACACGTGTGCTGACATTTACAACTACATCTCAAGATAGTGGGACCAGTGCTTTCTGAACAGGTGAATTCCTGGATGACGGTAAGCTGTCTGGAAAGCATTACTGCCAGGATGTCTTGGGCACAAAAATAATTACATTCTTTTCAGAATCTCCATGCCCTCATTTACCACATATGAGGTAAGGCTCACCCTGCTTCCCCTTCACTCACTTGAAAAACTGAATCTAGAACATGTATGAAAATACCTGACTGGTGATCAGCGTGGATTGCAGCCTGTCCCTTTGGAACTGCACTGCTGTAATTCTCTTTGTAGATGAGACTGCTCTTTAATACTGTTTAGTACTTATTCTCAGAGCAGTTAAATGCACCTGCTTAAGAAAGAGGTCTTCAGGTGAGTAGTACTTTTCACAGTAAACAGCCCCATTGCGCTGACAGTGCTTTCACTTCTGTAATGCATTAAAGTTCAGGAGGTTTTCTTCAATGGCAGTGCTTGAATACATCAGCTGAGTATAATTTCCCCATTGGTTTTAATCTCCTACATCTGTACTCTTTGATCATATTTGCAATGCATTATGAGCTCGTGCTTATGAGTCTTGCAGAGAAACAGAAGTGACTTTCACTGCAAGCTTTCTTTTTGCTTGCCAAAAATGAATGACAAACTGGGAAAGAAAATAGGTATAGGGAAACATGCGTAGTGGACTTGTGAATTTACAGCTTTCAGAAATGGTTAAATGCTTAAAAGCTTAAAAAAACCCTATTTCTTGTTTTGTTAAACAAACTACTCGTAATTATCTTAACATATATAACCATATTCACTGAGCAGCAATTAATCAGAAGCCTTCTGCAAACTGGCTCGGTGATATAAAAGGACTCCTTCAGCCCTTCCTCACTGGCACATGAATGACTTCCAGCAAGAATGAGCAATTATAGCTAAAGCTAAAGGGTTAAGACACTGTGATCAAAAGCTGTAACAATGACTGGCATTGAAGGGGGTTTATAATCTTTACCAGTGAGGTCACTTTTTTGCCTCCATTTTACTCTACAGTTCTCACTCTGATAAGTTGTTTTAATAGCAATTTGTATTCCATTACTGCCTGGTTGTGATCAAAGCCTTAACACGCAATGAAAATTTTCTGCAAAGATCCCCTCCGTCTGGTGCTGAACACTTTCCATTTCCTATTTGGCTGGAAATCTTTTCCAGGGCTTCTTCCTGCATGCGAGAGACATGTGACAGAAAAACTGCTCCCAAAACTTCCAGAGGAAACATTCATTTGACACTTGCTAATTCTGAGATTACAGGTGCCTGTTTAACTTCCACCACATGTGGTTTTAGTTTCCTTTTGTTTATTTGTTTTAAGGGATGTATCCAAGACACAATTTTCAAATCCAGATCTTGGATCTTTCCAGAACTTGCAACTCAATGTTTTGCTTGATTCCATCTCTGAAATGGAATTTTCTTTTCCTGAGTAACAAGTGAATAGGGACCCTAAGGATTAGGGGTCAAAACCATAGCTTCAAAAGTATGCAGTACAACTAAGTAGTAGTTTCACTTCATAATAGTTTTTTTGTTTGCTTTAAATTTTTAGAGTTATATACCTCAAAAACTAAGGTATGAACTGGTTCTCAAATGCAAACCTCTTTTATCTGCTGTAGATAATCAGATTTCAGATAAAAATGATGGCACTTCTCATGGTTATCCTCTACATCTGCCATCCAGTCCTGATATGCTTGAAACTGGAAATTCAGCTCCTTCCAAAGGTCCAGTTAGATGTTCTCAGTCTGTTGCAAGTGTTGCAAGCCTTTCACTTCAGGTTGATCATGACAGTTTTTCCCGGCCGGTGGCAAATACCGATTAGTAGTGCTCAACTTTCACTAGCTGCTATGCCTTTTGAATGTAAAAGAAAGGAAGAAAATGGGCTCAAAAATGTTGCCATTTCCTTTTCTGAAAGCGCTGTATGTACATGTCTGTTACACAGGAGTGAACTGCCACTAAGTTTCTCAAAACTCACTAAAATAATCTTAGCATGCTGTACTGCAGACAAAGCTTTCCAGTGTTCAGTTCTTCTCACTTAAGTGTTTTCCTTCCTTGGCTCTCAGCCACAGATTAATAATCTGTAACCAAGATTGCTCTCAAAAATGTCAAATCTAATTGAAAAAGGAAAATCAGAAAATAAAAAGTTATCTGGCATGACTCCTCTGGGTCCCACTCTTAGAAGCTTTGGAGGTTCCTCTGCTTCATTAACCAACCCTGTGTTGTAAGGCTAAGCCCTCACTGTCCCCACTGCAGTTTCTGCCTGGAGTCCCCGGGGCACAATCCAGCCGTGGTGGCATCAGAGGAACCCAGCTATGTTCAGTTCTGGCTCACAGGGTGCACAGATCAATAACAAAGGCCTTTTGTCCCTCCCCTGCTTTGCCTGTAAGCTGAAGAAAAGCAATAGCATGAGCTGTCACATGGCTGCCATAGGCTGCCATCTGCACCCTGTTGTTTCTAGCTCCTAACATTGTGCATCCCAAGGGGGGTTGGAATGGAAGGTGCCACGTACAGAGGTACAAGCTCTTAGAGGAGGCTGTGGATAGAGTAGGCCTAACGTTTTCCTGAGAAACAGAGGATTGAACAGGAAGCATTTGATTTAGAGCCTTCTGGTTTGCTGTGCATGGGGTGAATAAAAGGGAGAGTTATGAAAGAGCTGGATATCTGTCATGGTGAGCTGGGGGTCCGAGAAAGTGCTGACCGCAGCTCACCATGTAACTCTAGAACTGAGCACTGGGAGCTGCCAGTCCCCACCGGTCTACAGAATTGCCTGCCTGGTCAATTTTACTATGTGAACAAGCTCTGAAACTGGTAGGAATGTCTAAACCACAATCCCATTCTTGTGTGAATTTACTGAAGAGCAGAACACAGAGTTTTTGGCTCAAGTTCATGCTGGAAAAAACTGTCAAAGCAGAGAAGTCTGTTTAGGAAGCAGCTGCTTATAACTGTTGTGAATGTGCGCCAGTCCCAAGTTCTGTTTGATAGATAACATATGCCCTCAGTTATCAAAGCTTTCCAATGCTTTGGTTTTGAGTCCAGCAGACTTAAGAAACCTTGTATCTTACAGCAAGGAAATTTGCTGTTACAGGAACTTGGTGTTATGGTAATAGCGCCTTGACAGGGGAGAGGCTCAGTATATAATAGAGCGCCACCCTGCCCTGAGAGGGCCTCTTCAGGTGGGCATTCATCTGGCTGCTGTATTTGGATGCCAGCAGAATCCAAATGATCCCCGTTTCTGGCCTGCAGGTAGAAAGCTGTTTTGATCTAGAAAGTAGTGTAGTGTTAATGATTATCCATTCAGAGGGAGCACACACACAAGGTGTTTCAGTGCTGTTTTTAATAAGTTATTATTTTTCCTGTGACATCTGCAAGAGTTCTCACCATTCCTCTTCTGTGTTTTATCTCGGAGGGAGGTAAAATGCAGCAGAGAAACAGCCGAAGCCAAGTTAAAAAATTGAGTTCTCAGTCCAATGCAGGTGTGCAGTGAGTCCTCAGTATTCATGCATGTCATAGACTTTTTCCTGCCTTCACACAGTGCTACAAAATTGTAGAAGATAAATTTATAGTAGGAGCCATTATTAGAACTTATTAACTTGCCTGTTTACTATTGAATAAGTTGTGCAGTACAGATTACATTTTAAGGCATTAAGACTTGTGCATGTGGGGAATTCATTAAGAAAGGTGTTAATTTCCTTAGAATTCTCCTTTTATTTTATTTTTAATATATATTTTTGCAACTTCATACTGTGATAGCTAGTCTCCATAAAGAGTTGAGAACACTTGGTACAGACACAGGAGGTCACTCTTAGGTAACACATTTAGAAATGTAGCCTGCATTTTCCTGGTGATTTCCATGATTTGGCTTTGTTATTCCAGCTGGACTCTTCCCCAGACAGTCCTGTTGGAGAATGAAAGACTCTATTTCTGTTAGGAACCAAAACTGGAGAGGTAGGGAGGGTCCTCAGCAAGGAGCCTCGGGACTTTCTCAGTGCTGCTTAAAGCAAGAAGACTTGCCTTGGCAGGAACTGGGGCTTGTAGGTTATTTTTAGTGGATGGAAGAGTGCTGGAACAGAGATAAGGCCTTCCCCCATGTTCTGTATTCTCTGGCTGTATGAGGGAGTACTAGGCTGTTGCTACCAAAATACCCTCTTCCTTTAGGACTGGAGGCTGTGCTGATTAGTGGTTAGAATAAGAGTGGGGTAAATGAAGGTCTTTTCACAACTCTGTCATTGATTTGCCTTGGGCCAATTGTCTTACTTTCCTTGTTCCTACATTTCCTAAGCTGAAAACTGTGAATAATCATATCTGTGTTTTAGCAAAGTTCTCTTGAGAAGTTAAGCAATAGAAACTGAGTGTTATCCATGAGACTAGTCTAGGACTGCCTTCCTGTAGGCGGGCAGTGTTTTTTCCCAGCACACCAAACAGCTGCAGCCCATAATGGATTGGTTTTTGTTAATTTCAGCTTGTTACTTCTCGTCTTCTAGAAGTAGGTTTGCAATGTTCATTTTTGTTTAGCTCTAAATGTTCTAGCCACTGTAGTTGTTACTTGGTCTCCTCCCTTACTTGATGCTGGTAAGGCTGAGTGTTGCTAGTAAAATCAGTCTTCTACTTTTTATCTCTGTTGCAACAATTTAAGAGTGTTGATCTCAAGGTTTCTTTTGTGAGAACAGAAAACAGCCTGCACTGGCAGCAGTTGTGATGCAACACTTTTTCATAGATGTAGAGAACACACTGCGGACTCCTGGGCAGTCCTCATATTCATGGAGAGTTTTGCATTTTCAACCACTTCTAAGAAATGCTGTATTCCCATCAGAGCAAACAACTCAGCCAACACTCGGACTGATTCTTCTAATATCAGGTGGGCAGCTCAGGTTTACCTTAACAAAATTAGGATCACTTTTACAGAGGTTTGTTGGAAGAGGTGGGTTAACTATTTTCAGTAAAATAATCATCCATCTTAAAGTAGTGCTAGATAGAAGCTGGAAAACAGCACACAATGACTATATGATTCTATGAAATACTAAAAAATACAAATAAAAGCCAAACTCCTGAAGAATATAATGTACTTTCAAAGTTACACTGAAGGGCATTTACTGCCTACAGACATTTTTTAATTTGAACATCTTCATAAAGGCCATGAGAACAGTCTTCAGGCATTTATAGAGAAACACCAATAGGCAATCTCTTCAGAGACTGAGGGAATAGCTAAATAAAATTTATTTATATGACTGCCTACCTTCCAAACTCTTTAAACGTTAAGTACCCTAAAATTAGTTTGCAGTCCAGCTCAACATTAGGTCTGTAAAGAATCTGATTGATCCTAAACCTCACAGAAGGGATCAGAGGAAATGAAAGTAGTTACCTGAAACTAATAATGGTTTCCTAATTAATGAGAAATGCAGCTGTTTGAGACAGTGGGGGATCTCCCTAGTCCCTCAGGTGACAGAAGCCCTAGAAACAGGTGTATTTTCAAGGTATCTTTGCAAGACATAATATGGTTATGAGTCAAGGCAACAGTTTGTGGTATGCAAATGCACTGTTACATCTGTATATTTGGGGTTGTGGGACAGCGTGAAATCCACCTCTCAAGAAACAGGTCTGAGTCATTAGATGTTGCTGAGGATATAAGAGTTATAAGGAGCATCTTATTTCAAGCACTCTCAATTATCCAAGCAAAAATCTCTTAAGAGGTTGGTGTTTCCTTCAAGTTGCAATGAATGTTGGTTTTTATCAGTATGTTGGACACCCGCAAGGATTTGAAATCTCTTTCAAAATTGCTGGTTACAGTAATAGCTACTTTCTTTATTAATTATTGGAGAAATAATTAATTCACTTCTCTTGCAGCTCTTTAATAAGGAAGTACAAGCTGTCTTTGAAGTACTAACAGCCCAGTTATTCCTGTGTTATTCTGACATAACAGGTATTCATCTTCCCTCAAGGCTTTAAGCCATTCTGTTTATCAAGCAAATCAGCAAATAACTCAAAGCTTCAGTCTAAAAGTGAAGCAGTCTTATCTGCAGTAGAAGAAATAGAATTCTGCTGCTATTTTATGGCACACGGGGCCATCAAAGAACAGTCTTTATCCAAATCAGATAAGTTTTACCAATAGATCAAGTAATAGTAAATTATGGAGAAAGGTAAATGTACATGAAGGTGGAGGAAAAAGTCCCAGATTTCAAATCTAACATGCCTCTGCTGTGACATGTCACAGTTTCAAAAAGAAATTTCCCAAAAGAACTGAATGAAAACAAATCTACGACATTCCTCTATAACCCAAATGGAAACAGTGTTTACAGATCTTCAGGTATTCATAGGAGAGAAAGTATTCTTCTTATTAAGTCGAAGTAGTGAAAGAAAACAAGGATAAGCTCTTCAAGAAAAGTCTGAAGTCTTGTCTACGTGGAATGGTGTTGGTTTTGTTCTTTTTTTAAAAAAAAACTTTTTTAAATTTTAACCCATTTATTTCTGTGATGATGCTAGTAGATTTAGAGAGTCTGTCCAGTCTGTTTACATTGGGTTAGTTCCCAATGAGTAAGAGAAAGATCCATAGAGCTCTGGACTTTCTCAAAATAATTCTATACCATGCTGGCTGCAATGTCCATCAGATTTTGCATTCTGGGACTCTTCATTGTTGGTTGTCTACTAGAACCTGCTGTATTTATGAGTCTTATGGTCAAATTCAAAAGATCTCCTGATTCCTCTGATACTGTCTGTTTGTTCTTGTGGTTTTGATGATTTCACCAGCATTTTCATGTTGCCTAAGGACAAAACTGACCATGGCAAATCAGATGGTTATTGCTATAAAAGGGGTGAAGAATGCATACTCTTGCAGCATGGATGATTTTGGATAAAACTGAAACTGCTTTTACAGTAGTCAGTGTTGTGCCATGCGAATACCATAGGAGATGGGGGGAAAGCCATAGTGGGCCACATCAAAAGGTCTTTCTAACAAAATATCCTATTCACAGCACTGACCTGATAGTTATGCCAAGGGGAAAGTTTAAGAACAGGGAAATAGTACAATGACAACATGTTCTTACAGATTCTTTTGTGTGTTGTGTTTTCATACAGATACATTCTTTCTTCTTTTGTTCAAGTAATATGGATGACAAGCACAGCCAGAAGATTGACTGCAAAATGACAGTAACCAGCAGTAGCTGTAGAATAGCGGGATCTGGAAGGCCCTTTTCCTGAGTGCAGGTCATCCAAGAGTGTCTGTGGCACAAGGCCAGCTCGGGTTCCCTTTCAGCAGAGGGGGGTGTCTGTCATCTGCCTTCCTGCAACTTGTTGCTCCTGGGAGCTACTTGCTGGTTGCAGACCAGTTTAGAGGTGTTTTTGAGATGTTAGGGCTGTAGTCACTGGTGATAACACTATTTAAAAGAGTGCTCTGCCCTCGTTTTTGCAACACCAGGTACTAAAAGGAGATTAAGTGATAGATTTTCAGGATTGCAATTCCAATGAAACGCGGAGGTCACTGATGGGACCTGGCTCCCAGACCCTCCAATGTACTCAAGTGCTTAACTCGCACTGAAGTTGCCTGCTTATTTGTTCATATGAAATTCCAAAGCATAATCTAAAATTTAACTTCTGATTTTGTCTGTAGTGGAAGTTAATTAGCACATCTCAACTCGCCCACCAATATCCCTTTCATTTGGTGTTAAGAGCAAGTTTAGCACTCGAGTCTCTTTTTTTCATAGCAAAGAGCCTGTGCTTATTATCATATTAAAGGAATGCCACTGGTTAAATCAAGCAATGAATATAAATAGCTGTATTACTGCCATCAGGCATCAGTGTTTATTTAGTGGATGTGAATCATGCGTGCCTCTTTGATCTGGCTTTGACTAAGCCGTTGCTGTTTTCATACAAAAAAGGTTATTTGCAAACACTGCAAGAGCATTGTATACATTAAACATGGAACTAATCAATATGGAAGGCTCTCTGCTACTTTGACAACCCTGTGTGCTGCCACAGTGTCTTTAAGTGTTTTGAATTTCTCTGTGAGTACCTGGGTCTCTGAAGACACTCTTAGCTCTTTCCTTTGGACTGGAGAAGATCAAGATTGAAATCTGGGCCCCACTGAAATCAGTGGCCATATCACTCTCAGGTCGCTGTGAAGGGTATGTATCTGGCAGCAGAGAGGACAAAACCAATCAAGGACAATGCTGATGTATTTGTGGACTGGTTTGATTACAGTGCATACAGGAGAGTATTTGAAAGAGAAATTTGTTTGTGCATAATCAGATAAGCAGATAGACTCAGACCTACTTGTTCTTATTACCCACACTGAACTTTTTATTAGTTTTTGCTAAAACAAAGCTCCTGCATTGAATTTTAAAACTGAACTCACATGCCTCCCCTTCAACAAACTGTATGCAGACTGTTGTGTGCATTGGAAAAGCAAATGATAACCCATAAGTACTATCAAAGTAATATTATCACAGTCATTGTGATAAACAACTTAGAATGGGACTCATTCTGATGCCAAACATTAACCTGGGCAAAACAGCTGATGGGAATGGTGTTTATTCAATCATGAGGCATGACTGACCTCTGATGCTCTCCAGTGAGGGAACTGGGGATGGCAAAGTGGAAAAATGGTAGACATGCCCAAACAATTAGGTGATTTCTGAGTCCAAAGTTTGCATCCATCCCTCTCTCACTTTCTGTTACTTCTAGTATAACACGAGGTCATACAGAAGTTTTGGGATTCAAAGAAAAGCTGAATCTCAAGGGTTTGGGCAACTTTTGTCTTCAATCATATATTTGTAGCAAACTCAGAGTAGTTTTGCATCATTTGAGATGTCTTTGTTATCGTTTAAGGTCTTTTAAAATGTTAATCTCCCCTATGTTTATCTGCCAGTGTTGCAGAAAAGAAGTTTTTAAATAATTTGGAATTATAACTGTCCTAGGAAAGCATAGTGGACCAGTGAACTATATCTCTTTGTCTTTGATATTTTGTAACGGATTGAATTACACCGTAACTTTGCCTAATCTAATAAAAATGCTCAGAATTGTTAGGTTGAAAGTGAAATGGTGATCATTTTGAAAAGTGAAAAAGGAGAGTTTTGTTGTGTTCTTTTGTAAAGATCATATGCTCTTCATGTTAATGTTATGATGTTCTCTTGCCTGACTCTCTATTATTACATCAAAGATTTTGTCAAAGAAACCCAGCCAGAAAGGCTAAACAATGACCCAGAGAAGAGTCCATGAAGAAGCAGCAGAGATGCAGTTATGGGGGAATACCTTCCAGTTGGCTTCATTCCAGATTGGAATTATTTACTTTTCTAAATAAATCTAAATCTAGAACCCCAGAGGTGCCCAAGTCTTTGAGATTCTGCTAAGTCCTGATACAGTTACTGTGAAAGGAATAGATTTTACAGGTTTTCAGAGCTTAAACTGGGAAATAAACAAAACTGCTTGTTTCTTCTAACCCAGAAACAAGAAATACTAAGACTAAGGGGAATAGAGCGACCAGGTTCCACTTATTTTGAGGGATGTTCCTCATTTCATTCAATGTTACATGAATACAAGGAAGGTGGGTCAATCAATCAAGCCTTTGTTTTATTGACCCAATCAAAGCAATGTAACTATTGATTGGCGCTGTTTTTCTCTGCACAATTCAGCCTGAAGAAATGTAATCTTTTAACACAAACTAAGCCGAAGCTTTAAGATATGCATGGAACTGCATACCTTAAATGAGAATCATGGCTGTGACTTCATGGTGGGAATTTAGACTGTTAAAACACAACATTATTTTAGACTTCTCCTTCTTTCACCTTTACCTAGGTAAGGAAAGGACATGCATGGAAGAACATTTCTAAAAATGATGAATTAATAGTTGTGTAGTTTATTCTGCATGTTACTGAACTGTTTCACTGATTCTGTAGAGGTGGCAGTGTCTCAAATTATGTGAATACCTCACCACCCTGATAGCAGACAACTGCTGTGCCTTGCAATTGGGTGTGCAGTCAACCTTTGCTGTAGTATGTGTAGGAAAGAGTTGCTACACACTCAGTCCAGTTCTCAAGACATTTTGACACCAAAATATGTGTCTCCAGTTCATTCAGTTAGTGAGAAGCTCTTTCTGAAGGAGAAAAAAATCCAGTTTTGACTATTTGTTTCAATCCTCCTTATAATGGCTTCCTTCCAGAGCTTACCACCATGGTACTGAAGGTCAGATTACAGTCCTAATGAATGCTGTAACAAGTGAAGCTGTTACAAAAGGTACCTTAAGAAACAGCCTTTTCCCTGCATTATTCTTGATGAACAAACTGGTGATATTGTGAAAGTTGTCTTCAACCTTTACCCTCAGCACTGCTGCCACCCCCTCCATGTGCTTTGGCAGAGGCTTCAACAGGATCTCAACGCAAACGGAGAACTGGGTGGTATGTGATGCAATGAAAGCATGTCAGTGCTCAGGCAGTGAGGCTGCTCACCTTGCCCCAATTCAGGTGCAGAGCCAAGCATTCTACAACATCATAAAACAAACAGCAGAAACTGCTGGTCACAAAGATAAATATTTGCTACATTACAGAGTCTTATCAGAGGGAATGTGTTCTTGCTGTTTGTTGGTGGAACTTTCCAGGAATCGGAGATACATTGGATTAGAAATTCCTGTCAGCTTCAGTGGAGCTGAGTTTCCACCCTCAGTGTCTGCTATTTGAAACCACAGCTTGCATGCTCTCTTGCTCTCTCTGTCTAAACCATTCTGTTTCACTTCTCTATCAACTCTAAGCTGTGGACAAGGCACATAACTTCCATTTCCATCCATGCTGCATGTTTCTGAGAGCAGGTTTTGGCAATCCTTTTTGAAAATATGGATGCCTTGTCTCTGGCCAGTAGAAGCCATCCTGGCCCTGTCGAAAATTAGATCCTTTTTACAAAACTTCTCTCAAGAATACTGGATGGTTTAGATGGGGATATAGATAATATGGATCACCAGGGCCCTAACTCTACAGTATATTAAGTGTAAGGAAATAGGTATCTCTAATAGTGCCTAGAATCTACAGAGAGAAATCCCTTTGGGAATTAACAGCTTAGTTTGACAATTTTTAAAATAGAATTAGCCTAATTTTCTAACAGGAAAGTACTCACAGGAGGTTTTGAACTGGCTAGCCTGCTTGAATGAGGGAGTGCAGAACTTTAAGACTGTTAGAGTCCAAGTGACTCTATCAATAACCCCTCAGAAGAAAAGATTACAACGTGAGCTTAACACTATTATACACAAAAGAATCCATCTATATGGATTTGATGAGTACTCAGCTAGGGCAAAAACTGAAGGCCAAGGCTGTACGATATTAAACACAAGAAACTCCAGCCAGAAGCATCTGAACCACAGGGAGCCAAACTCAACCTGTTGTGCTGCTCATAGAGATCCATGTCATTACACATGTAGAAATATGATAGAAAGCTTGTGTATCACCTATATGTTATGCCCCCTCATTACCATGGCATTTTATTTCCTGATGAGTCAACTGCCTGGGTGAAAATAAAAACCAACTGTCTTTCAAGCTGAAACATTCATCACAATCATTACATCATCACTCAGGTCCAGTCCCATAATAAAGATTATTGCATGGAGTCTTCTGAAGTCTATGGGTCTCTACACACATGCATAGCTCTGCCTTAGCATATTTTATTGAAGGATTACAATCTAACCAGGTGCCTAGGCTCTGTCCCATGAGTCTATTGAGCCAGTGAAAGTTTCCAGAGAATACGATAATGTCATATTGTATTTAGATAGATGAATATGTGATCAATCAGTTGTGCAGGGCAGTTCTGTAAGAAAGTTCTATCACCAAACCATTACTGTTTGGGCCTGCCCCTGGCATTGAGTTAATTCTCCTTAACCAATGTTTTTGTGATTTATTTCTGAGTGCTCTAAATACAGATTCCCAAGAATCAGTCTGATAGAAATGGCTTGTTGTATATATTTAATAAAAAAAAAAACAGGGAAAGAAGATTTCTCATTTGATTTTTTTTTAACAAGTGCATCTTTCCTTTTTTACTTTGCTATTGCAAGTTAAGTTCTTTGTGCTTTCAGTGTGAATGTGGATGTCTCATAAGTGTTTAACACGTGTTTGTTCATGGCTTCTTGTTCATCTGATTTCCTTGTAACGGCCTCTACTCTCTGCCTCAGCTTTGGTCTGTTCCCAGACTGAGAAACATTCAGAAATCTCATCATGCCTCACACTAGTGGTTAATCTTCTGTGATGGATGTGGTTCCAATATTGTTCCCATCTGATTTCCGCTCCAGTGAAGGCAGACTGGTCTTTATTTCGAGAAACTATTCAGGTGGGAAGTAGTTAGCCTCAGTTTGTGGTTACTTAAACTTTCCTGGAGTGCTTTGCTAATGTAATATGGAAGAAAGTGTGGGTATGCTAGGGACTATGTAAGTGGTCTTGATGGTGTACAATATTTTGAGACAGAATTAACCCTTCTTTTACCTCAATGCTATCACCAGGGCACTGCTCAAAATACATACCTTGTTGTTATGGACTGTTCTTATTGCAGAAAGCAGAAACATTCCAAAAGCCTGGTCTGCTTCTGGACATGTTTACTGCAGGGACAAAGTGGAGTTAGGCTCTGCCTCTGTAATTGTGACCCTGTCCCCCAGGGTCCTCCATCAACCTGGAACTTCCTACTATCTCCCCCACAAATGCAGTCTCTAACCTGAAGAAGGTGACAATTATGAGAGTTTTGAAGTCACAGTTATTCATCTGAGGACAATTTATATGTTTTAGTCCTGCAGGTGGTTCACATATTTGTAAGTCTGAGGCCCTGAAGCCCAACACTTTGTCTGTTGTGACTGAGTTTTCGGTAACAGTTGGGTATGTTACATAGATGCATCTGAGTTTTTTTAACATGGATATGAAAATATGGGTGGTGATGATAGTGGTGAGAATTATTCTGTCATGAGGTGTGAGGGGGAGAGAGATGCAGATGGGATTGCCTGTTGCCACAAACTGCTTCCTGGTTTTGTCACACACTGTAAGTGCCTTCTGATGTTGCAATTTAAAAAAAAAAAAAAAAAAAACATACAAAAAACCCCAAAACACAAACTGATTTTCAGTTTGCAGAATTATTATGTGAAATCTACAGGGAATGCTGGGAATGAATGAATTTGCTGGCTTTATTGTTCTGAAAAGCTGAGCTGTACTTTGTGGTTTGAGATGTAGACAGGTGTAAGTCTGTTTAGGCCAGAGTCTGCATGGTGAATATTTAGTGGAGATGAAGGATCACTCATGTGGATGGGGGCTGGAGGTGAAGGGTAACATTTGGGTTCTGTACACAACACATTTTCGAATAGCTGTTTTCCTTGGGAAATAAAATTCCATTCATTTCACCATGTTATATTCTGGGAGACGTACAAGATAAAAAAAAAAAAAGTAATGGATCAAATGCTTTATCTACTTCTACTTTTTTATTCCAACTGTTTATTATATTTTTTACTGTTTCTTTCCTTTTCAGACCCAGTTTGTTCTTTTCCATTAATTTCCTTTCATTGATTTTTCTCTTTCTTAGCAAAGTTACTTCTCAATTCTCCCACAGTAGAACTTCCTCTTCCAGGCTGTGGGCTCCCTTACTTCCATCCCCAAAGTCCATCTCATTCTACTTTCTCTCTCTGTGTTGCTCTGTCCTTTACTACTGTTCCATCTTTTGATTAAATTTCCTGTTCTGCCCAACACTTATCTTTCATGCCTTTGCTCTAACACCCCTTCAGTTCTCTTCTACCTTTCCCCATTCTTTGTTTCATCTCAGTTTTCTTCAGAGCATATGTTCCTTTCCTCTTGCCTTTGTATCCAGAATACATTTTTTACATGCAGAAGTCAATTGGCTTCTTGACTTTGCACTTCTTCCTACCTGCCTTGAGATTTGACACCAAGGCTGAGAGACAGGGACCCAGGTGGTCCCCTGAGAGAATCAGAGATGGGAGTAGCCCATCCTACTTGTGAACCTCATATTCAAACACCAAATAAATTTTAGGTTTGCTTGAAATCTGTTGTTCTGGTCAACAACTTACTTAGCTTTCTCATAAACTGTTTGCTGTGAAGTCAACTGAATTCTGTGTCCAGCTGGAACAGCAATTCAGAATCTTGTAATAAACTTCCTTCCTGAGCAACTTCCCCAAAAGCGCTTTTAATAAGAGCAGTATGATAACTTTTGGAGGTTTAGTTCTAAGGGGATAAGAATGCCCCTGAGAGACAGGGAGAGGAGGGAGATATTTATTTTCTCATGTCTCACAAAGGCACAGAAGGGAGGTGAACCTCTCATGATAACCACACCCCTTGTCATCCTCTATTAGTCACATCACATGCTTCCTGAACACAACACTTCTTTATATTCCCCAGACATTTTGCACGTCTCACAAGAACAGTGACTAGTTATCATCCTTAAGGCTAACACCAGCTCAAAATACAGTTCAGTGAGCCTTTACAGGAACCCCTAATTGTCTGTGTACAGTATACTAGGCTTCATAGAGGTTGTATTTACCCTTTCCAGAGAGAATATGCAATTCGATAAGACATGATTGGTATGTTTTGACCTTAAGCTTCTACCATATTAATCAAAAGGGAGCTGGAAACTTTCTACCTTTTACTATAAAACCTTGAGGGTCACATGGTATGGTTCTGCCAAGTGGCACATGGAACAAGTCTGCAGGTTAGCATCAAGGTGGGCTTCTGCTAACTGCTGCTTCTCCCATGCCTTGAGTCCATGGGTCATTGGTCCAGCCAGACCCCAGGACAAAGACTTCCAGTCGGTGCATTTGGGGCTCTAAGGTAATAGGGGAGCAGCTAGCTGGAAAACCCCTGTTATGTATATCCTGTCTGCAAATGACAATGGCAGCCTGTACAACTTTGCTGTAACTCTGATAACCAGGATCTGCTTCAGCTAATTAATCTTGTCTCTTCTCCTTTAAAGCCATTGTAGACAAAGGAATCAAAGAGAATTAGGCACTGAAATCCCTTTGGTTTGCTATGAGAGTTAGTGGGATTCAGTAGCCATGATGCCCAACTGATTATTTGGCCTTGGTATTTGTGTATTTGGTATGACAGCGCTATATTGTGATGTTGTTGCATCAATCAGGATTAAAAAAAAATTACACAAACGACTTTCAGTGTGAGCAGTATAGTCTTCCCACTTCATGCCTGGCCTGGAACGTCCAATAGGTGAGTTTTTCTTCATTTTTATTCACTGCCGTGTTATGGACGAAGATGCAGAGAAACTCAGTTAGGTTAGGTGCTCAGAGCACTATGGCTCCAGTCCTTCTTTCATATAAATGCAGATAAAAGTACTGCAATCCTCCTCAAAAATTGCTCTTCCTACTTTGATGGGCCTGAGTTAAAAATAGTAGGTTAGAACTGTGCAACCGCCGCATATGAGAAACACAACCAAATGCAGTAGCGGTTCAAGACCTGAATAAAAACATGATGTCCATGCATAAGCCAAATACCTTTTCCTGGAATATAGGATGCTTCCTTTTGTGTGTCAGGCACTGGTCACTGAGTCACTTCCCATGGGTTTGCATTGTGTAGATTAGCAGGTGCAATTCTGGGCACGTATAGAAACTTCCTTTCTTACTGCTCTCACAAGGTTTATCCTTGGCTTCCTCTGAAGTTCAAACTTCTCTACTTCCTTATCCACACTACATCTCTTTTTATCTGTCTCTGCCCCTGCCTGTCCCTGCTATCTGCCCAGGCTTTCCTCCTGACAGCTTCTTTCATTTCTTTCTTTTCTTTGGCAAGCAGTCTTAGAAAAAATAGCCAAGCTACTCTGTTGACTAGCAAAGCTAAGTCTTTACAAGGAAGTCTTTATTCTGTGTTTTAACAAATACAGCCATGGTCCCAAAATCTGGAATCCCTCTGGAATTACATTTGGTGGTAGTGTTTTACAAAGGAGAGACTACAGGTGGAAGAGGTTATTGAAGATAATGCAGTCACAGAACTACAATGGTTCAGGATTCCTGCTCCTTCCAAAACTCTTACTGAAGTTATGGACTGCATGTCTCAGTACCAGATGACTATTTCAGCTGAAGCATTGAGGTTTTCATCAAATTTGAATTTACATGCCCTACACTACTCTTGTCTTGTTCTGCTGCATGCATGGGAGTAGCTACACTGGGGTGTTATTTTCACTATCCCAGAACAGGTAGCAATTTAACATTTGTGTGATGACCTCTTTGTATTATGTTTACTTACCTTGTGAACAAGTATGGGTGTCCTTTGTCCGGGTTGTTTGTCAGAAAACAAAACAAAACAAAAGTAAACGAGCATATATCATTCTTCAGACACAAATCCACCTCTTTTTTGTTTCTTTTCCCTGTTAAATTCTGTAGCTTAACTATAGGCAGCTCTTTTTAAGTGTCTCTAACACCTGTTTCCTTTCTGTCTACTTCACAATAGTTTGGAGGGACACCTCTACACTTAAAAAAGTAGAGCATACAGTCAGAAAAGCAAGCTGGGGAAAAAGAGATCTCTTCCTTTTGAAGACATATTATTTATAAGGGATGAATATCTAATAATCTGGCAGATAAATATGAAAATATGGTGATATGTTTGGTGGATGAAAGCATGCCAAAACGGGAGGCAGGAACCTATTGCGAAGAATGGTCCTGAGATTTTGCTGATATTCTGGAACTACGGTGTTTAAAAGTACAATGGCAGAAGCAAATGGTTTCAAACTTTGCCAATATAATGAGCACGGGTAGAAGTGGAGAACAATTGTGCCTCTGTTCTTCGTGTTTTCCAGAGCTTGCCTCTGGCCAGGGATGGGTGAGGGATGGGAAATAAGGAAGGACCTAGACACAGAAGTGTGTTGAATGTTTGTTTGTTTTTTCAGAGGAAAAGGAGAAGTGATTGAGATGATGGTGCTTCACATCCCAGAGGGAGTTTCGCTTGACAGATAAGCACCCTGAGTCATGAGCTGAATACGTGCCTAAACATTTCAGTAGTTGAAGGAAATCCTATCAAAGTTTGCTGTTGTGGTTTAACGTGCTGACTCAAAGCACTTACTACGTGAGCTACCAGGGAGAAAATGTGTCTGGTAGTGAGTTGCACAGTGGGCCATGTGGAAATCGAGAGGCAGAAGTTATTCTTTACATGAAGGAGAAGCAATCTTGGTATGTGAAAATGCAAGCTGTTTGCTTCAATAAAGAGGCTGGGTTTGGCTTTACTCCATGTAGTTATTTGAAGGCTATTGAGAAATGCAAATAATGATTTATTTTTACTGTGCTATGTGATGAGACTCATACTTTAGAGGCAGAGAGACAAGTTTCTGGACTCTGGCCAGAAACTAGCTAAAACAAAAAAAAAATAATCTCACAATTTATGCAGTTTGTTTGAAATTATTATGAATACCTGAAAAAAATTTAAAGGTGATTCACAAAGGACAAAAGCAGCTAATTGTCCTGGGGGCTTGCTGCAGAAGGACATACATTTTGATCTGGTGGCCAAATGGTATCAGTCTTCTGGGGGATTTAGACAGTTTTTCATTAATTGAATTTGTCCCACTACAGGGGTTTTCAGTTCTTCCTCTCCTGTGTTTTCTTATATAGGTAAAACATGCTTAATGTACATCTATTTTGCTCTTAGACCTCACATAATCTTTGGTATTCTGGCCATGAAAAGGGTTGGCACAATTTTTGAGAGACAGCATGCAAGGTTTTTACAGATTATTTTTAGAATGTAGGTTATTAATTGTATCCTGGTCCATGGAGAAAATACTTTTGGTTTTATCCTAAACCCTTTATTCTGATGAGGCAAAAAGAGTGGGACTTAGCTAATAAATTAAAATGTTCTCTTACTTAGTAGAAGAGACTAAGATAAACATATTTATAGGATCACTTTGCTGTTTCATACCATTTCCTTCCTTTTTACTCCCAACAAACCTGAATGGTTGAGAGTAAACTTGAGAGAAACTAGTTTGAAAACACAATTCATAGAATCACAGAAAATTTGTGTCAGTCATCTAGTCTAATCTGCTCCTCAAAGCAGGCCAACTTTAAACAGAAATACTTTAAACTTGCTGCCCTCTCGTAATGCCTTCCATATTGACCCACCTGCTTTTTCTTCTTTGCAGTTTCAAAGACCTTAAGCGCTAATGCTGTTTTTGATGAAACTGCTCATCGAAAAGTGATCAACAGAAATATTCTTGCCTGAGTACAGCAGGAAATTGAAATGGTGTGATGCCAGAAGCTGGAAAAGGCACGTGCTTGCACAGCACTGGGAAATGCAGGGGCTTTGCTTGCAAACATTCCCTTTGGGATTCTCCCTCCTACTTTCTCTCAGCGAGGGCAGACACCCAGTTCTGAGTTTCAGTCCAACACTGCCTGTGAGAACAAACCGTGGTTTTCAGAGTATAAACACAGTTCAAGCTATCAGACCACCCCTGAATTGGCCTAGGAGCCTCCTCAACAGCACAGGCCTGTAGGTACAAGGTTGGCTGCTTCTGGGACCTTGCCGTTACTTGCTTATATGTGGATATGCCCATGTTTTCCAAGAAGAATAGACAACTAGCAATATTACATGCTTAATATTGGCATTAAACAGTCAGTATATGTCTGTGTAGGGGTGATGGAAATAAACACCACCACTTTACACCAGCTGCACTAGTGAACAGGTTTTCCTAAAGCCTTTTTCCATGCAAAATTCCATGGTGAAGGAGTGGAGTTGCAAAGAGACATCTATGAAATTGTCCTTGCAAGTGTCATGATCAATATTGCTGGCCGCCTTCCAAAATTGTGAGTTTGTGTGAATTATAAAGTGCCACTAATAATAAAGTGAGGGTTCCTAAAGTCAAGGGAGAGAAGGCAGAGGCTCAAGCACCTTATTGGTATGTGACCCTTAATCACATCCTGGGCACCTAGATGGTCTCATTAGGGGTGAGCTAGGAATGCTTAAACAGATTAGCAAGATCATTTACTGTTCACTAGTCACAGTGATCTCCTTTATTCTCCGGGAAAGCCAGTAATGAGCAGTTCAGACGCTGTGTGGGGCAGCAAGACCACTCAGTAGACACTGTAGGCACATTCAATTTAGCAGTGAGTTGTCAGCTGGCTGGCGCACACCACAAAATATGCTGTATTTCTTTATCAAATCAACAATAAGTGTTCGTGTTTGTTCTGGTCTGTGTGCAAGAGCTCACGTATGCCTGCATACCTCATAACACTGCCCAAGCAATTACATCCCATACTTCCCTTTTCTATGTTGCTGTATTAGGAGTTACAACATTACGTAGCTATAGAGAATAAGCCTATCGAAATGCATACCAATATACAGCATTTCCTTTCCCACTTATTATTGCTTTGAAGCTCCAGCATTTCTTCCTACTTCTCTTTTCTTCACTCTTTTTAATCATCTTTATAGCATCTTCTTCTGTCTTTACAGCCATGCCTTTGCCCTGCCTGTTTGCATTCTGACACTTGACATTGAACTCCTCTCTCTTGTTAGTAAG
Source organism: Leptosomus discolor (assembly GCF_034619465.1). Taxonomy (NCBI): domain Eukaryota; kingdom Metazoa; phylum Chordata; class Aves; order Leptosomiformes; family Leptosomidae; genus Leptosomus; species Leptosomus discolor. Next base: position 29,563,625 of record NC_141393.1, read on the forward strand.
TCTGGCAATTAATGGTGGAGAGTTAAAAAGTCTTTTCTAATAAAAAAAGAAGCAGAAGAAAGGGGTGGGCAGAAGCAAGAGGAAAGACTACCTCATGAGCCTGGCAGGTGTGTTAGGGTTAATACTGGAGTGTCCAAAAGTCAGTCCTCATGGTTACTGTCCTGGGGCTTTGGAAAGCAGGGCCAGAAATATTGCTTTTACCAGTTCTGATTATATCCTAATTTTAAACACAGACTAGAATTTGTTTAGCTCCATCTCATCATCCTTGTAATAGTACTACATGTTTGTTGTACTCTTTTTTAAAAGTCAGTTGACAAGTCATTTCTTTCTTGTCCGCCTTTCTGTTCTTGCACTAGGTCTTCTCTCAGTAGTTGTCCTTGTTAGCAATATGACTCTTCAAATTTCTCTGCCACTCTGTGGGAATTTTCTGTAACCCTGTAATTATCCCTGTTTACGTGATGGAAGTCTTTTTGCATGTCCTATTTAGCATTTGCTAACTGCTGTTTGTGCTTGCCTCTCCCTGCTAACAATGGACTTTGGATTCCTTTTTTTTTTTTCTCTGTATGATTAGGACTTTGTTTTTAACTCTTGCACAGTTGGGCTGAACTACTTAGCAAGCACTGAATGTGATATTTGAACAACAGTTCTTTGCAAGTCACGTCTTCAAGAATCCTATTTGAAAACATCAGCTAAGATTGACCTTGAGATTACAGGCAAGATTGAAACCTCAGGCTAATTCTATGTGATATGAAGCCAAACTGTGCAAAACTTTTCTCTCCTTATATCCATGCAAATAGTAAATTAGTGACTATTCTTTGCCCAAACCATGCCAAACTTGCTTGCAACTGTTGTTACAGCAGCACTGGATGCTGCTTCAGTGTTGCTGAGATGACGGTACAGTGGTGCATATTCTTCTCTAACAACCGATATTGGGTGTTTTTATCATGAAATAGGTGACTTGGGAGGGGAAGGTGAAATAAAAGAGAATTACATCTTGCTGAAGTCCAGTACTAGAATACAAAGAAACCAAAGAGGAGAAATACCCTAGGAAGATGAGTGCTTTGCCAGGGTAATAATAAATCTCATCAGATCTGCATGGGCCCAAACATGACAGTTCATCTTAAGTATGTTCTGGGTTATTGTGATTAATTAACATTGAAAGGAACAGACCGAAATACAGTTGGTGAAAACAAGCAGGCAGTTCATGTGGGGAGTAATCAAAGTGATATTTTCTTCTTTCATATTTGACCGCTAAGAAGAATTTATTTAAGTGTGAATAGTCTAGAAAGTGCCTGTAAACTTAGCTCCAGACCACAGGGAACGGAAGGTCAGGTATGGGACCTGAAGTAGGATTTAGGCTATACTGGTCTGCCCAGTAGCTGTGGCCACACTAGCTCTTGTTGCTTTCTCTTCTGGGCTGTTAAATCCACATCTGCCTGAGGCTGCTCTAGAGATTTCTGTTGCCTTGGGGCATAGTTTTCTCTTTGGACAGACTGGATTTGAGGAGATTTCAGCGGCCAGAAACAGTAGAGGCAGGGCTAGGTGGTGCTGTCAGTGACATTCATCCACATTTACATTAAAACAGTGGGGTTGGCTGGAGCAAGTCTTATCTAAACAGTATTTAACAAGCATGTACACAGTTCAGAGCACTGTGGGGTGCTGCTGCAAGGTATTTTGAGAGCATGCTAGAAGGAATAGTTGTTAAAGAGATAAATTTCTCTAAAGTAAATGTTCCCCAAGCTCTTTCTTAAACAGCAAGGAAAACATTTTAGGTTGGTTTTTTTTTTTTTTTTTCTGCATCCTTGAGCTGCTTTCAGTACCTGTTTGAGAAGACATATTTTCAGACTCAGTTCCATTGCTTCCTGAGGACCAGGCTACAAAGTGAACATGCTTGTTTTTAGATCTCCAAATTAGATGCTGCAATGACTCAGCGTGAAAACCCCTCACAGACAGTGAAGATTTCTCCTCTGAGATGAGTGTTTCTAACAAGCAATCAAAATGAAATGACACAAGCAAAGAGAAGAAATGAATCAGCCCCTAACTCCATATAGATTGGGATTCTTCATTCTTTAGTATTATAACTTTTCTTTTCTTTGCAAGTACCTGATAAATGTAAGAGAAAGTTAACTTTTTTTTTTTTAATGCGGACAAATATTTTTTCTATCTTAAAAGGCCACCCGTGCAGATTCTTAAATATAAGACTTATCTTCTACTTCCAGTGAACCATTAAGTAACTGAAATCTCTGAGGAGGTATTGGGTTAGCTGAAAAAAAAAAGTTTCCCATAGCAACCTGCTGAATAGTTCTTAATTATATCAATAGTCAGAGATTTATTTAAAAAAAAAAACCCAACAAAACAAAACAAAAAAACCCTTAACATTTGCAAATGAATGACCAGAGTTCTGAAGTTTGATTAAGGTTGAATTGCCTTGAATCACAGCATAACATTAGAGAATATGCTGTGTATTATATTTCAAAAAGTGCATTCATTATTTTCCCACTATGTTGCTTTCATATTAAATAAGAGATGAGAGCGTAATCCTGTGTCCTTACTTCTCATTTAAGTTAGCATCCTTCTTTTATGGGCTAGCAAATGGAAAGCATTCAGATATATTCTGTTGAATACAATGCTGGGAGACTGCAAATGTGATTTGGTTCAGCAATGGTATTGCTGCTACTTGTTACTGTGACAACAGAGCTGCAGTGCTCTCTGAATGGTAGTAAATCTCCTAATTTTAAGTATTTTGAAATTGGATACCCTCTTGTGTTCTTCGCTAGCTGTACCAAGTGTCCAGGTGGACGTTTCCTCTGTGAGCATCTTTTCCCAGTTGAATGTCATGGTAATAAGATGTCATTGTGCTGCTGTATGGAGCCTTTCATCCCACTGAGTTGCGTGCAAAATCTTCAAGCTTTAATGTCAGCCTCTGAGGTTCAGTGTGTGTAGGACAGTATACTTCAGGATTTGGGAAGGACAGTACTGCTGTAATTTCATGGTAGGTGACAGAAGCAGTAGGTAGTGAGGAACAGCACACATTAAAGTGTGGGTGTACAAAGTATAATGAAGTGCACAGGAAATTCCTCAGACTATGAGGGCTAACAAAAGCACATTCGTGGGGAGAAGGATACATGAGTTTTCACAACCCTGTGGCCTTAAATGCACTTTCAGCAGCAGAGAGCTCCCATAACTTTAAATGAGACAATGGCTAGTTACTCAGGCACTCTGTTTTAGGATGGAAAGAGCTGCTCATGATCTTCCTTGAAAAAGATAATGCCAGTGATTAATCATCCTCTTTCTTATTTATGAAACATCTGAGATCTACAAATAGACTTTCATATACATGGAAGTCACTCAGAAAGACCAAAATCTTACGTGGTTTGTGTATGTCTCAGCCTTTTTCCTAGTAGCATATAGTTCAGCGTTTCTCTTTGGCATAAAGCGGAGTTTTTAAATTTAGTAGCAGAACTTACTGAGGAGATGTGAATTTCTTAAATTTTCTCTGCCTTTATGTGCTACTGTAATCTCATCTTTTCAATGTGGGAATCATCTAACTCAAAATAGTGAACAGATAACTGCCGTTATTGATGATCATCTCTGGTGTCCATCCACTAATGCAACAGCACTGTGCAAGCTCCATGTATAGATAAGGAACTATTAGATTCAGCTTTTTGAGACTCAAGTAAATGCTTCTAGATCAGCTGGTGACCCTATTTAAGCCAAACACAAAATATCGGTTAACCTCAGTGAACAACTTTTAATCCGGGGGTCAATTTTTTTTGTGTAAAGCTGTTAAGAGTTATTTCTGTTTCTTATCATTTTACTTTTCTTGTTTTAGTATGGAAGGTACGGAAGTGACTTGTCTAGGTAGGAAATGTAAGACAATATTAGACCTGGAGTCTTTAAGAAGAAAAGCACTTCAGTCTGTTCTGAAAGCTGAAGCAGTATCTAGTCCAACAATACTAATACATTGCTGTAGTTTCAGTCAGAATTCAAAGTAAAGAGAAACACCTCACAGAATTTTCCTAAAGCCACTGGCACTCTTCTTACATTAAAGACTGCAGTGTTTAGCATTTGTAAACCTGATAAAAACATGGCTAAATTAACTACACATAATGTAAAATCTTCTCTAAACCCACATCCCTTTCTACTTGATGGCATACAGCAGCAAAGAAGGAAACATGAAGACTCCTGACTTCAGAGATGTTTTAACTTGGATGAATAAAATGCTAGTTAGCATGGGTATCCCTCCAGATGTGAAGTGCATTAGGAGAAGCAGATCATAGAAGGACCACTTTTAAACTCAAATTTCCATCTGCTTGATATAGTTTCCTGCTGCTCCACTTACAGCAATCTGGAATATAAAATAAGGTTGATCAAAGCCATGCTCAAATGCAATTTCCAGCTAAGTCAGTGGGAATTTTTCTTGAACAAGACCTACAGGATTTAGTACACAGGATTTCATAGCAATTATTTATTTTAGTGGCAGGTTTAATAATAAGTGTAATGGCAAGAAAAGGGGAAATCAATTGGGATAGGAGATTTGTAAGAAAGTTCCTGTGTTTGCATAAAAAATTATCCTAGTTATTTTTAAACTTTTTTTCCTCTTGTAACACCTGTGTCATAATAATCAAAAACAATGTTGTAGCTCCTTTAAATATTTTCTTCTTCCCCTATTATTCACATTTCTTTTCCGGTTTTTATTATCCTGCCTCAATGGGGATTTTCTTTTAACTTTGTTATAATATAATTGTTAATGTGTGTACATGAAAAGACCGCTGACCTTTTACTGACTTGTGAGTCAAAGGATTAATAGCTCTGCATACGACGACCTTCTGAAAATAATGGAAAAATTTCCCCTAACCTGCTTTTCAGGTAGACAAATGGTGAAAATCCTACTCAGTATTTTTTCCTCATTTATTACTATAGATATTTTTTATATAGTTGTCTCAGATTTTCAAGTTGTATATTTTGTTTACTAATCTATAGAGTTATACAGATAATAATATAGGTAATAATATAGTCATACATTCTATATTGGTTTTAAAATGCAGACATTTTATGCATTTTGGAGGGTGTAACCTCCACAATTGAAGTTATTTTGAATTAGTTGAAAAGGTCAGTCTCTGAACTTGTGAATATCTTCACTGATGTGAATAGTTTCGGCAAAATACAATAGGAAATCCAGAGCCAGCCATTCCAGTGGTCATGCTGGTGGGAGCATAACAAAGTGAGAGAGAGGATCTTGCACTTATGGGCACAAAATATGTGAGCATATATGTAAGCATATATGAAGGAACAAGGAGGTTACGGCTTTCCTCTGTAATCTATCCAGCAAGTGCCAGAATCAGCATTAGGTCTTTGGATTTGCCTCCCACGGTGACCTTTAGGGTGAGGCGGATTAGTGAAAATTTTCAGAACTAATTCCTAATTTTAGAAGTTATGACCACCAATAGTTTTCTCAGAACTTCATGGGAACTAAAAACTCCATCCCCAAGATGTCACTGATTTCAGACACCCCGTTTGGAGATATCCAAAAGTGGAAGTCACTTGGGTAAGTTCTGGCCTTAACCTCTGTGTCTCTGAAACCGTTCCATGTAACAAGTAGAGGTTATGCAAAGTGAGAGGGACAGGGAGATATCGTGGGAGAAAGATACTTGGCAGTGGCATTTGCTGCAGAGAAAAAGAAAATAAGAAAAAAAAGGGACACAAATAGCAAGGAGCAGTTTGGGTTCAATAGGAGGGGGAGCCGAGCAGTAAAAACATCACTTTCCAAATAGAACAACGTCCAGTCTGTCTCAACATCCATTTTCCAGGTGCACTGCATTAGCCTGTGTAGCCGATGGAGAACCCTTCAGTGGTAAAGCACCCTACCTAGTGTCTGGAACTGGGTTTATAACGTCGTATTTCATTTGCACGTTATTTTATTTTATTTTATTTTATTTTTAACCCTTCTTACATTGTGTTCAGAAGTGTAGGGCTTTCATTATTTACTGAAAGCCAGACTTCTTGTGAGTCAGACTTGCTGAGAACATGGAGGTATACCAAGGAAGTGTATCCCTTAGCAACAGAAAGCAAGTTAGGGTTCTTCAAAACTTCTCTATTCATGTTTTCTCTCATTGTTAATAGGTCTTTTACAGAGAAATTGGCTCACACTTCATTTGGAGTGCTTTAGACCCAAATGTTAGTCAGGTTTAATGAGACAATTTTGTGAGTTTCACTTGACACAAGAAAATCATGTACATGGTTGTATCGGTTGTGCCGAAGGTATACACCTCCTCGGGACAAGGTAGGGGAAGAGAGTGATGTCACTGTTTTTGTAGGTATGAGCTAATCTACTTAACTAACACACGAACTGTAGACAGGTTACGTTGCAATTTAACTTTTCTCTTTACGGTTTGCATTAGTCAGGCTTTAGGCATTAAGAAACAGGTTGTCCTGTCAGATGTATCAGTTAAACGATTTCAGCCAGGAAGTACTTTAACACCACAGCAGTTACTCTTAGAGCAACTGGGCATATTACCTTTCTGTTTCAGTGACTGTTTTACTTCAAACATACAGTGAGACACACATGGCAGCTGCAAGCAGGCGCAGCATGGGCTTTCATGCCTTATATCCTGAGGTAGTGTGCTGTTCTTTGAGTGACCTTCCCCACTTGGCTCCTCATGTTTGTCACCGCCACCATTCCACCTTTCCTACAGCCTCCCCTGTACTGCTTTCCTGAGTTCTGACAAAGCCCATGGATCCTGACAGCAAAGGGTGAGCGACCTGGTTCCTACTGGTGCCCATGTCCCAAAAGGTGTCCTAAGGCCAGTCAGTCTTAGAGTATTCTCATACATTTCCCGTGCAAGGCAGTGTTGTTAGCACCCAGAGCTTCTGCCTCAAGCTGCCTGGCTTTTGACATTGTGTGTTTCCACATTGATGATGGCTGATGAACCCCAAAGCACTGCCCCCTATTCATATTTACTGCACCCATAACCCAGACTCTTAGGTACGTGTTTAATGAAAAAAACCCAGACAGTTAAAAGGTAATGACTGACTTCATTGTCCCCTGTGTATAATAAATCACGTGGCAAAAGCATGAAAGGCTAAACTGGTTAAGTAGCACTGATAAGAGAGAAATTTGGAGAGGAAAATACTTCTCATAAATGGAAATAAAAATAATATTTTGGGTGCCTTTCTTGTTGGTGTCATAATTCACTACACTATTTATTAGTTTTCATTCTAAATAGACCTCTTAAATTTTAAATGGTAAAAAGCAATCTTGGTAAGGTAAAGAAAAACAAGTCTTTATCTAACTATATTGCTTAGTTAAATGACACATGTTGCATATTCTGACTTCAGACCTTTCTTTAAGTGTCTTTTCTGGGTTGTTGATTCAGTGAATACTTCATTTATTTTCTGGCAGTTTTCCTGAAAGGAAAGCCAAGGAACATCATCTGAATAAATAATTGTGGTTTATTTTGGCAATATCTTGTAACAGCTCAAGTGGTCAGGTATTTTGTTTTGGTTTGGGTTTGGGTTTTTTGTTGTTGTTGTTGTTTTTAACTGAAGCACCCTATCATCTTGGAGACTGACCAACAGCTTTCTGCCACTTCGCATATCTTAGTTGTTTCACTCTGCTACCTGACCAGATTTTTGCAGTTCATGCAGAGGACTTTTAGCTAAATATTGGTGTTTCTAGTTTAAGATGTCTGTCTTAAAAACCATAAACCTAGCATTAGAATATAGAATGGTTTGGGTTGGAAGGGACCTTGAAACTCATCTAGTTCCAACCCCCAATATTAGGAATAACAATGTCTTTGTGGTCCACTGAGGGATGTGGCTGATATACTCACAAGCATCTTTCTGGCAAATCTGTGATTTCTGTGTAAAACCTTTAAAAAATAACAGGAAAAGGAAAGATGCCACTATCCTATGTATTCAGGTAGTTTTCTGTAAAAGGATCCTAAAAAAACCCTCAGATTTGGGTAAGTTTTGAGACAAAATACTGATTTGTAAATTTATTTCACCTAAACTTGGAAAAAAATTTTTCCAGCAAAATTGGCAAATCTTTTCTTTGAAAAACTCTGTTTTCCACAAAGAGAGAAAGAAAAGGAAAACATATTTCTGTTGAAATATATTTTTTATTGGAGGAAAGTTTTCTTTAAAAAAAGCAAGTAGCCTTTTTGGTTTATGCTTGTGTAAGTGCATTTGTAAAGGTAATTATGACAGACAATTAAGTAGGCAAGTGATGACATTAAAAGAAATAAATGTAGGCTGAAACTCTGTCCTGCTGCAGCCCAATGCTGCAGATACTCTTGAAGAAGATGGTTGTTCTGAGTTCCAGTTTTGGCTTCTAACATCTGTGAATTTTACCTGGACCCTTGTTAAGTGAAAGGCATCAGCCGTCTCTGGGACTGTGTGTGGGCTGGGGGAAGAGGTTTCACACAGCATCTCTTGTCAGTAGCAGGCCTAAGAAACGGGACCCTTGAGCTGAAGGGACACACAGTATTCTTGCTGTAATCTTGCCATAATGTAAGAATTGTGCTAAGACTTCTTGGCAGAGCCAGTTTTTTAAAGGGAAACTCTGCAGAAGCACCACTTCACTATCAATGTCCTTCTTTTACTTCTACTTCTGTGGATAGCCTTGGCAGAAAACTCATGGCATAAGAGAATTTAATGATTCCTTGGGCCATGTTTATTTTCCCCTTCCCATCTCTTTTTTTTTTTTTTTTTCTTTTCAGAGAGCTATAAAATGTGAAACTGAAACTGCATACTTTCAGAAGTTCATTAAGGAAATCAGACTTCAGTTATTGGTGAGTTCCACCCTGACATAGCATGAAATGTGACTGCCTGCTTAATGAAATACGGGTTTGTTTGGTTTTGCCAAGAAGAGAGTTCCTACTTAATAAAAACAGCCATTTTCAAAACCAGGAGGAGTAAAATGATCTGTAATGATCCATGCTAAGCTCAGCAGGTGAGAAAACCAGGCCTGATCTTGGCAGTCAAAGGAGTTGAACTCCAGGTCTTTGACCCTCCACAGGCTGTTTTGCAGAAGTGTGCCTGTGCTGACCATGCTTATACACAGGATGAGTTTGGCTTGTGTTTACTTCATCCTTTACTTAAGTGGAAGGGTTGAGAGACAGCTCCTCTAAGTTGATGCAATGCTATTCAGAGATGCAGGAGGTGATACTTTGCTCCTAAGCGTGCTGCTTGAACCTTCCCTCCCCACCTCTGCCAAGAAATGGCTGCAAGTTGGATGCAAACACCTGCAGGCAAGGTTTGGGTGGGGAAGTACTACAGAGGTTGTACTTACCTAGCTGACAGGTAACTGAAATGTGAGTCTGGAAGTCTTGGGCTCTGATTCCAGGTCAAGTAGAAACCTCCTGTGTGAACTCAGGCAAAACACTAAGGCTTTGCCTCTAAAATAGACACCACTGTCCTTGCTGGGTTTGTTGCTGGTAGTGGGTGGGGGTTGTTTTTTTGGTTTTGTTTTGTTTTTTGTAAAAGCCTTTTTTAGTAAGAGGGCTGTATTTGGGTGTAAAGGACTTTGTAAGAATAAAGAGTATTTATTTTGGAGGCTGGGGCTGAGCTGTATTTTTCAATTTTTTCTAATCCCCCGAGTTGGGAAACTGAACCTTCATTTTCCTGGAAGACAGGGGGAGGGTAGCAACAAGAATCAATGTGTTAAGCCATCAGTCACCAACTGCTGGAGTACAAATATTGACAAGTGCAAAGGTTTGGTGGTCTTGCTTTTCTGCACGAATATCAGCAATCTATCACACACAGCCTGCTGGTACTTCCAGGAGGCCTGTCCCTGGGTGACATGATTATTGCAGTGTAATAGGGAGGAAAATGGTTAGACCTGGGTAGTACAGCTTCCACTGAACCTACATTACCCAATATCTGGTTATGTAGAGTTTTGCCTTGCAGTGCAAGTATCATAAATATTACGGTTCTAAAATCAGCAAATTGCTTTCCTGCATCACACTTCCTCCTAAGGACAGTCTTGTAAATTCGCATCTGATCATTTGATCATGGTTCTCAGGTCTCCATCTTTGCTTTAAAACATCATATGCTCTGAGGGACAGCCCACAGGAAGAATGCTGTAGCTATGTTGTTCACATGCTAGGAATAGAATCACTGTGGGAACTGAGCAGTTTTCAAAACTAGAGCACCCTGCAGTGAGATCTGTGAAATGGATGCTCAGTGGGCTCTGAACAGGGATCTGTGAGCAAAGGGGTAGATGGTAGTCTCCAAAATCTTGTCTGTAAAAAAAAAAAATTGAAAGCTTTCCACTGTTGCTAAGTCTGGCTAAACTACGTAAGCTTGCAACACTGAGTCATTATATGAGTCACTGGATGCCATAAGCAGTTTCAAATCCTTATTGATGAGACCTGCTCACAGCAAGGCTAGAAGCCCTGATGCTGAAGATGTCTGCAACCTGGGAGACAGGTGCAGCCAAGGAAAGAAGTATAATCTTGGTCCATCACACTGTATTCCCTCAGCTAAATTGCATACTCATAGGCCCTTCTGCCTATATCATTCCAAAGCTGAGCATCCTCTGCAAATATTGTGCTGTCACCTCCTTTCTTTCTGAAAATCACAAATACCTTTCTGTACAAATCTCAGGTTTTACCAGACTTTGTAATACCCTGGAACCACTGCTTTAGTCTCCCTTCCTAAGAGCATATGTACATACAGAACAAGGAAGAGCAGCATTGGTTAAGACTTCCGCTGGCAGCAGTGAAAATCACAGTTCTGTTCCCAAACCAGCTGTTAAACATACTTCCAGCAAGTTCCATTCCCTTTTGGTGTTAGCCTCTTCTGGAAGCCCCACTACATATGCTTAACTGGGCAAATAGCCCCTTGGTGTCTCCATCTTCCTAAGCTTGAGACTTGGAAATCCATGATGTGGCCAGATTTCTTGGTTGCTTTTACTTTGACAGTATGAATTTGTTTGGTTTATCTAGCTGGTTTAGGTACTCCTCCTTAGGATTGCTCTACATAACTCTTCTGGGTCCTTAAAATCTAAGGAGAGTTTTTGGTTTCAGCTAAACTTTTCTAAATAATCTAAAATTACCATTCTTAGAAACAATCTCAATGAAGTTAATTGATTTTCTCTGCGTAACGGAGAATTTAGCTTGTTCTTGTGCAGGTTGTGTGTTACATTCTTGTTAGCAGAAGCACTCAATAATGAAAACATTCATCAGTAGGCCTCCTGTGTGTGCTTTACTGGGTTTTGATCCATAAAGTTAATTCACTCCATTTAATGTCTTTTGCCAAAAAATGTCTTCTTCAATCAGCTGTGTTACGTCATCTGTTACATATCAGCTCTCTGATACGTAAGGGCCGTGATCTATCTTTAGGAGCGGTGCAATGACTACACTTATGACCTTCTCTTGTGCAGGCAGTCACATTAGTATAAACGGGAACTTTTCCCTAAAAAGAACTGAACAAACTGCACGAAGACTCAGGATTTGGCTGGTGGGATGATTCATATGCGTCGAGTCCTACATTTTCATCCATTCCAATTGTATCACTGGAATTTAGGACATTGTCTCAATCGCTTTCTGATGATGAAGTGCAGAGAACTTGCTCACTTGCATGTCCTTATACTAACAGGCAATTAGATATGTGTCTGCCATCTGTGAGTATCCCTGGAAATATTTTTAGCATGACTTAATGTTTTAAAGTTGGGATGTTGAGAATCAACTCTTTCCAGTATATCATCCAGTGCTCTTTTGTCTTTGACACATCAGGTTTTAGACTTGGTGCTAAAAACACGGAGCAACTTTGCTCTTAGGAGGAACTTTGTTCATAGATGTGCAAGTCAGTTATTTCTGTGCCTGTTCCCAAGATCAGGCCCTAGATTTTTCAGACCCAGATGGGAACAAAACTATTTTTATCTAGTGAATCTACTATGCTGTCCTATCCTGGGACATATAATACAGCATATCATAGGGCACCATCCTGAGGTGGGAATGGACTATAGTTCTGGAATTTTTGCCTGGGACTTACATCTGGAAATTAGTATCTTGATCATTGAATCTTTCTAAGTTTCTATTTCTATAGTGTAAGTTAAACCCTACTTCTCATTCTTAACCCCTGACATTTGTTGTGAGGTGTGTTCTATACAGAGTGGTGTTGTACGAGTTTGAGGGCACTTGGGTACAAGCTCTGTTAAAGTGGCCATGAGGCTTTCCTTTATAAGCAGGCAGTAGGGTTAGTATGGTTTAGTGGTGGACTTGGCAGTGTTAGGTTTTCAGGTGGATTTGATGATCTTAAAGGTCTTTTCCAACCTAAATGATTCTATTAATTGATGATTTTTTTTTCTTACTACACAGTGGGTTGAAGCTCCTAATTTGTAATAGGTTAAAAGACCCTGTGTATTTGGAGCACTTTACGTAAGTCATTGCTCTTCAGGACTGTGCCCTTTCTGGTTATTCTAAATCTGTTCCATACTGTCAGGTTCTTCTCCCTGGCATTACCCTAGTTAGGGTTCACTGTTAATTATATCCTGTAAGCACATTGTACCAGATAACTCTGACACAGGGGAGAAAAAAAAAAAAAACAAAACCCACGCAAGATTTTAAAGTGTAGAATTTACTAATGCTATTCTGCCAGAAAAGGCACAAGGACAAGGTTCCTAGGGCAATGAGCTGGGATTATTACTGAGACCCATGCAGCAACAGTGATAGAGCAATTTGCTCATTGTCTCATGTTCCCCTTCTGAAGCGAAGTGAACGGAGAGGCAGTCTTGAGGATGAAATCCCAGACTTGCTGGCAAAATTCCTGCTCAGTGAGTAGAATTTTGCTCCCATGCTGCATATTTTGCGGTGGGTGAATTCTATAGAGTTGCACACAAGTTCCTGCACTTACATACATGACTTTCCATAGCAATTGTAACGATATCTGGCAGTATGAAGATGATGAATGCCTCAGGAAAAAAAAAAAAACAACAACAATACATGGATAGGTAATGTATTGCTACATCACAACCACCAGCTTTGAGACCACTTCATTTTCCAAGCCTTATTCTTCTAGTGGAGCTTCCACTGTGCAAAAGGATTTTCAAGGAAAACTCTGTGCAGCCTCAGCAAACTTCATCAGTTTAGAAATGACACTTGTGTCTGAGCGCTTTGCAAATGAAAGAAAGCAAGAAACAAAGTCTCAGGTGTTTTGTCTACTTGGTATGTTATGATTAGTTTTGCCCCTTTTCCTGCGTTTTCAGTTGGGCAATCAGTTTCTTGGGAAGTTTTGCGGCTTTTTCAAGGCACAATATCGCGTGCTGCTAGTTATAACTGCTCAGGGTTGTGAAAGCAGAGGATTTATCAGAGAACACAGAGGCTGATATAAACTATTTGCAGATCATAGCATAGGGTAGAGGGACAGTGGAAATGCCCTTCTTTCTATGGCAATGTGTAAATTTTCAGACCTGCAGAGGCCACAGAGCATTGTGAAAGGAGACAGTAAGAGAACGGAACGAAAAGAGCTATACGTGCAATGCATGGTATGGATCACATCATCTATTAAAAGTCATAGCATCTATAAACAGATCAGATCTTGGAGTTGTGGTAAACAGCCACCAGCAGCTATTGTGTGGACAACGGTCAGATTTTAACAGCTAGGGAAAACTCAGAGCTGTTTAGCTGTGGTTTAGCTGTTCGGCTTTGCCCTGCAGCAGGGAGAAGCAGTGGGTGACCTCCTGAGGTCCTTCCTTGCCCTTATTTCTGTGATTCCAAAAACTACATGTAAGTAGTCCATGTTAAACAGAAAAAGCCACCAGGAGAGAGATAATGGCTGTGACAAGACCATTCATAGCTCACATACTTGGTTTTGTTAGCATAACTACAGCAAAGCTAAAATAAAGGCAATGATGCAGAGTTTTATTTGAAAGAAAATCTCAGTCTCACAATTATTTCCTGTATTAGTGAATGATAGTGGAGTAAACATAGAAATGGGTGCACTTACATAAAAGAGAAAATAGATACTTAAGTGAAATACTGCGGGTTTGTCAGTTTAGCTACTTACCGTATCAATATGAACATGGATTATAAAAGCAGCACTGCTAATTCTTTCATTGCTTGGGTTCTCAGGCTTTACAAAATCAGCTTATCATGGGGTAGTTATTACCTATCACCACTTACATATCATTGCAGAAAACTGCAGTCATGTTGGACTAAAATGTGAGTAGAAGCATTGGCTATTGTAACATCCGTATAAGTAATGGTGTGTGACATAACAAGCAATTCTTGTCATTTGCTAACCTTTATGAGTCACTTAATAAACATTAAGACGACTGGGACTCAGTGCTATGCACTGTAGCATATCTTACCAAAAGTGGACAACACAGAAAATATATCTGCAAAATAAGGTGTCTTATGATATAAGGCACAGCTCTAATGTGTGGGTTTGACTGGACTAGTACCTGCATGGAAAATCCGTTAAAGCTCCTGTATATATGAATATTTGGCTAATCTGAATGATGCTCCAAAGTGCAGTGGTCAAACATTATTTATCCTCCTGCATGGGTGCTCTTACTCAGAATGAAAGTAAGTTAATATAATTTCTTCTCTAAGGGCTAGATTCAAGCAGGACTTTAGGAGTGTATAGCCCAAGTTATCCCAAGGCCTGTGTCCCAAGTGTAAGGAGCATTACTTGTTAGACAGGAATATCTTTTATTTGACACTTAGAACTGAAAAGATCCAGACTGCTTATAATTTGGACCATTTGTTTAACAAGTTTGCCCTAGCTAAATTCCAAGTAGCAATAAGAATGGACTTAAGGAAGAGGGAAAGGGGACTTGGAAGATGGAAGGCTGTCCTCTTGTGAAGACTGTAAATATCCTGAATTTAATTCTTTGTTTAAACATAGCTTTCCTTTGTCACCTTGACACTCAGAGTTTCTGTCTCCTTTCCTTGGAGTTTAAAGAAGAGAGAAGGATTGGTGACTGGGGAGTGGGGAATAAATGTGCTTTTCAGAGAGCAAGCCTGTGAAGGCATCTTCAACAATGTCAGGTTTTCAGAGGTTCTGTTGGGGGAGAAAAATAAGGACCTGAGAGAGCTGAGCGGCTGGGCTGTGTGAGAGATGATAGTGCAGAGATGATCGTGGAAGTGGAAAGAAAAAAAATGATTCATGAAGCAGTGTGGCTAGGCAAGTATATGCACTATATTAGGGACAGAGAGAAAAAGTCTGCAGAGAAGATACTATAGATGTTGACAGGTGACTGCTTGAGGTCCTAAATGATATTATAGTTCTTCCAGCAGGCGTGTTGGATCTGTCTCTTCCTCTCCATTTTGAAGCTCTGGAACTAATTTTACAGATTAAATAAAGTACTTTGTCGACTTGGTGTGTCTGGCACTGAATTCGTAAATCCATCCTTTCTATTTCAGTCAGGCATGACTGGGTGAACAACCTCTATAACTAAAAGAAGTGACATGAATAATTCTTCCTTGAAATAAGGTCGATGTTATCCTCAAGTGACTTGAGCTATGTGGAAGGAACAAAGACCTACATCAACCAGGTGCTATTAGCAACACTGGGTGCAGACATATTTTGTCAGAAGTCTCAGCTAATAATTAAAGAGTCATTATTATTATCTCAGTTTTGACAAGAACCACAGTATTTTTCATAGAAATGTATTTCAGCATCAAATTCACCCTGGGGTGAAAGAAATTTTGTCATTACCAAGCAACTTTTGTGTTATGCCCAAAGCTCTTCATTCATAGTGCACATTTACTAAAAAAGTTGCTGGTATTCATATTCTTTGTCATCATAAAGCCTAATCTTTTCTTGTCACATTAGAATGCAGTTTATGGATTTTTTTTTGGTTTTCTGTTCCTTTATGTACTTCTGACTTCCCATTTCAGTATATAACACAATTGATTTAAACTACTATTGTGAGATACCTTTGCTGTACATACGATATTTGGAATGTAAGAAAAATAGTAATGGTTGGTGCAGCCTGCTGCTGTTTTCAGATAGCATCAGAAGGGAATTTTTTCTTTAAATATACAATCTCAATCTAGCTTCATTTAGTGTGGGAAGCTTATTTTTGTCTTTACCACAAAAAGAAATGGACAATTCTATAGATGATTTTTTTCTGCAGAATGATAGAGTATCACCAGTGGCCATAAAATAGCAAACCGTATGTCTTGGTAGCAGAAAATGGCAGTATCTTTAGCAAAATGAACTTGCATAGATTTTTGTGTTATTGTTAAAAGTATCCTGCATTAAACAGTAGGCAATCTTTTTAGAAATGTTTGAGTTCCCAGGTTCACTGCCGTATTATACCTCTGCTTATCTGCCAATAGGGGTCCATACTCTGCACCATGTCTATCTAAATCTACTCAGAGAAAGGAATGATAAGGCAGGTGTATTATATTGGAAGACCTACATTATTTTCTTCTCATCTTCCTTACTTCACTGTAGCTATTCTCAGCATAAATTAAATAGCATAGGTAGGAAAACTTGTCTTTCTTATATATATATATATATTGATTTTTCAGTTCTATGTATAATATTAAATCCATGCTATACAACTTTTACAAACATACTACCAGCTTCAAAAACATAGGACTTTAAAAATAGCTTGTGGAGAGCTTATGATCTACTAATGAATCATAAAAAAAATTTTCTCTACCATACAGTCCCTTTTGTTTAACATGGAGAACGTTATGTAAGCAAGTTTTTTATCAATGGATGTTTTGCTTCAACTGTTTCAAAATCTGCAGTTATTAATGGTGTCTCTTATCCCAGCTGTTAGCCCTAGCTGAATGCTCAGTGCCCGACTTCGGATACGGGAGCAAAATCCCTGTTTACCACCCAGTCCAGATGGATGATGAGTAGATCTGGATCCCAGCCCTGGGACCTGCAGGAGCTGCCCTCGACTGCAGGGGCTACGGCAGGAGCTGAGGATAGTGATGGAGCAAGTGCATAAGGAGCCCGCTTTCCATTACCCGAAATAATACTGGGTGACTCACAAAAGCAACATCACAAATAACCCATGGGAATTGTGAAGTCTGCCTATATTTTCATATCACAAAATGATTAGGACGTGCACCTTTGAAAGGCCTGTGAACAGATTGGTGCCGGTCGTGAGCAGCAGCGGGAGGCCGGCTGCTGTGTGCACTGGAGCACTGCACTGCAGTTATCTCAAAGCTGAGGATGCAGTTCTTCACTCCCTCCTCCTCTAAGGAGCTGCAGCAAAGCAAGAAGGCACGATCTGCATTAGCCTCGGTTGCTTCAATACTTAAGTGTTTTGGCTGACACTGTTGACTGGTTTTTCTACAGAGGAGACTATTGCCAGGTAGCGGTCAGCAGGAGGGAGGAGAATGTTATGGATAGGAAACTGTCTGGAGTTCAGAGGACACAATGCTATTTTTAAAAGTGCTACCCCTTTGCACCAGTGTTCATTAGCATATTCAAAGGTTATGTTAAGTACATATAAGGCATCGCGAGGCCTTACAGAAGCGATCAGAAAACAATATTCTGTACTGTAGGTGTGGTGAACCTTCTCAGATTACCCAAGAGAAGACATCAAAATTATCAGCTGGTCAGGAAAAGATGTGGAGTAATTGGTGCTGCTGTATTATGGGAACCACTTTCTATAACTCCTAGATTATCTTCGCATCATCATTTTTGACTATTCTAGCGAGTAAAGGCTGAGTAAAAAAAAGCAGATGGAGATAAAGGTTTGTATCTCTTGCTGATTTTACAGTATTTGTTGATATACTGTTTTCATTATTGGAATCTGATACAGATCATAGAAGACTGTATTTGAGTAATATTTTTTCTTTATTATTGATTTAAATGTCTTTTGCCCTGGTTGCACAAATACAGCTAAAAATAACTATTTTTACATTCTCTTTTCCAGTGGTGGACAGCTATTTCCAGGGACAGTAATTCCTTTTTTTTAATTTTCAAGTCGACCAGATTGTACAACTCTGGTTTTACTTCACGGTCTTTCTAGGCATAGTTGTAGCCATTAGCAGCAGATTTCAGCTCTTGTATTCAAAAGGCATAAAATTCTGGCCAAATTCATTCGTCAGTCACTTCAGTGATGTGTGAATATGCAAAATAAGTCAGGAGATTAAAAAGGGCTGAACAAAGGCAGAGACCCATTAACATGGGTTGGAAAGTAAATTCTAGATATAACAATTTATAAAACTGAAGTGGGACATATTTGATTTTAGGGAACTACAGTGATCTAGATCCACTGCACATTTTGATTTATATAAACCAGTTTACACAAGGTGGCTCCCTTGAAGTTGTGGGAATTAAATTTACACATAAGCTCTGTTTATCTGAAAAATTCAGTGAATGTACTTTCCCTTAAAGCTAGAGGTCCTTTTTATCACTGCTCCTTCTTCCAGTGACAGATAATATTTTAGTGGTTGGAGAATTAGAAATGAAAACCAGAGTTAATGCCTTTTTCTTTCTTACCGAAGCTACTGTTCTGGTAAACAAATTGTTCTGCATTTTGCAGGGTCCTGCCTCCAGGGTCCAATGCAGGGCAGTGAAAAATGGAACTTGCACACCCTAACTGTATTTAGCCTGATTTTCCAGAAAAGAAACCAAGTCTGATTTCTGAATTTAACCTCACATCTAAACAATGCAACATACTGAAGCCATTAGCTCTTTAGCGCTAAACTTAGCAATGAGGAATTCCCTAGATGATTTTTGCATTCCAGGACTGCTACCACACAAGATTCATGGGGACATGAGGAAGATTCAAGATGCTTAACAATAAAATTACGTTATTCTCCAAACTACCTGGTGAATTAGCATTTTCTTCTATCATCACTAATTAGGTCTTGAAAAATTCTGTAGTGTCACAGATGTTACTGCAGAGGAAACCATACTGGCAAGCAAGGAGGAAACAGTACAGGACTGTTGTTAATTTTACATATTAGAAGGCTTAACCCTTTTAGTGTTAGAACAGGGTCTGACATTTTATGTTAAGTGTTTTCATCCATTTCAAGGTGTTAATACTTTTCCCCTGGAAAGGCGTTTGTCAGAGACTGGCTGGACATTTCACGTAGGCTCTGTTTAATTCTGTCCCCAGGGCCAAATGCCACTGTATCAAAAGGTGGATGTTTGATTAGCAGAAGGACACCAGGTCACAGGTTTGTTGGAATGATCAGGCCTCAGGCTCTGATAAAACTCAGAGCAAAGTCTAGCTCCACAGACCAGAGGGAAAAAACCATCTGCAATACAAGTAAAAAATAGTCATGCAATATCATTTTCAAAAAACATATATATAAGCAAAGCTGGTGGCTACCACAAGTTTGTTTCACCGCTTCATGACCCACTCAGTCTTGTCTGTTCTCGGAATCACAGAACCACAGAAGGATTGAGGTTGGAAGGGACCTCTGGAGGTCATCTGGTCCAACCCCTGCTCAAGCAGGACCACCTAGAGCAGGTTGTCTAGGGCCATGTCCTGATGAGTTTTGAAGATCTCCAAGAATGGAGACTCTACAACCTCCCTGGTCAACCTGTACCAGTGCTCAGTCACCCTCACAGTAAAAAGTGTTTCCTGACGTTCAGATGGACCCGTTGCCTCTGGTCCTGTCACTGGGCACCACTGAAAAGAGCCTGGTTCCGTCCTCTTTGCACCCTCTCTTTGGGTGTTTGTATACATTGCTGAGATCCCCCTGAGCCTTATTTTTTTCAGGCTAAACAGTCCCAGTGGTCTCAGCCTTTCTCTATAGGAGAGATGCTCCAGTCCCTTCATCATCTTCATGGCCCTTCATTGGACTGTTTCCAGTATGTCCGTGTCTCTCTTGTACTGGGGAGCCCAAAACTGGATGCAGTACTCCAGGTGTGGCTTCATCAGTGCTGAGTAGAGGGGAAGGATCACCTCCCATTGCCTTTCTCTTCTGTTTTCTTCCTTAAACTAGGATCAAGGGCATTGTACTTTCCAACATCTTTATCCCAAATTGGTAAAAGATATTTACTCTGATAAAAAAATAAAATAAAATTTTCTTGTCAAACTCCTGGGAAAAAGAATTTTTAACAGCTGTAGATTGACACCTGGCACAGCCCATTGGAAGTATCTTCTCTGCCCATGGGTGTAGCAGAAACCATTGAGCATTCACAGTGGCACTTTGTAGTTTAGTCCCTAGCTTGGGTCAAGACAGAGGACATTGGAAAGTTTTTAATGCTCATTTATATACTTCAAATGGTGGAAAATTTATTTCAGCATTTGGTAAGTTATTCCCTTTGCTGTGCCACTTGCTGCTAATCTGAAATTGAAGCTTTGGCTTCTATCCATTGGATTGTTTTGAATGTTTGTATACCAAGTTAAAGACTTTTCTTGCTGTGAAGTAATAGTCTCCTAAGGCTCCCTGTAAAGCAGGTTTTCTGTCATACCTATCATTAGCTTTAGGAACCTTTCAATTTTTTTTAGATTTTCTTTTGAAATATGGGCACTGGGCAGTACTATTCCAGTCATGGACTGACTGCTGTTGTGTGTGGTGTCATCAGATATACCTATATTAGCACAAGACACATAACAATGCTTCTGTCTTTCTGAAGAAGAAATTTCTTCAATGCAACTGTTGAGGCACAAGCTGGTTGATTTTGCTCACCCAAAAAATGTTATTGGTAGGGTGGCTTACTCTGAGCCCCCTTACCATGTCCCAGCTCTTCGCGTGGCAGTGTGGAAGTGTACCGTACGTGGATAACCAATGTCCTTGATCTTACTTCCTGCAGCTGTGCCTCGTTAGAAACGTCAGCAATGTGATCACGCTGTGCATCAGGGTGCTGTGAGCAGCCAGGGCTCCCCCAGAGCAGGCAGGGCAGGGCCTCCCAGACAGGACCATCCCACCACCTCCAGCCAAGGACCAACGCAGGCTGGAGAGCACTGGGGACAGGCATACGGCCAGGCCAAGATGTCAACCTGCATATGGAGGCCAGGATCAGGCCTAGTTGGGGGAACCAGGCTCAGACAGCCCTGGGATGGTGAAGTTCAAGTGGGAGGCAAATGGTAGAGGCTTGGCTGAAAGCATCTCCTACGGGAAGAAGGGTCAGCCCTTGCTGAGGCTCCCAGCAGTGCTGCCTGGCAGCCTCTTCCCACAGCCACCAAAGGGTTCCTGCACCCCGCAGCCAGACCTCTGGGAGCAGGGATGCTCTTGGGGCCCTAGCAGCATACCAGCTCTCATCATAACAGTGGCAACTGAGGTTCAAACGCTGACTTTTGCTTTGTTTAATCTAATTATTTATTTAGTTGTCTCATTCCTAAGCCTATCATCACCTGCATGGATCAGAACTAGGTAATTAAGCCCTTTCCCATTGTTAGGTCAGGATATACCCCACTGCAATGGGAAGGATGCTCGAAGTGCCTGTGCCCAAGGGTGGAGAACATGCATGAGAGGAATTAACTGCTTGTGAGTGCTGTGTTTGCAGGGCGGTTGCACAATTTGGTGAATCTGCTTGTGATATTGGCCAGCAATGAAACAAAAACTTCAGAGCACATCATGTCCTTGGAGCTGTGGATTTTCAGAGAGGAAATGTGAAGGAAAACTATAGTTCCCATATGCACTCATTCCAAGTTCCTAACTTATCGTGGGAGCTATTTTTTGTCATCCTCACCCACATGCCAGGGAGATAACTGGGAGCTAATAACTTCCATGTTGTAGCAGGTCACTGGGAATGTGCCTCAGTGCCATCAGAGCATTGGGTAATTCAGGAAACATTTGGCAAAGCTGTTACTAAGGACTTCTCCCTTTCTCAGTCACCTAGTTGATATTCTTGATGCTATTCAAGATACTAGCTGTCCCTGCCTGTCTTGTCTTTTCCAGGGTGATGAAATGCAGTGCTCTTTTCCTGCTAAAGGAGGCAACAAGTAGCAGGTAGTCACAGAGGGTGCGGACTAGGTCTGTGGAAAGCCGACGGTCAAGTGGAAGTGTCTTGTAATATGGCTTAAGTTCAACAAGAAAACTACACTAGACTACCTCTCCTATTTGGTTTTTGGTACATAAAATTCGTAAAGTTAACTTTTGGCACTTGGGTATACTGCCATTTTGGGTGGGGATGGGGATTGCAGTACTAACTTATTTTGAGAGTAGGTGATCGTGGCATAGTATTTCCTTCTGAGTGATTGTAAGGCTGCACCCTCCTGCTTATCTCTACTGTCTCTATTGTTCATCTCCTGTCTATTGTTATGGTTATCACTTACAATAAAAGGACATTGATTTACAAAACACTTGAACTCTATTAACAAGGTATTGTTGTGGGATGATGAAGTCAATTGAGAGCTCCATAGGAGGAAGAGGTGACTTAATGGAGTGTGATCTATGTATGGGCAGGTGGCAATGGCTTGCATTCCTTCAGCTCTGTAGCTCTGGAGTTGTATTTCCTGTGATTGCCAGCCTATTCCCTACTATTGTTTCCAGTAGTTCTGTCTTGTGTTTCATTGTCTGGATTGCATCCAGCTGCATGTCTTTCAGAGCTTCTTTGCCATTCTCAGAAAGATGGCCACACTAAACTGGAGCAGAAGGCCAGTTACTTACCATCCTCCTTGTGGCAGCAGTAGATGCTTCAAGAAAGACACTTTGGGAGGGATGCTTTCCCAGGTATACTATCCTAACTTACCACAGTCAACACTGCAGGATTTCCTGCTTCTGTTGGTGTTTTTCTTGGCCTCTGGACACAAGCTCACAAAATACACGCTCACCACACTTTTTTTCCTTATGGTTCAAACATTCACCAGAAATTTTGCAGAGGTGTAGAAAGATATTGAAGAAATTTGCTCGTTGGTGTCACTGGTGAACTGAAAAAGAAAGAACAGATAATTGTTCCTAGTCCTTTCATTTCCCCACTTAAAAACATATATTTAAACCTTAATTAGAATCTTGAATCAAACACTCCATTTAAGGCCTTGGATGCTGAGTATTTTTATTCCCTGCTGTGCAAGATCAGCATCTTGTAAAACTTCTCCTGGGAATACTGAAGGGATAGGGAAGGGTAAGCAGAGGAAGTATTTAATGAGGGATGTTAAACTATTCCAGATAGAATCCTTGAGGGAATATCTTTCAAGAGGAAACCCTAAGTGGCAGGAGACAAGCTGGGAAAATATGCAGCCAATATCTTACAGCCTTCTGAGAGGGGCTGGTGGAATATGAGGACCCTTTTCCTTTCTTGCCGCATTCACTTTCTTTGTGCTATGCTGGCAAAGTGTTAAGCATCCTGTGAAATACGGCCTTTAAATATGTGAATGCTAACAGGTTTCTATGGTTATAAGCCACGGGACTTGAGTGTGGCTACCTCCAGTGAGTTTTCATAGGCTTCTGCCAAGTGACCTCCCTGGCTCCCTCCCCTCTCTGGTGGTGGCTCATCATCTGCACTGGGAGATCAGAGCAGACCCTCAGTGGCTGTGGCAAGCTCCTTAGAGCACTGTAACATTACAGTGTAGATGTTGCTGCTGCTTTCAATCCCATGAATAAATACTGTCATTATACATTCTTCTTCTATCACATGGCAAAATGGGCAGAGCATAATCTGAAATCTGCATGGCACAATCCACAACTCAAATCTGTGTCTGAACAAAAAAGGTGGGTTTCTGATACACAAGGCAAGTTTACGTATTTGTGGCTGAGTTTGTAGCAAAAAACAAAACAAAACAAAAAATTCGTGTTCTAGTTCAAAACTACAAATATTAGTTGGGAAATAATGTAATTTAATTTCTGTAAGCTATCTTAGCTGTCATTTCCCTCAGTTGCTTATGTGTGTGTATCACATTTCATATCACACATTCATTCATTTCATTCATGTAACATAAACAATGAGTGTGTTTTGTGTGCACCTATCGTAATTTACTCCTCTTCTATATGATGGCATTACAGTAAATTAGTTTTGTCATACAAATACTGCATAATACACTTCATATGATATAAATATGTCTCATTAATTGATTGAATTGCATGCTTTAAAAAGATCAACAAATTATCATGAACTATATCACTGAAGTGAAAATGCTGCCACCCCCAAGCACTGTCTATTACTCTTGCATTCAGCCTGTGCTTTTGGCAATAATAAAAGTGCCTTTCAGGGTTATGTGAGGATAGAGGAGGCCACTCACTGGAAATTACTGAACTGCTTTAAAAGAGGATTTTAGTGAGTTTGAGGAACCTTACGATCGGTTTTCAAGAAACTGTTTTGGTGTGGGGTTTTTTGTTTGGTTTTGTGATTTTTTTAGTTAGTGGATGATCAGAAAAAAAGCTTGCCAGAGAGAAAATGGAAGACTATTTGGAAGCATGTGAATGAGCTGGCGGAAAGACAGGATCCACACATTTTCACTCATCCCTGTTTTCATTGGCTGGGAAGGTAGGTGCCAGAGATGCTCACTCAAAATTTAAGTACAGTAAACATTACTTTGAATTCAAGCTTATTTTTCAGAAATTTGACAGAGATTAGTGTGAATATTAAATGTTTAGCTGAGTTCTGTTTCTTATTGATTAATAAAAGTTCAGGCATCTGAGTGAGATTTTGGGCTCCATCTCTGTGTTAGGATTGGACATGGAGCAATGCTGGGCTTTCAGACAATTCATTGTACTTGTTCTTTGCCTTTCTGTCCAAGACAATCCATGGCTTCCTCTCTGCACCTTACTGACCACGTAGTTTATGTTCATTGACAGGGAATAGAAGTGGGAGCATAACAGGTCTTATAAAAAGCCTTTTAATGTCATTGGGACTTTGAATTATGAACAGCAGCATTCAAAAAGTTTACCAGATGCTTGACTGTTGAATGCGAGAAGACCTGCATTCAGATGGCTGTGTCAGTGTAAGTCACCATTTCCATGGCTCTGATGTGGTCCACTGGGAAGTGTTTGCACTACTAGAAAGCAGTATGACAAATTATCAGCAGGACGCATCAGTGCCAGGTAGACATCAGCACGGTGCACACGTCTCTACTAGAGCAAAGTAAATTCTCACAGTGTAATTCCTGTGCTTAGACCAACACTTCTGTCATGATTGCAACGCTTTTGTGGCTATGACCCTGCAAAACCAACTTATTTTCCCTGACTTTTAAGGCCTTTTTAAAATCACCGTGGATCCCAAAGCAGAAAATAATATCTAGTTTACCTATTATGAATTTAAATATACATGCACACAGAGACCCCTATCTTATATATGTTCTTTGCTTCTTAGTGCCTAAGTTTTCTTTCATCTGCACTAAAATGTGTGTCATTGATATGAGATAGATTAATGGGATGATCCACTTTTCCCTGTAAAATGAGCCTCTGCTTATCATTGATGCTGTAACTGCTCCTGGTCACGTATTTAATAATACACATACACTCAGACAGCTTGTTGCTGAAACAGCAGCTTACTTATAAAATGATGTTTAGTGCTGATTTATCTGTTCTATATTTCATGGAAAAGGCACAGGAGTTTTTAAAAGAAACGTCAAGAAAAGAAGAACATGAATCAGTCCACTGTATGATCAGTATATTATAATCTATTGAGATTCTGGCCTCTAGAAAAGCAGTAACTCTGCCAAAAGAAATATGCATGTTTTTCCTGAGAGTTTACTGAGGTCACATGCAAGATTTCAATGGGCTTTTCATCAGGCAGTTTGTTCTTACATTTAAAAGGCAGAGTAGCTCCTGAGATATAACATGGCCTTAAGGATAGACTCCTGGGCCCCCAGGATAGACTTGTACCTACAGCAAGCCTAAAAAACCACCAGTGTGATCAACCTCTCAAATTACAAGCAGTGGGGACACAGATCTCTTCAGGTGATTCCTCACCCCCAAGCCAGGAGGCATAATCACATAATAATTCCTAGTTAAGTGAGGGTGTGGTCATTTGCTCATTTGCTAAAATCTTTCTTTGCAAAACATAAAAAAGTTTTTCTTCCTTAGGGAAGAGAGAAAAGGAACAATTTTAAGGCTGTTTTTTTTTTCTTATTCAGGTCATGTCAGACCATTCAGAGCACATCAGTGCAGGCAAGAGCCCAGTGGAAGTTTCCGTTTGCCACTACACAGTGGGGAGACAAGCTTAGTCATGGGTGTTCACAGAGTGTTTTTCTCTTCCTTCCACACACTCAGAAAAAATAGATATTTTTCTCTGAAAGTTGCTGAACATCGAATCATGTAGAGGCTCACTTGCCATAGTCTTAAAGCCTTGAACATGTGCCTAGCTGCTCCAGTCTCTGCGTATGGCAATTACCTGCTATCTACTCAAATTATCTTAAGTCAAGGTAAGTCTTCACTGAAGATACTAGCTGCTCCCATCTGGTTTGGGCACCCACATTTGCAGAAGCAGTGTTGCTTTGTGATCTCCAGGCTTGACCTCCCTTGAGGTTGCTATTGAACCTCCACTTGGTTTTGGGGAGTATATAGCCACTTACACTCTGACTTGTAAAACCCCACAAAGGCAATGAAGGAACAGCAAAGTGAGATTGATCTGTTTATTAAGTAAGAATGACATTTTGAACTAAGCCTAAGTACTGCAATTTCAGTGCAGAAAAGGCAGCTCAAAAGATCTCTCATGGAAAAAAATAATTATGTTGCGGGACAAAAATATTCCTCTTCAAAAGCCGATTATGGTCACCATGTTTAGGGGTTTTATTTGGACCTACCAGCATCTTGATGTGCTAACATTTCGTAGTCAGACAGTGAAAGAAAGAATTTAGCCTCTATGGATAGATGATGAAATCATGAATTAAAGTCAATTAATCTATTGTGACAGTGAATTAGGAGTAACTAGAACCTTGCTTTGGCCACAAGATGAGTTGTAGGAACATTGGCTTGTCTACCAAATTAATGCTTTAAATGTATATGAATTAAATCATAGCAAAAAATCAGCATTTTAAATAAATGGTGACCTCCTTTGGTTATAAGATTTTTCACTCCTTTTGCTTTTATAACTAATTAGGCAAGACAGTCGTTCCACAAGGTCTTTCTCTGTTAACCCCACTTATCTATCAGTTAAGTCACCATATTGTGCCTGCAACACACAGATTCTTTTTCAGTTTTCCTGTAGAACATTGAAAACCACAATTAAAAAATAATTTCAACACTTACGGGAAAAGATATTGACAGTATCTTTTTTTTTCCACAATACTTAAAATTCCTTTAAGAGTCTGGTTTTTTCTACATACTACATGAAGTCTTGGATTTTCTTTTCTGCATTGCCTTCTGAATGGTTTGCTGGGAAAAGATACTACTGGTTAGTTGGAAACAGCAAAGTATGTTTGAGAAGGCAGGGTTTAATTACTAGTGTTTTTTTGCTAAGCTGCATGTGGTTTGTGAAAGTTGATTTTGGCCAGCAAAGAAGGTAGGAGCTCTGTGTCAGAAATGGTAAAGCTGTGTCCACCCTATTCAATCACCAGGACAAGGACTTCGAAGTTTAAGAGGAATAGGGTAGCATTTGCCCATTAGCAGAAAGCTGTGCAAGTGTGACTGATAGCTGCTGTGAATTCTGCTGCTAACTTTTAACTTACGATAATCATAGAATAGTTTGGGTTGGAAGGGACCTTTAGAGGTTATCTAATAACATTGTGTAGTGGATTGACCCTGGCTGGACAACAGCTGCCCACCAAAGTCTCTCTATTGCTCCCTGCCTCAGCTGGTTGGGGGAGAGAAAATATAATGAAAGGCTCGTGGGTCAAGATAAGGACAGGGAGATCACTCACCAGTTACTGTCATGGGCAAAACAGACTCAACTTGGGAAAAACTTTAATTTAATTTATTACCAATCAAATAAAACCAAATCTTAAAAACACCTTCCCCCCATCCTGCCCTTCTTCCCAGGCCTAACTTTACTCATGATTTCTCTACCTCCTCCCCGCCAGCGGCACAGGGGGATGGGAGGTTGTGGTCAGTTCATCATACGCTGTCTCTGCTGGTCCTTCCTCTTCAGGGGGAGGACTCCTCACACTGTTCCCCTGCTCCATCGTGGGGTCCCTTCCACTGGAGACAGTCCTACATGATCTTCTCCAATGTGAGTCCTTCCCACAGGTGCAGTCCTTCGCAAACTGCTCCAGCATGGGTCCCTTCCACAGGGTCACAAGTCCTGCCAGCAAACCTGCTCCAGCGTGGGCTCCTCTCTCCACAGGTCCTGCCAGGACCCCGCTCCAGCATGGGCTTCCCACAGGGTCACAGCCTCCTTCGGACATCCACCTGCTCTGGTGTGGGGTCTTCCATGGGCTGCAGGTGGATATCTGCTCCACTGTTAACCTCCATGGGCTGCAGGGGGACAGCCTGCCTCACCGTGATCTTCACCATGGGCTGCAGGGGAATCGCTGTTCTGGTGCCTGGAGCACCTCCTCCTCCTCCTTCTTCACTGACCTTGGTGTCTGCAGAGTTGTTTCTGTCATGTATTCTCACTCCTCTCTCTGGCTGCAATTGCTCTTGCGCAGTAACTTTTTCCCCCTTTTTAAATACGTTATCCCAGAGGCGCTACCATCATCGCTGATGGGCTCGGTCTTGCCCAGCGGCAGGGCCGTCTTTGAGATGCCTGGCATTGGCTGCATCGGACATAGGAGAAACTTCTAGCAGCTTCTCACAGAAGCCACCCCTGTAGACCCCCCTTGCTACCAAAACCATGCCATGCAAACGCAATGCACACTGGTTCATGTTGCTATCATGTGGCTGGATAGCTTGCTATCAGTTCTTGAGGCAGAAAAAAATTAAAAGAAGAAAAAAATTTGCTTATCAGAAAATCAAATGTGTGAACATGAGGAACCCACCAACAAGATACTCAGAAGCTCATGAGTGTCAGGATCTTAATTAAACTTTATTTACAAAAAATAAACAAGTCATATTTTAAATCAAACAAAGCGTATGTCCTGCCATGAGGGTGTTTGGACTGTGTACAGGACAAACTGACAGCAGTTTTGTTTTAAGGCTGGCGCTACAGCTATTTATATGTGTAAATTATTAATTCTGTAACTTGATATGAACATGTATTTTACATTTTATGCAGCCAAAGTAATACTCAGGCAGTTACTTGCTCAGAATTACATCTGGCAAACATCCTGCAAAACACATGAATTTTATTAGAAACATTCATTTAAGAGACGAAAACAAATCTTTGATATAAGTTTTATTAGCAAGCCATCCAGAAGAGAATTTAGGGAACAGTACTTTCATGGTTCTGCATTAGGAGGAAAAATTGCTTTAATTAGATATGGTAAGTGATCAATTCTGCATGCTATGATTAGGAGGACAGCTCTAGCAATTATATGTACAATAAGATGTCCAAGTCCATGAACATCTGTTCCTAATCATCAAACTCAGATTATAGAAAAAGCTTACATTAGTATTCATTTTGTATCACAGAAACCCAAATCCAAAATATTTTATTATGATCTTTATGCAAGAATATCAACTATATTTTTAATAGAATAAAAAAGATAGCAAAGTATATGCTGTATTTTCATTAACATAACTGAGAAAATCTTTATGATACAGATAAGCATTTAGGTAGGCAGAGGTTCCACATTATTTGTGGCCTGGCTATGCACAACATGTATAATCAGTACCAGTTAGATTTTTTTTTGGACAGAATAATTGTATTGGTACAACTACTGGTGTGGATACAATTACAGTAATATGCATGTGCCTTATATTTTATAGGCTTTATCCTCCTCCTGATGCAAAAAAAAAGTCTATGTACTAGTATAAAGCACCTTTGTAGGTATGTAAATGCACCAGTACTTGTAGGATAGAAAAGAAAGGGCAGAAATACACTGCTTTAGTTACCTGGCGTAATCTAGAGGAAGACATTTTGACCTCTTATGCAGGTAGTTCAAAATCATCTAGTTTTCTGTTTGTTTGTTTAACTTGGATCATACCTCATTCTAAAGACAAGGTGAAGGACCATAATTCTTGAGAGACAAGGCATGAGAGTTAAAATATGTACTCATTGAGCCCCTCAAAAATTTTTCAGTAGTAGGTAGGGACTTCCTAAATAAAAAGGCACGGAGATGAAATAGGATAAAGCAGTATCACCACTCACCCATATTGAAGACAATGTTTTTGTAGCCGTATCGATCAGAAAGCTGGAAGAAGAACCAGAATTCTGATTTTGTTCCCTTATAAGGTCTTTTGCTTTTTTTTTGTTTCAGCAACTTGAAAAAAACCCAAAAAAACAACAACAAAGAAAAAACCCAACAACAAACCAACTCAGACAACTCTACTGTCTTACTGGCATTTCAGCAGGACAGTAATGGTTGAAAGCTGACTGCAATTTTCATTGCCAGCTAGAGATTTCCCAGAAAAGAAGTTTGCCTGTACTGAGAATTGCACAGTGGAGGCTTTAATTATAAAATCCAGATAATAAACTACTGCTTGTTCATTGACTAATAGAGTTGGAAAAGTGGAAAGTCTAAAATTGTCCGTCCCCAAAGTTCCTCTTTTTCTTTTTCTTGAGGAAGGGGATTTCTGTTTACATCATATACTTGTTCCTTGTTTTCCTTGGAAGCTGTGAGAGTATTAGAATTGTGAAAACCCAACAACTGCAACGCAGCAGGGAAGATATTTTAAACACTTTGTATCTGGCTTTCTTCTTCTTTACCTATACTGATGTTAAATGACTGGTTTAATGTCTTTGAGAAAGAAAAGACACAGGAAAGATTTCGAAGCTGCTTCATTTAGTAGAAATCTCTTTAAGGTTGCGATCATTGATTTCTGGTCTGTCAAAATTTATGCTTCTGAGAGCTCTCTGACTTGAAATCCTTGGCAATGTCGCTAACTCAGATATGGCCCCAGTCTTTGGTGGATTATTGCTTTCCTGGACAGATTCTCTGTTTTATTACAATGCACCATTTGGGGCCGACTTATTTCTCTGTTGTCAGGATTTACTGTTTAATCCCAGAAACACTGAGATACACTTGGTAACAAAGGATGTGGTTTCTGCAGAGGAATATCTATTTAAAAAGGAAATCAGTTTTAAGGTAATCATAATATTATTTATGGTAATTTTCTATTTAATTTCAAATGTAAGTACTTGCCCTAGGTGTTCTTATCACTCCAAATTAAAAAGGTAAGACAAACTCTCTAATACGTGGAAATATATATATATATATCTGTCTATATAGTCAGATTCCTAAAAAGATGTTAACAATTTAAAAATAATTAAATATTTATTTTACAAATATATAATACTAGCAAATTTTACTGCTTTCCCTTGTTTGCGTTATTTACTCACCACATTGAACTTCTCTGTTTACATAATGAAAGTCTCAAAATAGTTGCCTTTTTTTCCTCATAGCCGTACTTACTTTAAAGTTCTTGATAGTATGGTAGTTGATAGCCATAAAATTAACTGCCAAGTTCTGTATTGGCAGACCTTGTGTTAATTGCATTTACTATGGAACTTTGACTGCTCCACTTGCACTTTGCTCACTTACTAACTCCCCGCAGGACAGTTTTGAACACCCCATGGCTCTTCAAACAGCTGACAGTGTGCCACAAACACCCATTCCTCCAGCAGAGATTCACGACAGGCCAGTAAAAGCTGCAAGTTCAATGTTCAGCATATCTCAGGGACTGCTGGAACAAGATAGGGGCACTTAATCCCATCAGGAAGCTGGGAATCTTACTTCCCAAAAGGCCGTTTTTACACTTGGAAAGCTTTAGACAAACTTTGAGAAAACAATTGTTGCTGATGCTAGCTGAGCTCCCTTAGTGCTAACAACATTTATAGCATTGTTTTTTCCCAAGACTAGGATTTGGAAGATATTTACTGGTGCATCAGTTAATACATGTTCACAGCCTACTACAAACAAGGCAATCTTTAGCAGATGTTAAGCTGAGTCAAAGCCTACTCTGAAGTTTTATTGCATGTTAACTAACACTGATCCCTAGTGCAGGCCAGATGACTGTGGCAGTGAATGGAAGATGCCAGTGAGGGCTGAGCTAGAAAATTGTTCGTCTCTGCCCAAAGGGGTCAGTCCTGATGGTTCCTACCCTTCCAGCGGATCTCACGGGACCTGGCCCGAGACAATTCAATTCCCCAACCTGTCAGGCAATGACTCTTTCTTTATTGTTTTGCTCAGGATTGCTTTTCTGCCACCTTAGCAAATGGGATCGGCTGTGGAGGAGTCCCAAGTGTGCCAAAGCGAGTGCAAAGAGGGGGAAAAGGCGCTGAATGAGTTGCTAGATCAGCTCAAGCCATGACATGTACCTTTGCCTTCACACCTTCTTTCAGTATGACATAATATTAAGGGTGCTGACAAAGGAGCTCCAGCAAGTCTCGCTGTTGTAGTTGGAGGAGACACCACACCGAAACATGGCTGCTCTGCCAGGAGTTGCTACCTGCACAGCAGGCAGAGGAACGGCGTGGGTGCTGATGCCTCGGCCGCTTCCATGTAAAACTAAGCCCCCAGTGAAGGTGGGTTTAAGGTGGGTTGGATTTTTGAAGTGGCTGAGCAAAATCACATGTTCCCTTCTGTCAGCCCTGTGGAGGAGAGGTCGAAACCTGTAGCAGAGGGATGGGAAAGGCAGGTGGGGTGAGTGACCTCTCAGGCAGTCATGGCAAGGTATGCTAGCACTGATGTGATGTGTCATCCCCGTACAAACACTGTCTGCCCCTCAGCGAGAGGGTTGTACAACCATACCGACACTGTCACAAAACTTCCTTCTGTAGGCTGGGCTTCAATTATTGTCTTAGTAGATCGTGAGACATCAGCTCTACAAATCACATTGTGAGGTATTAAAAATACTATTTTTCACTTTCTCAGTGGTATAATGAAATACTTTTCCCCTCTTCACTTTGTCTCACTGGGGCCTTTGCAATGCAGCTCTTGGCACTGAAGTGGCCTGGCTTTCCGAAAGGAAGAATCTGAAAGCAAGACTCAAAATGTTTAAAACTCTTTGCCCTAAAACAACTTGAAGCAGTTCTCCTGTAAACTCTGCTGTCAAAAAAAAAAAAAAAAAAAAAAAAAAAAAAGGCAAGCATTGGTGTGTAACAAAGTATCCAGGCTTTACTAACACTTACCAATTATTCTCATGCTCTAAAGCAAATCTCCTTATAATCATTCTGCCAGCATAATAATGTCCTGGTTTAGTCTACTGAACTCTGCTAATACATACCATGGCGGTAGGTGTAAGCAACAGATACACAGGACTCAAAAGTTTTGAAAATGAGATTCTAGAATGGAGAATAAGAAAATATAGAATTCATCTTAGAAGGGAAAATAAATGTTTCCACAGTGTAAGGATAAACAGAGCTTTACATGGCAGATGGATAGCTCATCTGTAATTGAATGATGTAGGATTTTTAATTAAAATGTGGTGACGCCTTTTATGCCTGTGATACACAGCACTGTAAACAAACTTTGTGCGTGTCCAAAGGTGCAGGTGACATTGTGAATTGCCTTATTTCACACCTTCATGCCTTTATTCATCACTTGTGCAACCCTATTCTGTTGTACGTGCAACGTGATAGCTTGCTTTGGGCAGCTGTGGAGTGGCCACAAGAAGTGCTCAGGAAGGTCCAATGGCTGGTCCTGCTCCGGCTCTTCTATTCCCCTGGGTGGTCCTTGTGCAGGTTAGTACACACTGAGGACTGCTTTGACTCTTTATTGGCAAGTTCATGGCTTAGCTTGGGAGTTACTACAACTGCAGGCCAGCATCTCTCTACCCGGCTTTGGTCCCCCTATGGGGAATGAGAGAGCTCTTGCAGAGTGCCTGTGGGCTAGGCAGGAATTTGCCCTTCCTTGGTGATGATGAAAGTGCATGATAGAGATTATGATTGCTTAGGTTACAGACTCGTTGCAGTATAATGATATGGAGACTATTGCTGGGTGCAACCCGTATGCATGGGGAAAGAGTTTCTAACCTAAGCAATCACAATCTCCTGTCACGCACCTTCATCATCATCACGCTTCCCACAAAAGTCAGGGGCAAACAGATGAAGTAAAACAGCACCAGTAAATAAAAATGAATAAACCCACTACTCTTGGGGCTTGTTTCTCCTGCTCTCTTATCTTCACGTGGAAAAGTGATGCATCTGCTACTGCAAATGCCATGTGTGAAAAACACGTTGAACTTCAAGGGGATGAGCACACCATCCAGCAGAAATCCTGACTTACCGACAAAGGGCAGTGGATGCCCTCCTGAGGAAGACGTGACTTACCCATGCTTGTGGAATAAAAGTATTTACAACTCGCTGAGCATAACTGCAAGTGGGGCTGTGGACTCAGCTTTCTAAGACACATCTGTAACTCTCTAAGGTGGCTTTTTCTGATGCAGTACTGCCTGACTGATTGTTTCAAACTCTAGAAAGGAGAAGAACAGAGCTGTAGTGGCCAACTTCAGCTACAGCCAGAAGATATCCCTCTCAGCCCTTGACTTTTCAAAGTGGCAGTGTTATGGTTGATAAAAAGGCTTAGATGTTCAGGGTCTACAAATACTTGATTCTGGCACAGGACCGTGTGTGTGCATGTACATGTAAACAAGAAAGGAGGAAAAATCCAAGAAAAATCAAAGGATTTTGGCACATTGTGGCTTTTACATGACAAAAATGTGTGAATGGTACAACAATGCAGCAATAATGTTCCTAATGTATCCAAATTTCATAACATTGACATTTTGCAGTTGAATTAATCTTGCATCCCTTGCTGATTATTATAGCGGCTCTTAGCTTACCATGCCTGACTGATTTTTCAGATAAGCATTAAGGGATTAATAAGATTCAGAATCATATCTTATTAATTATATCCACACTTTAATTTGAAGCGTGTATCTAAATCAAATAAAGCCCTTTGACAATCCATATCTCACCGCATATGAATTTATCTGATGTAAAAGTATTGCTTGGCTCTCGGTAGAGCTCCCAGGGAGTAACTTTAGAGGACTAGACCTGGGCTCGGCGTTACACACTGGGGGCTAAATGCTGCTGGATTCAAGGAGAACAAACGTGGGATACGTGACCCGTGTGGGGCCTGGAGTTCGCAGCTCGGGCAGCGCGGACTGCGGGTAATCCTGGCAGGGTCCGCGACTTGAAGGGGGAGAAAATAACCAGGGTGGATTTTGCCTTTTTTGGGAGTGAACTGTGCTGGGTTCCAGCCGTACGCGCGTACCGCCCATGCTGCGACCGGGGGCACGGCGGGGTACAGGGGGTGTCCCCTCACCGCAGAGGACAAGACGGGCCGCTGCCGGGCGGGATGGAGGCCCCCGTCACAGGCTGCGGGGGGGCGGACTGGGAGCGGGGCGGGAAGGCGGCGACTGCCGTGACACCGCGCTCGGCACGGACGCCTTGTCCCGCAAGGCTTCGAGCCCGGTTTGACCGCAGGCAGCTTCTCTCCGGGACATTTCTTTGCTTTAGTTCTGGTTCCCGTGGAGGCTTTTTTGGTTTCTTTGTTTGTTTGGCAAATCGTGGGCGTGTTGCGAGCGGGGCTGAGTAGTTAATTTACTTTTCATGAGGCATTTTTAACTGAACGCATGCCCTTCAGTCGGGGACAGGCTGGCGATGGAACAGCGGGAGGGTGTTTCGTGGCCGGCCGGTGCAGGGGCAGCGTTACCGCGCTTTCGCTCGGCAGGCGAGGAGCGAAGCCGCTCGCAGTTTGACCCCAGCCGTCCCGCCGCGGCACGGAGCCGCCGGCAGCGCGGGAGGCGCTTCGTGCCCTCAGAGCCGAGCGACCCGCGGGCCCCTTGGGGCACACAGCTTAGGGCAGCGCCGTTCCGCCGCACAAACCTTGCGGAGAGGAGCGCCTTCCCCGCTCGGAGCGGCCGTACCTGCCGCTCCGAAACACCCTCCTGCCGCTGAAACCGCCACCGTGGGGGGCGGCAGCAGCGGGGCTCCGGGGGGGGCGTTTCCAAACCGCTCTTGGACTAGTACCGGAGCAGGGCGAGGCGAGGCGGGGTGCCGGTGTCGTGTCTCGTTCCCCCCCACACCCCGCCCCGGGCTGCGGGCCGGGCCGGTGGGGCCGGGGGGCAGCAGCGCCGCCGACATGCGAGGGGAGAATTCCTCAATGGCGCTGGCCACGCCCACTCCCCGGGGAGGCGGGGCTCGCGGGATCGTAGGCCACGCCCTCCGCGCGCACGTGTGGAAGTCCCCGCCGCTTGTTCCCCCCGGGGGCTGGCCACGCCCCGAGACAGCCGGTTGGCTGCCTGGGCCGCGGCGGGCGGAGAGCGGGCGGGGCGAGTCGCGCCGAGCGGTGCCGCGCCGTGCCGCGCCGGGCGGGCTCCACCCACGTGCGGCGGCGCCGCGCGAGCGGGCGGCGGGGCGAGCACACATCCCGCACGTAGCCGGCGCATTAATCAGCGTGGGGCCATCTGCCGCTTCGGCCCATAAATCGGGCGGGGGCCGCCGGGCGCTGTTCCCGCACGGCCCCGGGGGATCCCGCACGCTGCTCGGGCAGCGGCAGCGGTAGCAGCGCGGGGCTCCGGCAGCACCGCCGGGCTCCGGCAGCACCGCCGGGCCGCGCAGCCCAACTTGTCCGCGGCAAAAGTTTTGCCTTGCCTCGCCTGGCCCCGCGCCGCGGCGGAGCCCCTGCCCGGCTCGGCCTGGAGCCGGCGGCGGCCCCGGCGGGCATCGCCTCCCGACGCGGGCGCCGGCAGGGCAGCAGAGCGCCCGTCCCCGCCGCGCCATGCCGCTGGGGCACATCATGAGGCTGGACCTGGAGAGGATCGCCCTGGAGTACGTCGTGCCCTGCTTGCACGACATCGGCTTCTGCTACCTGGACAACTTCCTGGGGGAGGTGGTGGGGGACTGCGTGCTGGAGCGGGTGAAGCGGATGCACCACGACGGCGAGCTGGCCGACGGGCAGCTGGCCGGCCCCAGCCGCGGCGTCGCCAAGCGGCACCTCCGCGGCGACCAGATCAAGTGGATCGGGGGCACGGAGGAGGGCTGCGAGGCCATCAACTTCCTCCTCACGCTGATAGACCGGCTGGTGATGTACTGCGGCAGCCGGCTCGGCAAGTACTACGTGAAGGAGCGATCCAAGGTAAGGGGGCCGCGGGGCACCGGCTCCCGGCCGGCCGGACCCGCCTCGCAGCTCTCGGCGGGACCTGGCGGAAAGTTTCCGCGGGTTCCCCCTCCCCGCCTCGCCTCCTCGCTGTCCCTCTGGCTCGGGCAGCCCCGCTCCGGGGGAGGCCGAGGCGCCCTGCGGCGCCCCGGGGACGCCCGCGGCGGGCAGCCCCTCGGCGGACCTTGCCGGCGGCGGTCGGGTGCGCGGCTCTTGTGAGAAACGCGGCCGCGGGGCTGCCCGCTGCGGGTCCCTCGCTCCGCTGGCGCTGCGGGGCGGCTCGCCGCGGTGCCCCGAGCTGCGTCTCCGCCGGGCTTCTCGGTTGCGGGACCCCGGCCGGGCCCGTGCCTGTGCCCTCCGTGTGCCACCGGGGATCACTTCGCAGCCGTCCCGGGGGCTGCCGCACGCCGCTTCCCGGCGCGGGGGCTGGAGCCCGGTTGCAGCCCGGTTGCCGCTCGCCCCAGCTGCGGAGAGCGGGGACCGCCGACGCGGGGAGTACCCCGCCAAAAAAGCCTAGCCCTGACCATGGCTTTCTTCGGGACGATTGTTTCAGGCGGAGGTACCTCCTCCCTGCACACGTACACGGCTCGGATCCGGTTATTTGGTTGTTTGCGCCCATGTGATGGTGTTATCCAAAGTACTCTTGATGGTCTAACTCATGCCAGCGTCCTACAGCTGGACGAGGTTATCGGTACTGCATTGGGTATGTGGCATAAAATAGGAGGTACTCAGCTTGAGCACAGCGAACTTTTTTTTTTTTTTTAGTAGGAAAGTTGTTTTTTCTAGACTTTATTGCTCGGAAATGGAGAGGACACTTGTATTTCTTTCCCAGTAGAGTTTATTTGCACTTACAATGGCATTACTTCAGTTTGAGGTAACTTGGGTTTTCTGTCCTTGTTTTTCTGCGGCAAGGCGGACTGGCTTGGAACGAAGTTTCCTTCACAGTCCTGAATGCTGAAAACTTCCCCATTTCTTTATCTCTGAGTTGTTATATAATATATAGCACATTTTCAAAATATCCACTCCTTTTAGAGAAATGCCAGAAATAGAAACGATGAAACTTTTTAAAAAAATTACAAAAGTGAAAAGTTAGGCATTTCTTTTGGTCCTAACTTGCACTGAATTAAGGGCATATGTGAGTGGTACTGAGATTTCCCCCCCCCCCTCCCCGAAAACGAAGGAAACAGTATGGTGATGTTTTCCAGTTGCTTGGGATCACCTCTAGTCACCCAACACCCCCCCCACCTCCGCACAGTTCTACACGTTGTTGGGAATAATAAAAGGTTGAAACATTGCTTCTGTGCTTAGGTCCACTGAACTACTGATCATCAATTCAGTTAAAGCTTGGGTAGATTTGGCTTAGCATGCGAGTGGACTGGATTTCACTCATTCCCGGTGGGCCCCTGGTGTTAGGAGGTATAAATAACCATTCTGCTTTGGCATACCTTTAAGGTCATACTAGTTCTTTCTCTGGGTGACTTCTGTTTGCCTGATTACTGATGCTGAAAGTACGTTGCTGCATTGCATTGCTGGCTACCTGGGGCGGGGGGAACAGGAGCTTACGTTAAAGTTGGACTGGAGTGAAAGGAGGTTACCCAGCATTTTTACAAGGTATTTGGATTAAGAATCAACTGGATGCGTGAAGGCTGTTGGCACTGGCTGGGGAGAAGGCTCTTTTGGGGAGTGGCAGTGAGTTGTAAAGATGATTTTAAAACTGAGTTGTGGTGTTCTTGCAGTCATTTTTGTACAAATAGTAATAACAGAGAGGACAGAACTTGTTTTACGAATAGATACCAATCTGCTTGCTATAAAGAGAGACTTTTGGCCCTTGTACTTTAGCGTGGAAGATGTCAGATTCCAAACAGTGCATGAAAGTGCTACACAGCAGTCCAGGGCTGAAAGGGACTCAGTATCATCTGTAAAAGTAAATATGGAGGAATTTCCATCAGAAGTTAATAGTAACCAATCCCCTTATTATAGTAATAAATACCATGGATAGGTGAGGTCCTGGAATAGCAGCTCCCATCTGAGAAGTGGGATGCCTTCAGGAGGAAGATTATTCTAGTGACTAACCAGCTGACTATTGCAGTGCATGCAGGTTCCCACATCACCTATAGACATTTCCCTTCCACCATTAAACCTACTTATTTTGCTTGTCTTCTAAAGTCTTGTGAATGCGTACACATACCCCCCCGATTTATATTAAGTGTATTTTCATTTTAACTGCTAGATTATATACATAAATGGATGTCCAGAAAACTTCCATAGCTAAACATTTGGAGGGATGTGGGGTGTCTCTAAGCAACTGGACCAAAACTTCTTAGTTGGACATGTGCTACTATAATTTATTGTTTTGGGATATAGGTATTGGATGGAGCTAAGAGTCCAGACCAATTTGTTTGAAGTATAAGCCTTTGGCTACATGGTAACTCCTCTTGTCGTGGAAATGAATCTCTGTAATACCAGCCTTATTGTTAGAGGTTCGTGCTTTTAAACCAATAGT
The DNA here is from genome assembly GCF_034619465.1 of Leptosomus discolor. Taxonomy (NCBI): domain Eukaryota; kingdom Metazoa; phylum Chordata; class Aves; order Leptosomiformes; family Leptosomidae; genus Leptosomus; species Leptosomus discolor. Next base: position 29,603,032 of record NC_141393.1, read on the forward strand.
ATGACTTTAATCTTTAGCCTAAGTGTTGGAAGAGGGGGAGAGGTTTGCTTATTCCGTCAGCTTACTATCTGCTTAGTGTGATGTGCTTCATGCTGTTTTTGTAGCTACACAAACAGAAGACGACAAGAATGACTTTTGTCCAATGAAGGATGCTTTCCTTGTAGCTACATGAAAGAAATGAGTCAGTCAGGATTTTTCTGTTTCCAAATGAATTTCAACAGCATTACAAGAAAGTTAAGGTTGCATCAAAGAGCATGGACAGAAGTAAAATTTTACAAGGGTACTGGATACTCTTAAGAGCTGTTGGTTGACAATTGAAGGGTGATAATGAAATGTAACCTTTCATCTTTGCAGCCCAGTGATCCAAATCTACCTTTGGAGTAGGTTGTATTTTAAAATATTAGCTGACATGGTTAAATGATCAAAATAACAAGATAACATTCTTCTAAAGGACTGTACTGTTGACAGACCCAATGCACTGCTTTTGTTGGCTTCTGCATTCTCCTCAACTAGAGTTTCTAGGTTTTTTAGTAAAAATTTTCTAGTAAAACAATACAATGGTTCACCTCTTCTGGTAGGTAAATGGCTAAGGGTATCACTGAGGCATTGTTGACCTGGGTTCAGTCTTTTCCTCAGAGTGAGAAGATTCATATCCTTGTGCATAGGGACACTCTGGCCAGAGAACAGAGTTTAGTGTGGTTTTGAGGAACTGTCTCCACTCTGTTGGAGCTTTGATGCTTGGTGGAGAAAAGCTGACAGGCTGGGAAGCAAGGCTGCAGCTTGATCTGTGAGGGCAGTTGCCTGGAGCGCCCCTGGGTCAGGTGATGCTCCCAGGACTGCGGGTGAAAGGTTGATGTGCTGCAGCTTCTGACTCCTCAGGTCTCAAAGTCCCTTCTTGAGGTTAATTGGTATTTGTGGGGGCTTGAGGAGGTGCCCTGTAGAAAAAACCCTGTATTGTAAATAAATAATAAAAAGCAACATAAAAAGGCAGGAAAAAATTTCAGAAGAGAAGCCATGTGAGGAATTTCTCCTTCAAGACATGAGAAATTTTTGTTTGTTTGTTTTAGTTTAGTAGCTGAAGTTGTGCTAGGTGCTGTGGAGTTTGGGATATCTGTCCCTTTGGCAGCCTCAGATACTGCAGAGCCTGAGGAGCCCTGGACCCTGGAAGTCCCTCCTGTGGGGAGGCAGGGGACTGGGGCTGGCAGGAACCCAGTCAGCTGGCCAGTGTGCAGAAACGTAAAAGCTGCATTCACAGTGGATGCCTGAGTAGCTCATCTGCTGCTGAGAGGCTGTGGCTATTCCCCCTTTCACATTTTGCCTCTGCTGCAGAAGGGCAGCTCTCCTCGTGGTCAAGCAGAGTCCCAGAGTGACACTGTCAGTGCCTGCTGCCCTGGGCCACCTCGGCTGAGTCAGCGCTTGACGTGCTGCCAATGGGCTGCGTTGGCCCTCATGGGCGAGGGGTGGAAGGTACTTTGAACTGATGTGGCTGCACTCTGCATGGACTCTGCACCCAGGTCCTGACAGCAGTGTGTCCTGCTGTAAGTCACCGGTACCCTCTTGGGTGCCATCATGGGTTGAAATCGGTGTCAGGGCTGCCTTTGGGGACCTTGAGCTCATCTTGTGCCTGCTGGACCCTAGTGAGCCCTGCTGGTTAGAAAATAAGGCAAGAAGTTATAATCCAAAGAGCTGACCTATGTTGAAGGAAGCCCGTGACTGATGTTTTTAGCTCAAAACCCAAGTGCTCAACACTCTGTGTCAAGTGTATGGTCTGTGTTTTCAATACGAGATTAGTTAATTCAGGAGTCCCTGTGGGATGTGAACCCTCTTGACCACACTTGCTTCAAAATCTCTGTGTGGGCCTTTCACTTTTTACGGGATGTTGTCTGCATCTTCTGCTTGTATCCACGACACCTTCCTGCTCACCCCACCCTGGTGCGCCCTCTCTGAGTGTCGCAGCAGAAGCAGGTCTTTTTGTGGTGGCACTTCATGGCTAGTGGGTGTTTGCTGAAAGTCAGAGCGAGCCCTTCTGCTTGTCACATGCTGGGATCTTCTTAGGTAGGTTTTGAAACATGGCCTATTCTATCTAGCAGGTCATTACCAAGATTTCTGTTCCTGAGTATTGAAGAAGTGCATGAAATGTCACAGGCTTGGGTTGAGTTGTTTTACCCAGACCCTCATAACTCAGGTAATGAGGTGAGATATTTTTGCATTTATGTATGAAGAAAGAAAAGTTCTGTTCTTTAGCATTCAAATTCTACCCATTGCAATTAAAATAAATCAGAAAATGCAGCTTTTCACTGTGAGGTGCGGATGTTAGGACCAGGATAACAGAAAACTGGCTGTAGAGCTGAAGAGCAATACTGCCTATAGGAACATACTGGTTTATTATATGTAACAAAGGATTTTTGATACTTGCGTAGCAGTATGCCTTGCAATTAGTTTACAATGGAAGGTCTGATGAATACCACCATCCGGAAGAAATATGCATAATTTCTTTCTTCTAATCAAATGCACATGTTCTAGCATAATGGGTAAGTTCAAATCTGTTCTTCTGGCTGGCTGCCGACAGAGTCCAGAGCCACTGGAACTGTAAATACAACAGACAAGTCGTTTTATGATATCAGACTGAGGAATTCATCATTGGCACAGATCCTAGAGTGGTTGCTTTGGCTTGGTGTCAAAACTGATGTTTATATCTGTGTTTGTCAAGCAAGATTAGTTAGCCTTGTTAATTATACACAGGAATGTATAATTTTTACTTGCCAATCAGAGCATTAAATGAGTATAAACCTGGGCATATTAGCTCTTGTTTTTCTTCATCATTAAATTATTCTCAATGGCTTTTTGAAACTTTCAAAAGATGCTTCTTCTCTGAAAGAGGCACTTGGAAAATCTTTCCGATTGCTTCTTCACTCAGCAGGGACACTGTATTGGAGAAATGAGTTAATATTTTACAGACAGCGATGTGGGTATCTGTAAATGGGCTCAGAAGCATGGGTAGCCTCTATGGAATGGTGTTTGATTCATACTCAGGTGTTGAAGGTACATACAGCTTGAATTCTGTACCTGTTACATATCACACTCTTAAGAACCTGACTGTAGTGCAGTGGTAGACTTATTCTATGGTGGGCAGTGGAAAAAGTGTGCTATCTTCAGTGTGTGTTGCACCAGAGCCTTTGGCAGCCAGGTGGCTGCTGTTGTTCCTCCTTTCCCTCTCCTGTGCAAAAATCTGTCCATGCAGTGACCTTTCTTACACTGCATTAGGAGCATGTCCATGTGCTTTACAGTCATAGTTGCAGAGGAAGGCAGAAGGGGCCTAATCCTGCAAGAGAAGGGAAGTAAGTCTGAGCTATTGGGCAATGTAAAGAGCAGTGGCCTGTTTATCCTAAGCTTGTGCACGTGTTTGTGGCATCAGAGCAGGTTACTTGACTTTTTCTATATTGTCTGTAGTTTTGCAGTTGAGCAGTGCTTAGTGAGTCTTTAGTAGACTCTGGAGTTACACAGAGATAGCAAAGCAGTGAAGTTTTCCACAATCTGTCCCATACTGGTAGCGCATTTTCTTTGATACCTTCTTATCCATTGTTGTGACTGCTCTGGTACCAATCCTTCCCAGCACCACTATGCCAGCTCTTAAAGCCAGAGAATTGTAGTGATAGCCCTGTTGGCGTGCCTGCCAATATCCTATTACTTGCAAGCCCTAAGTAAATATGTGCCTCTGTTTTTGTATGAGGGCTCATCAGTCGTTAAATGTCAGTATAAACCTTCCACAGCTGTATGGGGAGGGACACTGTAATAGAGGTGGCATTAATGCCTCTGGGTATGGGAAGTGTTTGTCCTTTGGACTGGCAGGGGTGTGTACAGCATTGCAAGGCACAGTACCCTTGGGAGAGCCACCTGGGAAAATGTCAAGATGCAGAGTTCAGTGTCCCCTCCTGCTGAGCTTGCATTTTGAGAGGGAGGGGAGTTGGTCCTTGCTATTAATATTTGTATACAGCCTTTTCCCAAGGTAATTATTAAATGAATAATTCAGTTCATTACAGCTCACTGCTAATAACAGTATATGTTTAAATGGAGATGCATTGATGCTTATAACACTGATGCAGGGCAGCATGTACACAGTAAAAGTGAACTTATTTCTTTGCATTAAGGGTTCCAGCTGCTTGTGTTAATCCCAGTGTCTTTTTTTGATTTTGCAGTAAACTCTTCTTTCTTTGACTTCCAAACTTATTTGGATGGTGGCTCAATGTAATGCAGCCTTACCCTGCATGTTGCTTCCTGAGCAATTTGCTTGATTTAGTATGTGGAAGCATCTTCTTCCTCTTTCTCCTATGCTGCACAGATTTATGTGTCATGTCAGTCCCATACCCTGTCCCTCCTTCCCCCCCCCCCCCCCCCCCCTGCCCCCGGGGTAGTGGTCATGGGGATGTTCAGCAGTGGCTGTACTCCCCTAGTAATTCCTTTCATATGTGGAAGGGGTGGGATAGAGGGAGAAGATAAAACCACAATGACCCAAACATGAATGCATTTTTAATCAGATGAAATGTTTGATGAGCAGACTTGACACACTTGGAAGTGATCAGTACTTTTATCAAATGTTTCAAGATGACTCTTACAAAGTCAAAGTACTTTTTAAGTACCTTTTTTTTTTTAAGGTATTCACTTAAAAAAAAAAAGTTTTCTCCTGCTCCTGTTTCGATTGGATTGCCTTTTCCCATTGTGTAATAGGTCAGGGACAAGTGGTCCTTTGGCACCAGCAGGCCACATATCGGTCATCCATCTTGCAGTGGACAGCTTGTGAGAAAGAGGAGGTCAGGAAGGGAAGCCTGTGAGTAAGTGTTGCCGGTTTTAGATTTATGGAGAAGGAGGACATGTGCATACCAACTCGAGGGAATATGAAGCCCTGGGTTGGCTTTATCATGACTGTAATCCTTCTGTCACAAAGCTGAAGACTGAAACAACGTTGTTAGAAAGCTGCCAGCAGCACAAGATTCCCTAAGCTTCTGTGAAAAGGTTTTATTGGATTAGCAGAGGAGCTCTTGAGTAGAGGTGTTATGGGAACGGCTTCTGGTACCTGTGCCTAGGGCAGCTGGTGGCCCTTGTGGTGGGTTTCAGGCTGAATAACCAATGCATTGGCACAGAACGTGGTGAGGCTTGACAAAAGATTTTGATTGGTGCATAACATTACATGGCAATTTGTTTTAGACCTTTTATTGCATTGAAAAGAGATGACAGGGAGTTGGTCAGAAAAGCAAGAACACTCTAGCTGTTCAGGCAGTGAGGTGGAGGAAGAAAATGGTTGAAGGAGGCTCATGCCAAGCAGTCTGCTACTGTTTAAGCTATTCACAGGCATGTCATTCCATCAGCACACCACTCCTGACTGTCCCTGCGAGTGATTTGGAGAGCTGTAAGCCCCATTTCCCCTCCATCACTCACTCACACATATGGGTCTACTATCTCTCAGTGACAGAAAGGAGCTTTTCCTTTTTTTCTTGTAATTGTGTTTTGATAAGATTAGTAGACAAAAGAAATTTAGTGCCACCATGCAAAGCACTTAATAGAAAGCAGTTGGTTAAACAAGCTACTTGTTGCTCTGATTTTTCATAAATAAAGTAATGCAACAAATTTTGCTGACCATAATGGTTCCGTAGAGGCTTACTAAATGTTCATGCCACCAGCCACCCTGTTTAAAACTAATAGTATAAATTGCAGGAGTACAGCATAGCAAGCTATCTGCACATACTGGAAACAGTTTGTCCAAAGCTTTGTCAGCTGGAAATGGCAGGGTAGCCTCTTCTTCTGCCAAAAATCAGGGAATTGCATCCTACTTTGTAGTGCAAAGATAACAATTTTGAGCCTCATGTCTATCTACTTCATACGAATCCTTTGGTCACAACAGGCTCTTTTCTGGGCTTTCTTTTTGGACCTGAAATCCAAACAAGAAATAAGTTTGCATTTTTCTTGTCTGCAGGTCATAATAGTAATTAATCATAATAGTAATTAATCATTGCTTATGTCTTGCACTGTAATTTTATACAAATTGATAAGGAAAATGTTTTCAAAGTTTTGGCCCCAATTCAGTAATTCACTTAAGTACTTTTTTTAGGTTTTTTTGTTCAAATCAATGGGACTGAAGCACATCCTTTGGTGCTTGGCTTAGACTATGCTAGAATATGTTTAGAAAACTTCAGGACAAGTTGCAGTGATTTGTCTTGCAGTCCATGGTCTTTGTCTACATTTTGTCTTAGATTTGAAATGCAGGCTATCTTTTACATGGTGTCTTGGAAGGGAGCAAGGAGCCTTACTTGATGGAAGTTATAGACAGCATTTAAGATTTTTATCTGACCTCTTCATTAACAGTAGCAGTTATTCCAGCAATGCATACAGGGAGGTAGGTGCTAGTCAGTGCAGGCTGGAGGGTGCCACTCTGAATGGGAAAAATCCTGGGGTGTGATGCCCTGTTGGACAAGGTGCTTGAGGCAGTGGATGCCAGCATGGAGCCTCCTCACTGCCCCGAGGCTCGAGGGAGTGACAAAAATCTCTTGCACACAGCCCCTCACTGGACCGTGTGAGTAGAAAAAAAAAAAAAAGGCAGAACCAGGGGAATTTGGAAGAGGACATATTAAAAAAAAAAAAAAAAAGAGGGAGGGGTAAGTGTCAATTAGTCCTCAACTTGCCTGTTCCTAGGTTGTTAACAGTGTTAGGGCATTGTGCTTGCTGCTGAAGACTATGTGTAACTGCACCTTCCCCTTCTGATTTCCCATAGACAATATGGTAGAAGTGGTTTAAGAAGTGGAAAAAGGAGAAGCTTAGCTGTAAATGCTGCAACATGTCCTGCTGTTAAAGCATGTAAACCATGGCGTATGACTAGATGTACACAAACAGAATAGGGTCCCCCAGGATGTATCAGTAACTCTGTTCTTTACAGTATTCACCAATGCTTCCGCTTCCTTAAATTAACTTGTCCTCTGTCTTCTGTTGTCTGTGGAGCATGTGCGTGGTGTCTGAAGCAGGCCAACAGGAAGGGTCACTCACTGCCTGGTTAACTGCTTACAGACTTCCTCTTCGTGGAGGAGAAATGAGAGGACTTGCAAATGCTGGTCCTTATTGCAAAATTTACTATAATTCAACATTCGATGGTCGTCAAAGGCTGAAGTGTCAAGGTTGTGCATTTTACCATTATATTTCTCAGTGCAAAACCTGACGTCTAACTGGTGACCTAAAGGCTCAGTGCCAGTCTTACATTAACAGTGATAATTTCTTGGCAAGCGTGAAAATGTAGTTGACTTGGTTTTTGTTCGTTTGTTTGTTGACACATCTAAGGTGTCTACAACTGAAACAAATACTTTTTCTATTTTATAGTTTACATTTGCCTTTTCCTGGCACTGGGTTAAAAGCCTGTTTCACTGTTTGCCATCTGTAGAAGCTATTGCTGCTAATTATGAGCTGTATTAGTACAGTGTCTTGGCTGCAGTTAGGAAAGGCACTGGTTGTGCCAATAGTGACCGTAGCTATGGGCAGACACAGTACCTACTTCACCCCCCATGCCTAAGTATGCATATATAGCCCTATAGCTCTGACTTGCCAGCACGTACCTGTCCTGCCTTCCCACTCTGCATTTCCTGCTGCAGAGAAGCACTTGTGCCCCACACCTCCAGCTCCAGCCCCTCACCAAGGGGTTTCTTACCACCACTCTTACCACAGCCTGTCATGCCTGTGCAGCCACCATCTCTTATCTCCATCCCAGGGAACAGGAGAGACAGGGGTGAGGGCTGCTTCCTCTGGTTGCCCAACCAGCTGGCATCCTGGGAGAGCAGCCCCCATCCAACCTCCAGCTTGGCTCACCCCCAGCTGCCCCTGCGGTGTCACAGAATACATGCTGCTGTCATCACACTGGCTGCCAGAGAGGAAAAGTTGTGGAGAGGAAAAGGAAAAAGGAGGGAACAGAGCCAGAAAGACCACTCCAGGCTTTCTGCATCCTCAGGAAACATCCTGAACCCACACCAGAGAGACCACCTCCCTGCTCAACCGTGGCTGTGCTTCCTGCAAACACTAGCTTAAATGCTGAAGAACGTTATTACTTTAAGACCCAGTCCTGAACTGGGTCTTGAGAGACCTCCCAAGGGCTGTTGCTTCAGTGAGTTGCAGTGGGAATGTCTGGGTAAGGCTCCAGAGGGGACCACAGTGAAGCGGAGCAGTAGACGTGAACAGGCTGGAGGGGAAGCTCGTGAAGGGAACTCTTCAGGCATGGCTGCGTCCCTGTGCAGGACCACTGCCCCAGCCAGTGGGTCGAAGCCCCTGGCAGCAGCTGCAATGCAACCAGCCTGTAGGGTTGGTCTCTTCTGTGAGGTGGTGGCAGCATAAATCCGTGGGAGAGGCTTGACCAGTGGAAAGAGAGAAGTGGGAATTCAGCAGCCCACGTTCCAATCTGGAATCTGGTGTTGCCTCGCAGCTGGGTTTAGGACGAGCCTTCCTTGTCTGAGTTGAGAGCTTTTGTGAATAGCTTTAAGATGTGCAAATGTAAGGCTGGAGCTCGATTTGTTGTGTGCATGCATGTTTGTGTTTATACATGTTTTTCTTTGTTCAGAGTTGCCTAGTTTCTGTCTACACACACCTTAGTGGTGCAAGTACCAACTGTCTATAGATGGTGGGGAGCACAGGCCCTCCAACACTTAGAATGATATTTTTTTTTACTGGTACATTTTATTGCCTAACCTTAGAATAGGTGTATAGTTATATTAATGCAAAACGGCTTTGAATCGGAATAGCTTGTTTCCCTTCCTGTGTCACTGTATACACATTCATCCACTTTAATTGCACCCGTGCTTGAGAGGATGCACTGTTGTAATGTATATGTGTAGTTGGAGCAGTGCAACTTTACATGCAGGCAAAGCCTTAGGATGTAAAGACTACATGTTGTTTAAGCATAGTAGAAATTGTAATTTATTACAGGTAATTTTAATGAGTTTTACCCGTAAGAATTAATTTACACAAAATCCTATGCAGGAATGAATGTACTGTTAGCTAGGCAAGGTCCTCTGAAAAGGTGGTGGGGGAGCAAAAGATGGGTGGGGGGTGAGAGAGATGGCTTCCTTCCAAAGTTAACATAGGATATAACTGGTCTCATCAATTAGTCTTAATTTGGTGCTACTGCTGTGATAACAAGCACTTGAGAACGGTTCATCTCTCTGTTTATGTAGTGCAGTAATGTCCTAGCAGCCTCAGAAGCCCAGACGGCTCTGACGGTTTTGGGAGGACCCTTGAGGCACATTTGGGGTACCTGCCAAGTGTGACGGCGCTAGTCTGAACCTGCCTTCCTCTCTGGCAGCAGAGAAAGACTTAATCATTGAGCCAAAGGGGACAAAGAAAAACATCTCCTCAGTGTGGTGCTGCCTCCACCGTGGTGGGAGCATGAGAGACTGTGAGAGGTGGTCCCAAGGAGGAACTGAGTGGCATGGCTGGGTCCTCCTCTTGGCTCATGTGCTTCAAGGTGGTGGCTGCTCATCACCTCCTCGGCCTGTGGGTGCCCAGGGATACCCCCTGTGAGCCTCTGAAGCAAGATGTTCAGGGGAAGCATTTGGGGTGCTGCGCACTGTGGGTGAGCTGGTAAAAGCTTTGTGGGCAGCGTTGCTCACTCACCCTGGGCCCACAGGCTAAAAATAAATGGATAATAGTAAAAAAGGGATGTTGGCTAGCTTGGGCAACTCTGACACCAGCAAAACACGGTTTGTCTGTGTTGTGGCTGTCTTTCCTGACCTTTAACACACACCCCCACAAAAGCATCAAAATATGTGGAGATCTTTAAATGTTGCAGGAAAAAAAAAGTGGTGTAACCTGCTGGGTGATTAGTAGCAGAATCGAAAAAGTCTTAAGGGCTGACAAAGACTGAAAGGCTGGAATATTTAAGGAACTCTGAAATTATCTTTCTACCACACAGATGAGGATATTCTGCAGAGAATGTCTATGCTGGTTACCATGCCTTTATTCCCTGCTGAGAACCTGAACATACAGGGATGGTGCTTACAGATTTCCTTAATGAGCCTGCACTTACTTACGAATTTGCTTTTCTGCAGGGGTGGCGCTTGTCACCGAGTCCCCTGGGACTCATTACAGGGGACGGTTTCTGTCTGCATTGATTGCTTGGGATGCTTTCTCATTAGTGCAGCTTGTCCAGGTTTGGTTCTTGGGGGAGAGGGGACTGAAAAGAGTTTTGTGGGTGATGAAAGGGCTTCAAGAACAGGCAGAAGTAATCCTAAAATTTAATTAAACAGAGTATTTTTTTTTAAAGTGTGGGAAATAAGCATGTATGTGTGTGTGTGCAGCTGGAGAGGGAGGGAGACCAGTAAGAACCAGAACAGAGAAGTGCCTTGAGCGTCTGTGCGCTGCAAGCGTGGGTTTCCCCCTCGTCCCTTCGCCACGTCTCTGAAGTGTACTCTGGAGTGAAGTTTGTGTTTGATCGCCGATCGCCTCACGCTCCGCACGTAGCACTGTCGTTAAGCCATCATCTCGCTGGCCTGAAGCCAGGGCTCCGCGGCGCAGGGGTGGCCGGTCTTTCTAAACTGAAACAGCCTTTATTGATACATTGATGCACTGCGCATGTTTACAGCTGCTAATTGGAGACTTAATCTGAATATCCTTGACTGAACTAATTCACTGGCAATAGCCTTTTAAATTTCGGGTCCTGCCGTGATGGTATGCCAGCTCTTCGCAGCTCGCTAATCTCTTCTGAAACTGTATTGTCTCTGTGTGCGTGCCAGGCACAACGACTGAGTAACGTTGCAGCCTAAAAAGTAGTTTTAGGGCAGAGGAGGATGTAAAATAAAATCTTACCTGAATTTACCATTGCAGAAGACTAGAGAAGCACTGGGGAGCTGGAGGAAAGTATTAATTGACATACATGCAGAAATATGTAGATGAGTTAAGCATACAAGGAATGAGGTTAACCTTTTTAATTATTAGAAGAGACAAAGATGCTCACTGCAAGAACAGTTCTGGTCCCATGGCAATTTTAGATTTGTTTCCTTAAATTTTGGTGTTCTGTTTTTTCTTGGCCATGCCCAGAGGCTGAACACAGAGAATTTGGGTGGTGGTCTGAAAGCAAGAGATGTTATTTTACCTTTTTTTTTTTAAAGCCAAGTAATATAGACTGTATACAGTGGTAGTTGAATGCCTGGGAGTCTCTTGCCCAGGAGCCCACAAGTCAGATTTCTCTTCTCAGAAGCCTGATGAACTTATCCCTTCCACAGTTTCCTGAATTGCCTCTTCACAGTATCCAGCAATGGGGACAACTCAACAAAACTCGCTGCTGTCTCCAAAGCTTAGTTTGCAAATGCTCACTATTCTCTTGGCTGTTGCAGATGGCCACTGCTGACATGAGGCATGGCTGTTCCGTGCCTTCCCACTTCACAGCAGCACTGCCCTGGCAGCCAGGTTGAATTTGAGGGGCATCCAGATTTATCTCTAAGTGGGTGTTCTGCTAAGAAAAGAAACAAAATTTAATCACAAGCTGAAGCTGTCCTTCACATTAATAGGACTTTTCAGGCCATGAAGAACTAAATTTTGCTGCCAATCATTGGAAAAGCTTCCTAAGCCCCATCACAGGTTCATTTAATAGGGAGCTCATTTTTATAGCAGCATCAGTCTGTGATCAAGCTTACATGAACAGAATCACAGAATCATTTAGGTTGGAATAGACCTTTAAGATTGAGTCCAATCATTACCCTAGTTCTGCCAAGTCCAAGCCACCAATAAACCATGTCCCTAAGCACCACATCTACATGTCCTTTATGTACCTCCAGGGATGGTGACTCCACCACTTCCCTGGGCAGCCTGTTCCAGTGCTTGATAAACCTTTTGGAGAATAATTTTTCCCTAATATCCAATCTAAACCTCCCCTGGTGCAACTTGAGGCCATTTCCTCTTGTCCTATTGCTTGTTACTTGGGAGAGGAGACCGACTCCCACCTCACTGCAACCCCCTTTCAGGTAGCTGTAGAGAGCGATAAGGTCTCCCCTCAGCCTCCTCTTCTGCAGACTAAACAACTCCAGTTCCCTCAGCCGCTCCTCACACGACCTGTTCTCCAGACCCTTCACCGGCTTCATTGCCCTTCTCTGGACATGCTCCAGCACCTCAGTGTCTTTCTTGCAGTGAGGGGCCCAAAACTGCACACAGTGTTCGGGGTGCAGCCTCACCAGTGCCGAGTACAGGGGCACGTTCACTTCCCTACTCCTGCTGGCCACACTATTTCTGATACAGGCCAGGATGCTGTTGGCCTTCTTGGCCACCTGGGCACACTGACAGCTCATGTTCAGCTGGCTGTCGACCATCACCCCCAGGTCCTTTTCCACCAGGCAGCTCTCCAGCCACTCTTCCCCCCAAGCCTGGAGTGCTGCATGGGGTTGTTGTGATGCAAGTGCAGGACCTGGCACTTGGCCTTGTTGAAACTTGGCCCACTGATCCCGCCAGTCCACATCCCTCTGTAGAGCCTTCATAACCTCAAGCAGATCAGTATTCCCACCGAGCTTGTTGTCTGCAAACTTACTGAGAGTGCACTCAATCCCCTCATCCCAATCATTGATAAAGAAATTAAACAGATTTGAAAAGATATACAAAGATTTGAAAGCTTTAAAAAATACTAGAAAGCTTTTTAGGGCCTCCTTGAGCTACCACTAGATAACATGCCAGTCATCAACAGCTGTGTGGCATGGAGATAATCATGAACAGAGTTTTCATAGGTAGTTCTTTTCTAGAACTAAGTGTAGAAACAGAAATTTAATAAACAGGAACGGTTTTTCATCTTGTGGTAATTAGAATAGTATTGGGTAATAATAGTCTTTTGGTTGGTAAGCAAAGATAAACCAGTATCTTTGTATTTTTTTCCTGCAGATGAGAGCAGTAGTCTTTTGCACAATTCCCACTCTCAGGCTTTTCCTCAAAAAATTCTCCAAAATGTGTCTCTGTACCTGGAAACAATAATCCAGCTACAATGGTGCACACGAAAAAACAAATAGAATAAAAAGGGAGAAATGAGGTTTCCAGTTCTTGGAAGAGCTAATCTGTAATCAAGGTCACATACATGCAGGGAGAAGCAAGTACCAGACCACCTAGCTAGAATGCTATCTGTGGAAACAGTATTTTTCTATAATTATGAGTACTTGCCCACCAGAAATGCTATTATTAACATTGGGCATTGTGAAAACAGCATTGTGCTCCTGAGATGATAAATGTTGAGAATGAATGTATTTTCACTTGTGTGGCTGCATCTCTGGCCATAGAAATATGTTGTTCTTTCCGCTAACATTTTCAGGGTTGCTGATATAAGAGCAAGGAGCAAACATAGTTGTGATCATGTCAATCTGTCCAAGATACAGTGCTCCAGAGACGAGTCATCTATCAGTCTTTCATACCTTGTTTGCCATGACTCATTTGGCTCTTCAGTCGACACTTGTCACCTGCATCCAAGGTACCTTTGTTATGTGGGACTACTTCTGCAAGCTAATGAAGGAAGTATTCAGCAAACTATGCTTGTAACTGAGTTTGTGTGTTTTGATCTGCTTTGTGTTTCATGAAAGAGGGTAACTTCCCCAGGCTTTTTATTGTTATTTCTGTTGGCTTTTTTGCTTTTCAGATGTCCTCCATATGGCTTTGGTTTAGGCCTGTGTATGAAGATGAAAAGTTGAAGGGAAAAGGTGCACATGTCTTGCCCTGCCAACTTCTAGCACTTTCCTCAGTGTTTCTTAATTTCTAAAACCAGTGTCCTTCTGCACGCAACTTTTGCCCTCTCTCCGTCTCTTGCCTCCACCTCTGAGCAAGAAGCTGATCAAAGAGGAGGTGGCTAGGTTTAGCTCTGTAAATCCATCAACTGTTTGATTGAAGACTGATAATCAAGCTATGGGTGAGGAAATGAGGTACTGGTTTCTCAAGCAATATTGACACTGAAGCCCATTACATGTTTTGCATGACCGAAGTGAGCAGCGTTTTGCGTGTTCCCCACCGCCCCCCCCCCCCCCCCCCCCCCGTAATTGGTGATTCCCTTTCGAACAAGCAGAAAGCTAATATCTCTGATTTTTTTGGTGTTATTTTCTTCCCTCTGTTCCCTCCCATCTCTAGAGAGTATTAAATTAGACCAATTTTCCTAGTTCATGCATCACTATAGCAGTTGAGTGTTTTAACTTTCATAAATTCAAACAAACTAATACTTAATAATGTTTATGAATATTTTATGCTTAACCGTTATAAGCTACTGGTAGAAAACACTTGGGCGCAATTGGGTGCAACAAGAAAGTACTTAAGAAACACCCTGTTATGCCTGTGTCAGACAAGCCTCAACTGAGAATCTCTTGTCTTTGATCATGAAATGTCAGACTACTCATGTTCTTTTAATGCAGAGCATGCTGTGTGCCTTTCTTTTTCTGGCTGTACAGACTGTGCGCATCTACAACCTAAAATCAGGTTGAGTACAATATGCACTCAGACTTAAGTCAACCAAGAGAATCCTGGTAGTCCTCATTTCCTAAAGTCTGGTCAAGTGATTTTTTTGTTTGTGCTTGAGCTTAGGACTGTTGGGCTGAAATTTGGGAAACTTGGGAGTGTGCAGCCAAACAAAAATGTATCATCTGAAAGCTGCAGTGGCTATAGCACCATTAATTCTTATTAATACTTTTGTTTTCTACACAACCGTCAGCGTAAAATCCAACAGACTTTACAAGTAATTTCTGAATTTAACTATTTGATGTACAAGCTGTATGCAGAGATGATCTACATTAGGGATCAAAAGTAGCAGCTGTTCAACATATGCAGGACCAATCTGGTACAGAAAATGGAAAAGCGTATTGTGGAGTCGTTAGCTTAGGCTGCAAAGGTGATTGGTGTTGGCAGGATAGTTACACAGGTCAGAATCTTCTCTGCTGGTTGCAAAGGTCATATTAGTTCTGGGAGGAAAACACTGGATCAGTATAGGGTTACGATGCCACCTAAACGGCCTGCACTAGGAGTACACTAGGGCCCTGGCTTAGGGCTAGCAGGCATGGAGAGCATCTCCTTTTGACCTGCAGTCTTCACTGCTTCCTATTAAGCACTGTTCGTTTCTACTTACAAGCTTTTTCTAGCTGAGGTATTCTCTGAAGCATTTTGTTCCGTGTGTCAGTCTACTTCAGTGCTGCTTATTTTATGAAATGTGGCAGAATGATGCCTCACAGCATGGTCCTGGCTATCAGCTAAGAGAATTTGTTTTCCCCTTGCTAGAAGCACTGGGAGGCAGGGAAAAATCCTCTCTATGGAACTGTTGTTTTTTATCTGCTTCCAAACCTTGCTGATGTCTTGCAGATTGACTTGCAGATTTCTCTGGCTGACTTGAGTGTAATACTTAAACTGAATGATGAATAACTTATTTTTGCAAGCTTCTGTGCAGTGCAGAATTTTCTGATGATTCCTGGCTCCTTACTAAAGCTGATAATTACTGCTTGTTTAACTGGTGGATGATTTGCACCCTCCTGGGAAACCTAACGTCTTTGAAAATGACAGTGCAGAAACTGCAGTCTTGATGATTTGCTTTTCATTTTCATAGTTTTGCAGGCTTTAATTTATGACTGTCAACTAGACCAGGATAGCTTATGTCTTCAAACTGTGGGGGGTGGGGTGTGTGCAACTGCGAAGGCATGCATGTGTATATCAGTTTTGAAGTGTCCACCTGATGTTTAAGAAAAACTCATCTGATTTAACTTAAAATAAGGGGTGGGGGGAGGGAGAGTGCTGAAATTTGCTCTGTGTGCTTACACTGGGAAGTTAAGCCAACTAGCAGCCATTGTAATGGATTGTATTGCAAAAAAAAAAAAAAAAAAAGTACTTAGGTACATTCCTGCTCATTACTGCCTGCTATAGATAGTTTAGATTTGGAGTTGGTTAATGAAGGGAGATGCTTCCAAAACTGGAGTGTGCTCTTCTGGACACAATAGTGAAAGTATAGGAAACTTTTTTACTGATACTCCACTTACTCACCTAGTAAATGGTTTGATTATTATGATCCAGTCTCTGGCTCTTGTAGGTAGCCTGTGCACTAAACTGGCAAATGCCACTCTTCGCCAATTAACTAAATTAAGTCTGGGTCATGCATCTCATCTCGTGTTTCTTGTTTGCTTTGAATGAATCCAAAAGTAGTGCTAAGAGCTGGAGTCCCTGCTGAGGCCAGCTTGATCTGTTCTGGAGCTGCTCCAGCCAGTGCTCTGATAAAGCTTGATATCGTTTCAGCAGGCTCTAGGAGGACCAGAATGATTTCCCTTCATTGTTTAAGGTTTCATTCAAATATTTACCATACCAGGAAGAAGGATATTTCACTTCTGCTTTTCTCCCTTCACTGCTGCTACTAGAAAACTTTTTCCCCCCCTCTTTTCTTTTCTTAAAGTCAAGCTAGAGTGTGGCCAGTGCTTTTGGATTCTGTGGGAATTGTTCTGCTTCTTCATCCCCAGGGACTCTGTGCGTTGCAGTTGCAAAAGGTGCATGCAGTAAATAAATAAATAATGCACCAATGTCTTGGAGTCAAAGCACATGTTCTGTTAAGAGAACATGTTATGTAGGGGAGGCCGGGGAAAACTCTGGCCTTCTGCCCAGATTTTGGTAGTAAGTAAAGCACCTAAATCCTTTTAAAGATTTGGCCTGCAGTCTATTATTCTTCAGCAGCTTTTTGATTGTGGCATTAAAAATAGTAGTAATATTGGATTGATTTTTAGGCAATTTGGTAATCTTGGAGTAATGTCTGCTCTCCAAAGAGAGACTTCCTTAAGGCCTCCATAGTTTCATCCTGTATATTGACTTGAAAATGAGGTATTATCAGTGAACAAAGTTTTATTCCCACTGTGCGTCATCCCTCTGGTATGATTAGCAGAGCTGTGCTGAGCCAGGCCTGATGTGGGCGCGCATAGCCCTTCGCCCTGCCCGTCTGCTGGAATCGCTGCCCTCTCTGTGCTCTCAGCCTCCAGGGTCATGTTCCCCAGTGTACGAGGATCAGGTTTAGCAAAGGGTTACTGTTCTAATTGTTCAACCTAATCCAGCTCCGTGTGAGTGGGATGGGGGAAGGGTGCAGTGCTAGCATCTGGGATGAGGGGGATGAACGAGGGGGTTATCCTCACCAGTGAGGGTACAGCTCCCTTGGACCATTTCTACACTGCAGGTACAGCTGACTTGTGGTTTCGACTAGGGTTACGCCCCTTATAGACTTGTTTCCAGTGCTAGGCTGTGAGCAGGCCCATACTGCTGTTATCAGGGTGTTAGTGAAAGGTAAGTTCAGCTGTGGAGCCGTTTGTAACAGCAGAATGACAGCAAGCAGACAGGACCTACGGCAAGGCATCTAGCCAGCTGCCAGGTGTGATGGAAGAGGGCTTATTACTTGGAGTTACAGATAGTCACTCTTGTTCAGCATAGTCTCCTGCCCCGGCAGGCCACCACCCCCCAAGCAGCTGTGGCCTGAGGTATCAGGTGAGGTGAGGAGCAGGCTCTGGTGACTTACAGCTGCCTGCAGGTACTGTTCTGCTAGTGCTTGTAGGGAGGAAGGAAAGTCAATTAATCCATGACTTGAAATGCAGAGCAGTATTTTCACAGCTGCATATGTATACCTGTCCTAACTGGCTGACTCCTGTGAATAGATCTTTGTTCTTAGTAGCTGAGGGTCCAAGGGATCCACTGTGCTGGCCAATGGTAACTTCTGTGCCAGTGTGTGTTGGCACAGTAAAATTACCTTTGTGATTAAAGCAGCATATGCTATAATCTAGCTGGTCACATGTCCCGTGAGAACAGCATGGCTTTAGCATGTGCTTGGGAGCAGAAAACAAGACCTCTGGGATTCCTAGATAAAAATTTTAATTGCTCTTACTAAAGCCTATACTGTCCATCTTAAGTGCTATCAGCTGTGCTTGGCAGATAATTAGGGGCAAGTCATGCAAGTGTTGCACAATCACATCCCCATTCTGTGGGACAAAGATGCACAATACTCATGTATCCAAAGTTAGGATCATATGGTCTGGATGGATGGAAAACTAGATGGGTAAAAAACTGGTTGGATTGTTGGGCTTGGAGGGTGGTTGTTAATCAGTCGTATTGTACCTAGAGGCTGGTAACAAATGGAGCACCACAGGGATCTCTCATGGGACCTGACCTGTTTACCACCTTTATCAGTAACCTGTAGCAGATGGCAGAGTGCACTCTTGTCAAGTGTGGAGATGACACCAAACTGAGTGGGACCAGTTGATGAACTCGAGGGCAGGCCTGCCACTGAAAGGGACCCAGATGGGCTGGAGGAACAGGCCAGCACGAATGCTATGGAATTAAGCATGGGCAAACGCAAAGTCCTGCCCCTGGGAAGGAAGAGCCCTTTGCAGTGGTACAGGCTGGGGACTGCCAGGCTGGGGAGCAGCTCTGCTCTCCCTCCGGTGAGCTTGGGGACCCTGGTGGTCTTGGTGGGCAGCGAGCTGAACATGAGCCTGCAGCATCCTCCTTGCACAACAGCATCCAGGGCACTATTTACAGGAGCACAGCACGAAGCTTGAGGGGAGTGATTATCGCCCTCTCCTCAGCCCTGGGGAAGCCATGTTTGGATACTGTGTCCAGTTTTCCAACCAAATGTGGCCCATCATCTCCCATCACTCTTGCTGCTAATACTGTCAAGCATTGAAAGGAGATGTCAGAGGAGTGGGAATGAGACTTATACTGCCACAGCTTTAGTGGAGTAAACTCTATGGAAGGTCACTGGTATCATTACCAAGTAGTCCCAGTAGTGAAGAAGTAACTCTGAGACAAAGATCTGGTACCCTACCAGCAGTCTCACCTGCTCTTCTCTGTATCCTGCTTAGGCTGCTAATGGTGTCAATTCAAGTTTAATATGTTTTTGCTGTAAAAACCCTTCTAAGACCTGTTGATTGTTGTGTGATTCGGAGTAATTCATGTTATGCTTATCACCCAAGGTGAAATTTAAACAAACAGTGATTTAAGCCATTGTGTCAGCAAGTCTGGAGATGATCAGAGGGAGAAGTATGCTTCTGAAAGTTGTTTGGTTAGTTCTGTAGCTCAGTCCATGAAAGCAAACATGGAGTGCCCTGTGCAAACACAGCACAAAGGAGTTGCAGATTTTTGCAGACTTTGCTCTGTGGGCTTCTACCAACACCTCCTGGGGACTCTCACTTTGTGTTGGACCGTAGGGTTGACAGGGGCTAGAAGATATGACTAGAGGAGGATGGTGGTAGTGAGGTATGTCATCCTGGGATTGCTTTCTGCTTTCATTATGACTGGCAAATCAGTTTTGCGATGACTACTCATCTTTAGAAGAAACCCAAGCAAACTTTAGCTGAAACTGCCACAAGGTCATGTAGCTTGGAGAGAGCAGTAAGCTTGTACCATACAAACTAGTGGTTTAGTTTAATTCAGAATTTTTTTCCTACTTTAGTGTATACATTGCGAAATATGAAGGATATTTATTTCCAGTGTGGAATTTCACACTGGCTGACTCATCTGGTGAAGAGTGTAAAGATACATTCTAGTGGTGTCTGCTGTAGGTTTTGGATTGATCATCTGGAAAATACTGAGCCAAACTGATGGTGGGAGGATGCTTAGCAAAGAAAAACTGAAGGTGGGCGTCTTGTAGAGTTTATTTTTTTCACAGTCTTTATCTTTGATTCAGGCTATGGTCGCTTGTTACCCTGGCAATGGAACTGGGTATGTTCGACATGTGGACAATCCAAATGGTGACGGGCGCTGCATCACCTGTATTTATTACCTGAATAAGAACTGGGACTCCAAGGTGAGTAAGCCATGTGTTTGAGGCAGAACATGAAGACAAAACTAATTCAGAAACAGAGCCTTGGAGCTGTAGTTGTTTCTGTGAACTTTTGAACAGCTAGTCCGTTCTTCATCTCTACGTTTATTTTCTTGGTGTTTATGACAGCCTTTTGGAAATAAGAATCTGAACTGTTTCCCCTCTCCCATCCCACACACATACTGTTTTGTTGCTATAGGGTAAAGCTTCTAAGTACTGAGCTGCTGGCTCTTACGCTTTGTTTAGAGGAAAGAGCAATAGGAAGAAGAGCATAATCCACTAAAGAACAAGTGGATTCTGGGAGCAGAATAAAATGACAGCCCAAATTTGGGCCTTTAGCATTCTTGATACTGTTCCTTCAGGCTAACCTGCAGAAGATCTTCAGGCAGTTGCCTTTGTGGTTTTTCTTACTTATGAAGTGATGGGGCTTAGTAAGAGGAATGAATGAGCACATGGCTTGGTTTGTCTTCTCCATCTTTGGCTCCACCAGTGGGTCTCTTGACAGGACAGTGCTCTTGTTTCTGCCTGTATTACTATAAGGCAATAAAGTCACCCTTGAATTTAGCAAACCTTAAAGTTAGAAACAAAATAAGGATTTAAAAATTGCAGGGTATCTCTTTACACTTCTGTTGTCATAATGCAGCACAAACCATTCATATGGATTACCTGTTGAAAATGACACAATGTTTTTTTTGTCTCTCTAACCTGTCTTGGCCACTTTAGGTGGATGCTTTTTAAGCACACATAAATACTAGAGCCCCCAAAAGTGAGTTCAGATTTAGAGGCAATATGCCACTGAAAAATGCACTGTTGGAGAAAACCACAGTCCTTTACAGAGAATAAGACAGTGAAACATCTCAATGTAATAAAATGAAGGAGAAGATGTGGGAGGAAATGCAAATATCCCATTTATTTTGTGCCCTGCACTCTTATTTTAATAGTGAGAAAACATCCAAGTGGACACTAAGGAAGCTAACTGAAATCCAGGATGGTGGTGGAGAGTATTATGTGGGTGTGACTAATTTGATGCAAATGTACGCTGGAGGAGATGTAATATAACTATGCTGGCCTTTGAAAGCAGCCATGTTGCTTTAAGCCTGACCTAATAGTTTCTTACTGAGGTTTGCCTGCCACATGGAGGTACTAAGTCAGGCTGGGTTGGCAGCCTCTTCCCTGTCCTCTGTGATGCGGCATAAAAGCCTCCCAATGAGCCCTCTAACAGCAGAAGGGAGGAGGCAGAGTTCATCTGCATCTTTTGAAGTTTCTGCAGTGCGAGCAGATCACAGGACTTTTCCCCTGAAACTTGTGGCAAGTGCAAAGGCAGAAATAATGTGGTAGAGAAACCAGGGTATGTCATAAGTAGGGAAAAGACTGGCTGGGAGATAGAATGCGTTTATGAGAAATTTATTACAAATCGAACGACAGAACAGACTTCACTCTTCCCTGCATGTAAAAGTTAACTCCTATATGATCAGATGTGGGCTCTGAAATACCATAAGCAGTATCTAGCAATTGCTGGGAGGAGAGTCTGATCTCAGGCTGGTCAGGTGGAGTAGCCTTACCTGCCTTGTGGTATTTATACGCTAGTTCCAGAGGTGTGACTGGGAGCTCAGAAGTTTCCCAGTGTTTGTTACAGGGCCAACGTTGTCTTTATCTTGGTTCATTTACTTTAGGCAGATGTTTATGCTGAAACATTACAAACTGTTTGGGGAAAATCAAGGTGGCCAGTGTACAGTTTTCCAGTGTTGTCATGTAGCTGTGTTGGTTATCATTAGATGTTTATTCCACACTTGTTGCATTCTGAGGAGGGAGAAGTAAGTCATTGTTTGCATGAATGTGAGGGTGTTTATATGCGTGAAAAGCAACCTTTCCTTTTCTTTCAGCTGCATGGTGGAATTCTTCGGATATTCCCAGAAGGAAAGTCCTATGTAGCGGATGTTGAGCCGATTTTTGACCGATTACTTTTTTTTTGGTCAGATCGAAGGAACCCACATGAAGTCCAGCCTTCTTATGCAACCAGGTAAGTAGTGTATTTGGTATTGATATTTGGCCAGGAAAAAAAATAAAGCATCTCTTCTACCAATATTTGTAGCTAAAATTACGTCCATCATGTGTTTGTTTAAATACACATGGGCATAAAAAATAGATACCTAGAGTATGAGTGGATTTTGTGGGAGTTCTCTCATCAGATGAGGAATAACAAGCTTGAATGATAAGATTTGTGTGATTGGGGAAGAAAAACCAACCTTTTTACCATTGACATGAGAAATCTTCTAAACCAGGCATAGCTATTTAACTGGGAGATGCTGGGTTATACTTTTGCCCTTGTAATGCTGTGGGGATTCTTGGGGCTACCATCTGTCAACAGGCTACAAACAGCTGGTGTGGCACAGGGCAAACCCTAAGCTGCCTACAGGTGTCCCAAAACAGAAATAGTGCAAAGGTCTGTAAGCTACTTTTGCCCTCTGTTACCAGGGGCTGTGTACTCTTGTGCCTCCAAGCAGAAATTCTCACCTATATTTTGGTCTTGATAAAATACACATTTAAAATGCTGCGTTTATTTGCCTATGAAGATGTGCCATTTGCATCCTATTTATCTGCTAATCCAGTTTTGTGGTTGGTTTGTTTGGTGGGTTTTTTTTTTTCCTTTCTCCATGAGCGTAAAACTCCAGGGGTCTATTTTAATAGCAAAAGTTGAAACAAACAAAATTTCTTTCTTTCGTAGATATGCCATGACTGTGTGGTATTTTGATGCTGAAGAAAGAGCAGAAGCCAAAAAAAAGTTCAGGAACTTAACTGGTATGATTCCTTTATAAGTGTTCACCAGAAAGAATGCAATGCATTTTGATATTTCTAAAATCAGACTGGGAATCACTCTGCAGCTAGATGGGTATGACATTCATTTTTAGGAAGCTTTTTTTGTCTCTAATTGCTAGTCAGTTATTCTATATGAAGTAGAGAAGTTGCGACAGTTTATTCAGTCCTGGCCTCAGTATCCCTGATAAGTGTGATGGGGAACACAGGAGAGGCCACTTCTGATTTCTCTCCCAAATGGCTGCTGAGATTTTGTCCTACTCCAGGTGGCTGCTCCACTCACCGGGAATCTCTAAGCTCTTCTTTTGTTATTTGGGAAGAATATTTTGTCTTGTACAAACTTTTTTTCGCACAAAGTCATGGGACTTGCACAAACAGTTTCATAATCGTGTTCTCTGAATATTCTGGCCAAATAGGGCCCGTCTTCTACATTAACGAAGGGCAGTTGGGGCCTACAGTAATGCAAAAGAGGTTTGTCTTTAATTTACAAGTAATTTCTGAGTGGGGATATTCATAATGACCTTGGAATGTATAGATTGAGTTGGAAAGAAACTTAAGTTTAGAAAAATATGTAAGTGCATTTTTTAGCAGGCAGTTGCTAGAGTAGCTGTGATCATGGTGCACTTCAAGAGTTACCTGCGTTTGACCGAGTCTCACAGATAGCTCAAAGTCAGCCCAGAAACACTTCTGAAGAAGCCCAGGAAGAGATGACCCCAGCTTTCCTAATGGCTGCTGCACTGCCTGCTATTGGAGTAATGGACTGAGTTGTCCAGATGTGCTCCAACACCCTACCTGGGCTGTGCTCAAAGGTTTGCTGTTGGGAGCAGTTTAAGATCTGGTGCTTCAGGCAGGTCCTCAAAATACAGTGAGAGCACTCTTCTTTTTTAAAATGTGTGCTATGCAGCTGGGGACCAGCAAAGTCATAATTAGTCAAATGCTTTTCAGAACAGGCTGTTGTCATCTCTGAGGCTGGTATGCAAAGCAAATGCTGGCCTGACCCTGAAAAAGGGGTTCATGAGCAAGGGGGGAGGAAATGTATCACAGATCTGGAGTCTGAAAGTTTATTGGGCTACTTAAATGAGTTGTCTTCAGTTTCAACAGGGCAAACATATAAAACCTTGGTATGACTATCTCATTAACATGCTGTGGATTCATACAGTGTTTCAGTCCATGTAGTGAATTCATGAGTCTGAAGTGGAAAGTGCTGTCCATTGAAAACAAACCAACTGTGTTCTGGTTGAGTTTTCAGATGAATGCTGTCAGAACCGTCTGACTTAACTGCCTCTCCTTTTTTAATCTTTTCAATGTAGATGCAAGGAAGAGAGAAGCACCTCTTAATGAAGACTAGTCAACTGTTTCTGAACTCTTTGTGAGGAAAGAAGATCCCAAAGATGACTTCCATTTCCAGCGAACAAGGGCAATTTCTTGTTATGCACAGAAACGCACTGGTTGTGTCTAGCATGTGCATCTTAAATTGATGGTACTTAAGGCAGCCTCCTGCCATGCCTGCATCTGGCGGAAGGAACACTTGTTTTCTATTTGCCTTTTGCTGGAAAGAGTAGCCAGGGTTAAAAAAAACAAAACAGAGTATCACTAAGCCTAGTGGTAATGGCTCAGCCAGCTGGCTTTTGATCACTCTTGTAACCAAGATAATGATCATTGGAATGAGTGGTAAAAACCGGAGTCTTATTTGCACTTTAGGGGGGTGGGGGGGTGGGGAAGGAAATCAGCTCAACGGGAAGGAGTTTTACAAGTTTAAAATCTGTGGCAGACTGCTGATGGGCAAGGAGATGTATTGGAAATGTGAAATTAAACTGGATTTTTGTAAAGTCTCATCTTATGGTCTGTCACACACAGGCCTGTAGATGTACTGTTGATCACTTTGCTGCGCAGAGCATTGGCTCAGCTCTTTGATAGCATGACTTTCAGAACAGATTTTTGTCTACACGGTCATTGCATTTTCTGGATTTTGTTTTCTTTTCAAGAGTCAAGTTCTAGCTGTGCAGTTACACTGCCCTTTCTGTCCCAGGAATGAGGGGGAATTAGATACGCATCTGTCCACAGCTTTGTAAAACCATTTCCCTTCTGTTCTGAGCAGGATGGGTTGTACATGTTCTATTCAGTTTGGTAAAGCAGCTGTTTTCTCCCAAAAGTTTGGTAATCTTGGAAGGCTGATGGCACACAATGCATTGGCACTAAAGGCCAGTGATACGTAGTGTTACTGTTGTGACTTCTCCATCTACTATATTTTGTACGACAAATATGAATCTGAAAGGAAAAGATATGTCTGGCAGTCTGATAAATAATGGGTAACTTAGACTTGATTTCTATGCTGCTTATCCTAGTTAACACACTTGTTTAACTTTGCATGCATTTGAATGAAAGAATCTGTTACGTCAGGTAACTACTTCTGCTGTGCCCAAGCCGTGAGATTGGAGTTACTCAAATGGCAAAGCACCTATTTTTTTTCTCCATTGTTTTTAAAAACTTAGTTTACCATGAGTAACTGGTGAGCTTTCTCCAATCTGCCTAAGCTTCTACAACCAGCACTTACTATGCAGTTCAGAATAGCTCTTAATGAAGCTGGGAGCTGGTGGTGGACGTATTTATCACTCACTAATTGTTCTCAACCTAATAGACTCACTTGCATTCATTTTTGTCTCATGTCGTCAGTGTGTGTGTCAGACCTTACTAAATGTTCCAAATGGGTGCCCTCTTCAGTGTCCTGTATTTTCCTGTGCCACCTGCCCGCAGTGGTGAAGGTGGTCTGTCTGAACTGCTGGCCCCTGTACCAGTTCACCACGCTGTGCTGGGCTGTCATGCTAGTGATGGCTCTGAAGGCTGGCTCTGTCGCATTTCAGCTAGGGAATGAAAAGGTAGCATGAAATGGCAACTATTAAACATCAGTGACAGAAGGGTAACAGCTGCATAGGACAGAAAAACAACTTTCGTGACATAAAAAATGTAGTGGAAATGGAGTATTTTTAAAGCAGTTTTGTCTCTTAAAAAAAAAAAAAAAGGAAAAAACCCTGGGCATCCTTCAGCCTGTCCTTGAATTCTGAATGTAAATACAGTAGTGCTAAGAAACCGCTCATACTCTCTGACTTCTCCCAGAGATCCAGCTATGGTCTTATGAGCTGGACTTCATTCAGCCTGACTGCTGTGCACCTTAAGAGAGGAATATGAGGGAACATGTGTGACAAATATTCTTATAGCTCAAGACTAGAAAAAGACAAATAATCTGATAAAGGTCCTTTAATGATAGAAAAAACATTATTCCACTACAGTTGCTTCTAAGTAGCACAACATAGACTTGAAGGAAACTTAATGATAACTTGAAATTCTCATTCTGCAATGTTCATGTGGGAGGAGAAAGAGGGAGGACTCTTCCCTGAGAATGAGAGGTAACCCTTTGGACAATGGGAGGTGTTGAAAAAGGGGGACTGCAGGATTATTATTTAAAAATTATTTTAAAAGGGAGGGGAACACAACCTGTTGTATTGCTATGCAAAGTTGATAATGGCATGTAAATTTGAAAATCCTACATGATTTTAAAGGGGGAAAAGACAGCTAAAACACAGCAGAGCAAGTCTTGCTTTGCCTTTAGAAACTGTAACCTTAAAGTGCACTACAAAGAGGTGTTAGTAAACATCTCACTAAAGCCTGGAACAGTGGAAAAACAGCAGGGTGGGAGGGGAAAGTCTTTGTAAAAGAAAGGTACTTTGGTTACCACTATTGCTACCACCTGGCTTCAGCAGTGGTCAGCAACATGTATGTGGTGGATGGAGCATGGAGCAGTATAGATGTTTTTATTGTAAATAAAGTACATATTTTCATTTTTTAGCTAATATCTTCCTGATCTAGATAGAGGAGAGAACAATTATTCTGTGGCAGAGAGCACTGTCTTTTTCTTTATTAACATATATAATTAAGTACAAAAAAGTTGAGGGCACAGGATTTTGAAACAGATTCCTCAGTTCTCTGTTCTAGACCTTTACCCCATTTCCAGATCATCCAGGGATGATCTCCTTGAAGATGCTGTAGTTGAACTGGGGGTGGGTGGGTGAGTTGTTGGTCATGTAAGAACCCACAGGCTTGATGTTTTCTACACAGATTTCTCTTGCCTGTCTCTGGAGTTGTTGCAAACTGCTCTGCAAGAATGAAATTGTCTGAAGAACTGTGGGGGAAGCAGGCTGCTGCGGTAGGGAGGGCATTTCAAGGAGACTCTTTCCTTGTGTTTTGTCTTCATGGCAAAGTGTTTGAAACAGCCATGGCTAAACAGCACTTGTCACCCAGTTGTGAAAAAGAGTTTTCTCTAAGGCATTCAATTTTTAGTCCTACAAAAGTTTTGTTGGTTTTTTCCAACTGTTAGGTAATGTGCCTTCATCATTCATGTCTGTGAAGATGTTACATGCCACATGTGTGTCATGCAAGTTTTTCATGGCTCTTTAAGAAATATAGTTGCCTTTCCAAATGCAATTGCATTAAAAAATAAGCAGAGCCACCAAGCCACAATTTCCACCTGGTGGTTTTTGTTGTGCAGGGAAGAAAAAGGCCAGGAGACAGTACTGAAAATCAAGACTATTTTTATTCTTAAACCTGTAACCACTGGCCTTTTTGAGCAAAGTAGTGTCTAATAAATCTTACTTTCTCTAGATTACTTCCAGTTCTATGAGGAATGGCCTCTGCAAAATAGTGTCTAAAAAGATCCACTCTTTCCTTCTCTTTAAACTGTTTTTAGTCCTTTCCTAATGCATTTTTTAAAATGTTGGGATTTATTATATGTATTTGTTGTTGTTGCAAAATAGCTGGCTCTAACACCACTTGCATCTAGAAGAAAATGTACCTATTTGCAGGCAAATAACTAGTTCTAGTTTGACTGTGATGTATTCCCAGCAGATATCTGAGAGCGAGTTATGACTACGTCTTCTCTTGTCAGGTTGTATGCTGGTCAACAATGCTGGCACTTTGCGTTGGATTGATATAGAAACCCCTAGTAGTATTTTACCATACATCACATTTTGTGTTCCTGTTACTATTAAAGAAAGAAAAAAAGTGTGTCAGGAGTCAATAAACACTGGGTCATGTTAAACATTGTCCTGTGCAAGTCTTTCAGTCTTGTGTCTTACCATGACCAGGGTTGCGGCAGGTGGGTGCAGTGCTGCATGGCTGGATGAAGGGTGGTGGCACTGCACAAAGGTGACACCAAAATCCATGGCCACTGCTGTCCTCCGCTGTTGGGGACAGCTCTGTTGCCATCAGCTTGGCATGTTTCCTTGGTCACTTCCTGCCATTTTGAAGTTACTTACCTTGCTAGTGACCCGCTTCTTGAAATGCCTATTCGTTGTCACACTCCTGTTGAACCAGATAACATTCTCACAATTCAACTGTTGTCTGATAAGTTTTATTTTTAACAGCATTCACATCCTCCCTCTACTATTTTTCCAGCCTGAGTCCCACAGTTTTCTCCTGCAGTTGTGGGGGAGACTTCTCCCCACTCCCACTAACATTGCAGTTGAATGAAAGCCAGGACATTTTCACTTATCTGTTTAAGTGCTGTGAACTTTTGATTCTTTTGCAATATTGTGAATAGTGGGATTTCCCCCCGCTATGTAAAAGATGCTTTCTATTGTAGAAGGCTTGGATTTAACTTTTTTTGGTTAAAAAGGGAAGAGAATTCTAGATAATTTGCTGTTTCTTTAAGCATTTCTTTTACACCAAGGAGTGCTTAGAGCATGTGGAGAAGGCCTAAGGAAAGCAGAGGGGTTTCTCTTCTGAGCATGCCCCTCAGAGAGTAAGGGTTTGTGGGGACAGCTCAAGAAGAAACTGGGCATTTGCCATCCAGCTGCCAAGGACTTGTCTTTTCTCTGAACTCTGACTAAACGTTCTCTAAGCAAACATGCTTGTAGTAATTGTTATCTTACAGCTATTTAGGGGTCTCTTTCCTCCCCCACCTACCCAAAGGGATATGGCTAAATATTTATGCTTGCACTGATGATTCCCATGACTCTTGAGAATGCATCCGATATCAGAGGTTGCACTGAAAATTACAAAATAGCATGATGGTGGAAGGGAGGTTTTACTAACTGATTCCCCTTTCCCATGTAATTTCTCCTCTGTGGAGTACTTCTACTTCAGTTAATAAGACTCCTATCCTCTTTCACCAAGTATGGATAGAAATTTTTTTTATCTGCTTTGTAGAAAGAGGGGATAATTTGCATGTGTTTATTTTAAACAGTGCTGGAGAACCTAAATAAACTACACTAGGTGAACCGCAATCAACATAAATTCTCATCTGGTGGCAAATCGAGTCAGTGCCAGTGTGCAGATCTGCTCCTTTGCTGGATACCACAGTGGTAAATCTTCCTGTTAGTGGTGAGAGAGGAGGTGTTAGCCAATAGTGGTGTTAGCCAACACCCTGGAGACTGATTTAGCAAGAGGGGAGTCAGAGTGTGGCTGCCTAGTCCAAAGGTTTTGGAAAAGTTGTTAATCTGGCTGGCTCTTAAAAGTCTATACTATATAGGGGTGGCTGGTGAGAAGCATGGAAAGAAAGGCCCTGTAGTCCAAGCTTATAGAGCTCTGAAGAACACTTGTGATTACATGCAGCTGTTCTTTGTTCCTTTAGTTCTGACATTTTCTCAGTTTATACCTGCTGGTGTGTCTTGTGCTAAAACACCTCAGAGTAGCAAAATTGGAACAGAGGTTTAAACTTAAAGCATTTGTGGGGGGAGAGAGGTCCAAGCAGTAGACCCAGTGCATTTAAACAGAAGAGTATCTGAGCCTGAATGTGTCTCTCTCTTTCCCAACTGTCCATATGGTTAATAAAAAATACTATCTCCCCTTACAAGCCTTGCCCCTCTGATGCAGCTGTTACTATTTAGTAACTTCCTCAACAGTGGACTTAAGAGCATTTTCCTGGTCCCTGGTGCCCCATAATGAGCTATGAAACATTGCTTCTGCATGATCTTTCATGCAGCATGGAAGATTTCTCAATTGAGAAATCATCCCATTTAGCAAAGAAGCGGCAGATGGGACAATGCTGTTCAGAAGAGGTCCTCTTTGCCCTATAGAGCTGATGGTGGTGCTGTGGCAAGCAGGTTTTATTATACTTATCTATTAACAGGGCATATGACAGCAATAGGTGAGAGCAGAGCTGGTCTAGCATGAGAACTGGCCACAGGGCCGTCATATGGGCTCCAGCGTATGATGGACAAGTTTGCCCAGCACCCTGTGAACAGCGGCCGCTGACACTGAGCTGCTCTCTGCCAGTCTGTGCTGTGATGAGGCATGTTGTCCTGCCAACGTGGAAGAGCCCAGGAATCAGATGGGGAGTTTGATGCAGAAAGCTGAGAGTGGAAGCCCAAGCATTTCTGCATTTAGCGGTTACCACATGGGGTCATGACCACTGCTGCACTGCTAGCTTGTCCCTCGCACAGCTCCCACACCTACCTGCCTAATGGTCTAGTCTGAAAGAGAGGCCTGGATGGAGGACAGCTCTGCTCCCCCTGCCCAGCATCCCGATGGGAACTTTGAATTCAGCCCCCTCTGCCAGGAGCACAGGCAAAGTCCTAACCAAGGGCACAGCAGTAAAAACCCTGCCCTGGGTAATAATGAATCTCAGTTTTGGAGCAGCACCTTGTAGTGGGTTTACATGGCAAGGTTTTGGTAGTGGGTTTGGGGGGGGTTGGCTATGGGGGTGGCTTCTGTGAGAAGTTGCCAGAAACATCCCCTATATCTGATAGAGCCACTGCCAAACAGCTCCAAGGCTGAGCCCATCAACAATGGTGGTAGTGCCTCTGGGATAACATATTTAAGGGGAAAAAGTTAACTATGCAATAGCAACTGCAGCCAGAGAGAAGAGTGAGAATATGCGAGAGAAACAACTCTGCAGGCATCAAGGTCAGTGAAGAAGGAGGAGGTGCTCCAGGTGCTAGAGCAGCAATTCCCCTGCAGCCCATGGAGGTGAACAGTGGAGCAGATATCCACCTGCAGCCCATGGAGGACCCCACACCAGAGCAGGTGGATGCCCAAAGGAGGCTGTGAACTTGTGGTAAGCCCGTGCTGGAGCAGGGTCCTGGCAGGACCTGTGGACCTGTGGAGAGAGGAGCCCATGCTGGAGCAGGTTTGCTGGCAAGACTTGTGACCCTTTGGGGGAACCAATCTGGAGCAGTCTGTTCCTGAAGGACTGCACTCCATGGAAGTGACCCATGCTGGAGCAGTTCATGAACTGCAGCCCATGGGAAGGCCTTGCATTGGAGAAGTTCATGGAAGACTATCTCCTGTGGGAAGGACCTCACGCTGGAGCGGGGAAGCGTGTGTGGAGTCTTACCCATGAGGAGGAAGGAGCAGCAGAGACAACGTATGATGAACTGACTGTAACCCCCATTCCCTGTCCCCCTGTGCTGTTTGGGGGGAGGAGGTAGCAAAATTGGGAGCAGAGCTGAGCCTGGAAAGAAGGAAGAGGTCGGGGAGGAAGGTGTTTTTAAGATTTGGTTTTGTTTCTTATTACCCTTCTCTGATTTGATTGGTAATAAATTAAACTAATTTCCTCAAGATGAGTTTGTTTTGCCTGTGGTGGCAATTGGTGAGTCATTTCTCCCTGTCCTTATCTTGACCCACAAGCCTTTTGTTACATTTTTTCTCCCCTGTCCAGCTGAGAAGGGGAGTGATAGAGCGACTTTGGGCACCTGGCATCCAGCCAGGGTCAACCCACCACACGTCTGTCCAAGAACTGCACATTGAACTGAAATTGTGCAAAAAGATGGTGTTTTGCCCCACCTTCAGCATTAGCGGTGGCCTGGCTGAAGAGTTTGCATGCCTAGGCTGCTGGCCAATGCAGCATTCAGACATGCCTGTCTCTTAGGTGTGGGTGTTAGGGCAACAACTGCTGTGGGAACTGAGGCTGAGACCTGTGGGTGCTGCAGCAGCCAGTACTGTAATGCCTGCATCTTGTGAGCACTTAAAGATTCAAATCCCTCCAGTGCATGGAAGCAGTGAAAAAAGTTGTTTCTAAAAAAATATAATTTAGGATGGTGGTGCATATGGGAACTGGGAGGCCTGCTTCCCCTTCCATGGCAGCCTTTGCAGCTGGAGCTGGGAGGAGCAAGGTCTTGTGCCCCCTCATAGCAGGGCAGGCATTCACACACCTCCTGCCTCCCAGCAGAGTGCCCAAGCACATCGCTCAGCTGCGAGCATAGGCACGTTCCTGGACCTGGCTACGTGGGGTGGTGATAGCGTTGCCAGTGCTGGTGCGCTTTGCAGAAGACTGGGTGAGATAAAGACTCCTGCGGGGGTATCCGTTGGTGTAGACAGAGTTGTCACCCCTCAGAGGGCAAATCACACAACCACCCTGCTGGCCACCCCTGTCTGTAGCTCATGTCCTACCTTCCTATGACAAATGGCTGATTTTGTCCCAGTTTTATTTTTGTTTCCTTTTTGTGGAGAGAGGCTGTCCCCACAGCTCCACCACTGCCACTGTGGCTGCTGACCTGTCTGGGTCAGCTGTAGCAACAAACTCTGCTTTCATGGTGGAGAAAAGCTGCTTTTGAAGCCAAGCCCCAGTTACCCCTGAGGAGATCACCCAGCGCCAAGCACACACGCCACTGCGGGAGCCTGTGCAGAGGCTGGCTGCCCCTGCTCTTCAGGCTAGGTCATCCCTTCCCTGGCAGAAGACGTCGAGCTATTAACCTTTAGGAAAGATTACACATTACTGTCACCATTCCTTCTTGCTTTCTGTGATACTGGTACAAGAAAAAGCTACATCTGTGTAGCGTGTAGCAGTCTTAGCAGCCACTGCCTGTGTGAAGATAAAAGCATCTAAGGCTCCCCCAGCCTCAGCAGGCATGCGTGCGCGCGCGCGTGCATATGTGTGTGTGTGTGTGTTTGTTTCCCTGTGCAGCTGGAGGGAAGCCTGATTTCCAGAGGGAATTAATTTGAGAAAACTGAAAGTCGCTCCACTGCTACCAACTAATATTGGTAATATAAACCAGTTCTTTTTCCTAAAAGGACTGCAAGATGAAACCCTGTAGTGCATCTTTCAAAAGTGGAATAATTTAGACAGCAGTAATTTTACCATCAAGCCTTTGTTGCAGCTCAGCTAACCTCCCAGGCCCTTTCGCTAGCTGCTGCTACTGAGAAAAGATATGTTGCTTTTTTCCAATGTGCAGAAGGATGTACTCATTCTTTGCCAGGACTGACATAACAAGGGATCTATAGTGAAAATATTTACTGTTCCTGAAAGGTGCGTCTTTGAAATTGTCTTTTTCTTTTTTTCTTAAGTAAACTGAAGGAGAGGCAGTTAGAAAAACAGACTTACAGCATCTGCTCATGATATAACTAAAAGTTGCTAGCTCCATTCTCACAGGGGAGCAGGCTTAGGCTGGTCTGTGGCACTGTGGTAAACCGCAGCAGTCCCCAGCTCTCCTGCCCAGTCCTCTGCCAGCTGTTCCTCAAAGTGGCATTACTGCATGTCAGTCAGGAGCAAAGTGGGAAATAAAATCAGTGCTATCGCTGCTATCGCACTGTTGCCATCTCTGGATTTGTTTAACTCAGCTGCAGCTCATCTCTCATTAAATGCCTCCCTGGGGCAAAGCTCAGCCCTGAGCTGTTTTACACAGGCTGCTTGTGATGGACCTGCTAGCTCTGAAAAATACGTCTTCAAAGTCATATTCCCAAAGAGGTTGATGCTGTTACCTGGGAATCAAGGCCTTTGCCCACCCACCTGCTGCCACCCACTCCTGACCACTGGCTGCTAAGCTGTTGGGGATGAGCCCCCGTGCGCCATCCTGATGAGGCAAATGGCCAGCAATAAGTTCAGCAGCCTCAGATGGTGTCCTGCATGACTGAAAGAACACGTCCCAGCTGCTCTGAGACCTCATGATCTGGAGGAGCCTTCTGAGCTTATGGCCAAGGTGTTGGCCAGACCTAATGGTAGAGATAAAGAAAAAGTAAAAGAAAAAAGAAGAGACTGACACTTCACATTTGACCAAAAACTCAGGCTTGATCAGCCCACCAATCATGCTATTTCTAACCACATGCAAAGCACCCAAGAGGGCTTGGTATTTCCGTGTAGCAGTGCTGTAAAGTCTCCTGACGACCCATGGAAAATGTCTGCCTTCTTCCTCAGTGACTGCTGATACCCCAATAAAGTGAGGAAAATGCTGCCTTTTTTTTCCCCCAAAACCCAGAGAAAATAGTCACATTTTATGTTGGAAATATCTTTGTGTTTCCATATACGTTGTATTCATGTGAAGTAAAAGAGAACTAATGAAGGCTTGGTTTTCTTCTTGAACTTGAATCAAAAACACTTCTAGAAAAGTAAGAGGGTTTAATGGCATTTTTCTGGCAGGGAGTGAAATTGGATCCTTAAAGTAAGGAGAGAATTAGAGCTCCCATGTTGCATTTAAGCTGTCTGGCTTGGTGGTTAGTCCATACAGAGAACAGAAAGTTATGCAAAATGATTATATGCAGTATAGAAAGAGGATAAAGTGGCAATGCCACTGCTGGTTCAAACCCACTGCAGCAGGTGCCACTGCATTTGGTAGGACCCTTGAGTGTGCAGCTGGGGCTGCATTGAGGGTACCTGCAGCTTGCAGCTGGGTAGCTCATCTCCCTCAAAGGGAGAACCACTCAGGCAGTGGAGCCCAAATGATCTCAGGGGCTCAGTCAGATGTCAGGTGCTGGGCCCTGCCAAGACATAGACCTGTGAGAAGCGGAGATCCAATGCCTGAAGTACTTAGGAAATAAGGGTTCTCATCGTGTTAGGTTAGGGGGCAATTGGCAGCGGGATTTTGAGATTTCCTTGTGGATCTTCGTTTTTTAAGTACCACTGTTTTCTGGCATGTACATAGGACATACAGAGGATACAGCCAAGTTCACCAATTGCCCAGCAGGCCAGTCAGAAAAGTACCAGTAGGTGCAACCAGGATGCGAAACATTCACCTTCTTCACCAACATAAGCAAAGTTTTAATTTTCACTGATGAAAGATTACCTGAGCAAGCAAAAAAGAGGTCACAGGCAGGGAAACTTGGGTGAAAGTTGCCCCACACATGACCAAGAATTTTGTCAGCTTCTTAAAAGGGACTGGGTGTGCCCTACACCACCCAGAGGTTGTCTGTGCCAGGGCTATGGTACCCATCCAGGTTGGGCCAGGCAAGGTGGCTGTGCCTGGGAAAGGTCTGGTCAGAACATAACCTTGGAGTGATGTTGTGGCATGCAGCAACAGAAGGTTGCTTTTTATTTACTAAATGCTGTACTTCGTGCCAGCTTTGACACTTGTCCCACCTCCATAGTGGTTCAGTGGATGCCCTAGGTTCATCACTGTGGTGTAGCACATCACCCCATGCTCCAAGCAAGGGAGAAAATGCCTGTTGTTAAGAGGTACCAGGGGCTTCCCTTATAAGAAGAAAAAAAGAAAGGAAAAAAAAAAAACCAACCCAACATCTGAACAGGCATTTACTAGGTGAAGGAAGAGGCTTAACAGACTTAAGCTGGGCTGTCTTCAGAGAGTTTTCAAAAGCTCACTGCAAACACTTCTGCTTCAAAGCTTATGCTCCTTTATCTGTGAGAAGCTAAACACTGGCTAATTCTTTAATTAGCTCCCAACAAGATGTTTTTTCTCTGTAGCCAAGGCTTGCAACAGGATAATTATGTCTTTAGTTTAAAAACAATTGTCAATACAGAAAGTTTTTTTGATTTCTCTTTCTTCAAATGCTTTATTTCTCCTTCTACTAAGCTCCCACTCTGCTGGTCCTCACCTGCAACATCTTTCCTTGATTTGGGAAAGGCTGATGATTACTTTATTTTTAGCTCCCTGCTCTGCAGTCCCAATATATGGATGTGACAGGGCTGGAGCCAAGCCGGTGATGTGATCTGTGGTGCAAGCACATGAACGCAGTGCTCGGGTTGTGAATCCTTCCCAGGGCCAGTGAGATGGAGGACTTTGAACCACCATCAGTTGAGCAGCTCAGCTTACTAAACTGTAATAACTAATTAGCATACACGTGATCCTGGGTGCCCAAGTGCTATACTGCATGCCAGAGACCTACATTTGGTGCTTCCCAGCCTCCTGCCTACCACGAGTTGTCTACGTTTATTTTAGCAAAGTTCCCAGAGCACCAGCAGATCTCCTTCTAGTTGGTCAAGAGTGCCTTAGTCTTGGCAGTGCTGAGCAGACATGAATCTTCTGGGCCTGGGTCCCATGTGTACCATAGCAGGAGGGAGAGAAGCTGCTCCCTCTGCCCTTCTCTGGTTGCCAGCTATCAGTGCATGGAGGCAGGATGACAAAGGTCTTACACCAGGCTTACCCAAGGAGATTCAAACTGGCTTCATTTCACCCACCAGGAGAAGATCCTGACTATTAGGCTAGACAGCGTGTTCTTGTGTTGAGGGAGTGTGACCTTTCTGGTTAACCCACGGAAGCTGTTCCATTTCAGAGGGAATAAATACATCTTTGTGGATTCAAGAGGGAATTTAGCTAAACAACTGGCATACTGTGGCTCAGCTGTCTTCAAGAAAGATGTGGAAGAATGTGTTCTCCTATCAGTCCACTGGAAAAAAATGAGTATGACCAGAGACCTAGAAAACATGACCTGTGAGAACAAGCTAAAAGACCTGGGATTATTTCTTCAAGGGATAAGAAGAGTGGGGAGAGGAGTGAAGGAAGAAGTAAAAGCACAAAAAGAGTCCTAAAATGCAGGAAAGTTTACTGCAAAGAATAAGGAAGTAGTTTGTTCTCTACACCTGTGACAGATAACACACAAATAATGGGGTAAAATCACAACAAAGAAATTGCCAGTTAGCTGTTAGGATGAGTTTTCTTATGGCTCAGACACTGAACCACTGGAGTGCCTGAAGTAGTTGTGGAGATGGCCAGCCAGGAGGGATGTAGGTAGAAGTGATTTTTTTCTTGGAGCAATGAGTAGGGACTGACCAGACTAGATGACATGTCATGTGTCATGGTAATGTAAGCATAATTTTGGAGCCTAAGAGGTCGAGGTACTTCACGCAACGGAAGAGGTTTGTGGTTGTCCTGTTCCAGTGAAGAGTTATGGGGACCGCTAACACTCACTGGTGCAGAACTGGGCCAGGGCTGCCCTTCCTGAGAGGTGAAATTTAGCCCAACATGCTGTGAGCAGGTATTCTCCCCTGCCGCCTCCTTTCTGGCCTGATACACTTGCAGGTACCCACGCTGCATGCACCATGCAGCAGGTTGGCCACGGCGACCGTGTGCCCCAGGAGGACTCTGCAGCCTGGCACTGCACCTCTTGTCTTCCTGCGCAAAAGGCACTGAACTCGTTTTCCACAGCAACCAGGTATTGGTAGTTCTTTTTGTACCTGCTCCTTTTTGGAGAGTTCATATGGGTTACGTTTATCCCGTGATGCTGAAACCTTTTGATCAAGTGCCTAAGGCTGTGGATTCTCCTCCTCTTTTTCCCATCTCAAATTCAGGAACTGAAGTTCTGAGCCTGATGACCCTTTGGATCTAGCTTCAAGGTAGAGCTGAGAACAGACTTAGAGCTGGGAGCACATCCTGCTTTCCCCCTCTATCCAGAGCAGCCATGCAGCTGGTTGGGCTCTCTGTTTACTAGGTAATGTTGAGTTATAGGTCATCTTCAATCATTCGTTACAAATGGAAATAATATGGGGGACAAAAAAAGGGAATGATGAAGAAATATACAGTGGGATATCAGAAGTTAGCCTTTGGGAGCATAATGTCTTGATTAAAGAGAATGTGCATGCGTCCATCCAAAAGTCAACATTTTCTACCTCCGTTGAACATTTTTCTCCCCTTTGCAAAGCTGTGTTGATTTCTGAGTATACTGTAAGAAAATTCTCAGTTGAGTCATTAATTCTTTCAACACGTCTGAAAGAACTTGAGTTAACTAATGTGATCATAAATTCAAGCATTTAGAATATCAGTACTTGAGCCTAGATGTGTTTATTATTATTAAATACCATGGGTAGTTCTTGCACACATTCTTTCACTTTTAAAACTGGCAGTCCATCAAAATTTTATATAATGTTGGGACCTATAGTATTCTTGATGCTATAAATATCGTAATATCATAAGCCAAACCTTTCCCCCCCTTATTGTTAGTGTATTTCCTTTGCTTAGTCTCTATGAATGTGCCCAGGGAGCACATGAAAATTGTAGGAGTCTCAGCTTCCTTTCATTCCACTTGTCAGCAAATCACGGCCAGAAGATGTAGACAAGGCCATTTTGGAGGAGGTGGGGGCTTCCCCAGCCTCTGCAGGTCCTCTCCAAGCTGGATGGTCCCTGCTGCCATGCCTTCTGGATAGAGCACCCATGCCAGCACCCTGACCAGCATCACCTTGTGCAGCAGGCACAAAGGGCAAGGGAATAGCTAGGAGATTTCTCCCCTGCAGTCTTAAAACTCAAACAATACCTCCATTTGCTCTGTCATCTGCTGATCTCAAGGACATTGTGCTATTAAATGTGTGCTCTGTCTTCTGAGAGGTAGGGAATAGGTAAATGCAGGTGCCTTTTGCATTGTTCCTGTTCTCCCTGAGCCTACAGTGGTCTGGGCTGGACAGCACACCTCTAGGCTGTTGCAGCACATGAACCTCACCTACATTGTCTGTGGATTGCTTTGCTACCCAGAATCTGCCCATGGCAGTGAACAGAGACCCAGGAGCATCCCCATTCTCAGCACCACCCCATGGACGCTGCATGACTTTGGGCTGCTTTTCCCAGAGCTATCCTGCCTACCCCTTGATAGACTTGGGCTGACGTGTCACTGCAGGGACATGTGGCAGAACAGGACACCACAAATTGCACATATGGGCCCAATGCCAGTGAGTTTGCACATCCTGCAATTTGCGAAATTATTGCCATTCATTGACATTATTGTCAGGTTTAGCACGAGGCCCAGAGCTGAGCAGGTGGGGACACTGAGTGATCTGTGCTTGAAGAATGACTCTAGCAGATCAAACTTAAACTGCAAGTAAGAGCCATAGCATGGCTGTTGTTTGGACACCATGCAAGACTACAGCTTGAATGCCATTCGGATGTGTACCTGCAGTACCTTGCAGACACTTGCAATGGAGAACCTTGCACAGTCATAGCCATCTACCCTGTCTTTACAGAGTTCTGCAAGCAGCTAGTCAACACTTTCCTTCACAGTTCTGGTTGCACATTGGAAGAAATTGTTTTTCTGCCAGTATTTAAGATGAGCTTGCTGTACAAGGTTGCTCCGTGATGTCTCTGTGGCATATGAAAGTATCCTATTAGAAATGTCTTGGGACCTAAAGCACCATGCTCTTGTAAACTATTTAGCATGACTTCTGGACAGAAAGTAGTGGCAAAGACATTAAAAAAATTTTATTTTTATTCTCTGCAGTAATTAATTGCATGTATCAGGGCCTACACTTGCCTTTTCAAGTATCAGAAGAAAAATTATGAGAAAGGTTCAATAAATCAAACATGGAAGTGTTGCCACCAAGTGGTACAAGCTGTGTTAGGCAATGGCTCATAATTTATAGATCACAGTGATGTATCTGAGACACCCTGATGTATTTATAAAAAGATTCTTTTTTTATTTCGTTTAGGTATCTTTTTCTTTTTGTAATACATTTTACTTCCCGTGGTGTTAAATGATCATAGTAGCACCCATCTCCATGCAGTCATGGGGTGTATTACATTCCTCTTTCGGCTTCTTCTGGAGCTGCAGGCAGCAGAGAGGCAAATATGAAGGGTCTTCTGGGTGTATGGGACTGTTCAGGCTGTCTTTGACACAGTCCCCTGTCTTGTTAGGATGTGGCATAACCCTCCTTCCACAATCTCACTTGTGAGTGGAGAGAGTAGCCTCGCAGCGGAAAGTGCCCCCCCCCCCGCCCGTGACGACTGGCTGAGGAATGTCCCAGCCTGCTCCTGTCATTGCCAGCACAGCCCCTTCTGAGTGACTGTGATCCTTTTGAAATCAGCTGCAAATTTATGTTTTTTAATGGCACTTACGTGTGTGCTAAGGTGTTTTGTTTTTCAGCCAAAGTACTAAGTATGCTGTATTTTAGCCACGTACTTTTATTTACTGTGCAGGAGCTGAATAATGCCCTTTGCTTCCCTGTCCTTTAGAAAGACTAGGTTAAAAAAAAAAAGATTTTTTGTGGAGACAAGACTGTGGCGCTTCTTTATTATTTATATTGTGAGGCACACAACATTGTTCTTGAGAGGCGCCTGTCCCATGGGGACAGGGCTCCCCAGAACTGCTCCAAGCACGAGGCAGTAGCAGGCAAAGTGAGGGATATAGAGACTAGTGCACATGCACATGCACGTGCAGGACTCATACCCCTCTGCCTCCCATGCAGTGTGGCTGCCAGGACCATCAAAACCACCAGCTGAACCATCCTTTTCCTTTGGTGGGTGGAAAGGGGCAGGTGGTGCAGGAGCCTGGAGAACTGAAGTCATGGTGGGCCCTTATATGGCAATGGCAGTGCAATGCTGGGATAAGTTGAACACCTGGAATAGGAGCCCAACAGGAAAGATTTAGGTCAAAAAGATGCTTTTTCAAAGCTGATATCTTTTCTCAGCAGACACCACTTCTTAGCTTTCTTTCAACAACCTCTCCCTTTCTCTCCGTCTTTGGATAATTGCCTTTTGTTTCTTTGAGTGAAAGCCTGAAGTATTACTTTTTTTTTTTTTTTTTTTTTTTGCATTGTCAGTGTTGCCACCATTATCTTCAGACCAAGCAAATGATGGCAAAAGGCAGAAGCAGTCACCAAGCTCCTTTTATCCCAGATTTAGTCTCCTTTAAATACAAATCACAGTAGAGGAGTTAAATTAATGCAGCTGATCTCCTGAAAGGAACCACTAGAAGGGAATCAGCGAATGTATGTGTTAGTGTAACCTGACAGGAGAAAAGGTTACTAAAAATTTTGCCGCTTAACTTCCAAAGCTTTTACAAGTGTGAGTGTGAATACATTTCAATTTTATTTTTTCACATTATAAAAAGAAAGAAAATAAAGGGGGATGTTAACCTGAATAATACCTAGCATTGTTACCCAGAGGGAAAAGATTATAATTAGGATATCAGATCTATTTAAAAGATGTCTTATCAGGAGCAGTGGAACTTATCTGTCTTATGTTCTACTCTATTATACAGAGTCAGTTTAACTTGACCATTTATGAACAGCTAATTCTTTTCCAATATGATGACTGCTCTTTAGACACCACATTTGCACATGGTTCTTCCAGTTCTTACTTTTACTGCTACTCCTTTGAAAAAATAATTAACACAGA
This sequence comes from Leptosomus discolor, assembly GCF_034619465.1. Lineage (NCBI taxonomy): Eukaryota > Metazoa > Chordata > Aves > Leptosomiformes > Leptosomidae > Leptosomus > Leptosomus discolor. The sequence goes on from NC_141393.1 coordinate 29,643,898, forward strand.
TAAATCAAGCAGACAATTTGATATAATAAATTCACTAGCAGATAAAGTAATTATTTTGAAAATTATTATAGCAAAATTAGGTTTTCTTTATTTTCCGGTGAGGTTTTGCAGGTGGAAGAGGCCAAATCTTTATGATGCAGTGGTTCATACATGATTATATTTGTTGGATTTCTGTATGTTTGTAAGCAGAATACATACTTTTTTTTTTTTTTCCTCTTTATTAAGTTCTTTCTCTTACTGAAGAGATAGAAACATAAATAGAAAATGTCATAAAACCATGTTAACAAAGAATAGTTTCAAGAAGGTATTTGACAACTATTTAGAACCCTCTTATTTTTATTGAAATTTTATAAGGGCCAGGAAGCTTTCTAGTTGTTTCTACTTTTGCTTATGTGCTTAACAGTGGCTGCACTGAAGGTGTTAAATCTCTAGCAAATACTGTGCTATATGTCTTTGACAAAAACAGAAATAAAACCCAAAAGAAAAGCAAAGAAAACCCAAAAACCTGAAGTATGTTTGGTTGAGCAGAGTGTGTACGTGGTAGACCAGATATTATAGGGCTACAGTGGGGCGAGAACAAACTAGGAGTAATTGACCCAAATTAAAATGGCTGTGAGCAATAGGCAACCCAGCAGCAACAAAGACATGTCCTGGTTATCTCCTAGGCGGTAGGTGACAGATGAGGCCTGCAGTGTGCCTTGCGACATGCTTGTCATTTTCGGAGGTGCATCCTGGTCCTGCTGGACACTGGGAGCAGATGCACAGAATCCATGGGGGATGAGGAGGTGGAGGATTGCGTTTGCCACTGCTGACTTAAACGGTGACTGACTTAGGTAAATAGTCTTCTAGGATAACCTTTCCAGGTGTCTGGAGATGACACTTCCAGAGCACAACCCATGTCTTGCCTGGCTTGAATGACCGTCAGAGGTGCCAGCTGCTCACTTAGATCAGACAGACAAGCCTTATGTTAATGCACAAGCCCCCTTCTACCACTGCCTGTGGTTTGCTTGTTTTACAGAACTGCAAGGATTAAACTTTGGTAATGGTTTAATGGGCCCCAATGGGATCAAACAGGAGAGGCGCCTGAGGACTTGAGGAAAGCCAACATCACTCCAATCTTGAAAAAGGGCAAGAAGCAGGACCCAGGAAACTACAGGCCAGTCAGCCCCACCTCCATCCCTGGAAAGGTGATGGAACAGCTCATTCTGGATGTCATCTCTAAGCATGTGGAGGAAAAGAAGGTTATCAGCAGTAGCCAAGTTCCAGTAGTTAGCAACTTCAAAGTCCTACTTGGAGGGATACCACAGGCTAGGGTTCTAGAAGGTAGGGGGACCCAAGAGAGCTGGTTGCTATTCAAGCACCACTTCCTCCAAGCCCAGTGAGGAAGAAACTGAGCAAAGGAGGCAGAAGGCCTGCTTGGATGAGCAAGGAGCTCCTGGAAACACTCAAAGGGAAGAAGGAAGTTTACAACATGTGGAAAAAGGGACTGGCCACTTGGGAGGAATATAGAAATACTGTCAGAGTATGCAGGGATGCAAAGAGGAAGGCTGGCTAGGGATGTCAAAGACAATAAGAAGGGATTCTTCAAATCCATCAGTAGCAAAAGGAAGAGCAGAGAAAATGTGAGGCCCCTGCTGAACGAGATGGTTGCCCTGGTGACTGAGGATACAGAGAAGGCAGAGTAACTGAATGCCTTCTTTGCCTCAGTCTTTGCTGCTAAGGTTTGTCTTCAGGAATCTCAGACCTTGGAAGTAGGAGAGGAAGTCTGGAGGAAGGAAGACTGCCCCTTGGTCGAGGAGGACTGGGTTAGGGATCTCTTAGCTGGACTGGACACTCAAAAATCCATGGACCCCAATGGGATGCACCCGTGAGTGCTGAGGGAGCTGGCAGACGTTATTCTAAGACACTCCCCATCATCTTTGACAGGTCATGGAGGATAGGAGAGGTGCTTGAGGACTGGAGGAAAGCCAACGTCACTCCAGTCTTCAAAAAGGGCAAGAAGGAGGATCCAGGGAACAGCAGATCAGTCAGCCTCATCTCCATCCCTGGAAAGGTTATGGAACAGCTAATTCTGGCTGTTATCTCTAAACAGGTGGAGGAAAAGAGGATTATCAGGAGTAGTCAGCATGGATTCACCAAGGGGAAATTGTGCCTGACCAACCTGATAGCCTTCTATGATGGCATGACTGGCTGGGTGGATGAGGGGAAAGCAGTGGATGTTGTCTACACTGACTTTAGCAAAGCTTTTGATGCTGTCTCCCACAACAGTAGTTCCCAGTTGGGAACTGCTGGAGAGGGTCCAGCGCAGGGCTATGAAGATGATAAGGGGACTGCACAATCTCCCCTATGAGGGAAGCCTGAGAGACTTGGGTCTGTTTAGCCTGGAGAAGGGTGACAGGGGATCTTATCAACACTTACAAATATCTAAAGGGTGGGTGCCTAGAGGATGGTGTCCAGTGACAGGACAAGGGGCAATGGACATAAACTGGAGTGCAGGAAGTTCCACCTGAACATGAGGACAAACTTCTTGCCTTTGGGGGTGACGAAGCACTTGAACAGGCTGCCCAGGGAGGTTGTGGAGTCTCCTTCCCTGGAGACACTCAAAACCCGCCTGGATAAGGTCCTGTGCACCTGGCTGTAGGCGAATCTGCTTTAGCAGGAGTGATTGGACTAGGTGATCTCCAGAGGTCCCTTCCAACTGCTATTGTTCTGTGATTCTGTAATGACCTCTGAGGAGCAGCACAGGGAAAGTTTCTGGACCTGAATATTTCACTTTATTTATTTGTTTATTTTGCAGGCATTTTTGAAGGAAGGGGAAAATTATCATGGGGCATTAAAGCTGAAATACCCGAATTCCCCTCTTTTTTGGTATGTTAGAAAAGGCTTAAACATTTAAATAATTGAGCTATATGGCTAATCTACTGTCAGCCCTGAACTTTAAATGAGTTAAAAATATGTTAAAGGATTATAAAATAATTGTCATATTAGAATTACAGGGCATGAACATCAGCACAAAGAGACCTTTCCGCAAGCTACTCATACACACTCATTGAACATGCGTGCATAGGATAACCCCCTTTCTGCATACCCAATTTCACTGCTGTGGCACCTTCCCCTGCCACAGCCCCGGGACAGCACACAGCGGGAAAGGACGCAGAACTGCTGCTAGTTTTCAAAGATATCTCAAGAACTTGTATTTGGAGGAAGAAATGGCCGACGTTCATATGTTTCTGAGCTTTTCGTTTTTTTCTTCCCCTATATTAATTGCTTTAGGAAACGTCTCAACTTGAAGTCCCCTACCCAGAAATCTCTTTTTCTTACTTTCTCCACTATCTGTCTATGTTGTGATCTAAAAAAAATCTTCAGGGTTTGCTACTAATTAGCTGTGGCAGTGGCCCAGTCACAGGGCTGCTTCTCCAGCAATGGCTACTGGCATGGGCTGACCTCATAATTTTCCAGATGCAATGTTTCTTTGGTTCATGCAGAAAACCCCCAAACAGCACAAATATAACTGCAATGCACTGTAGCTTTTCAGTAGAGAGCTATGAAAACCTTCCTAATCCACATTTAATGCCCCGCCAGAAACCGAGGCCTTTCTGCTCACAATTTGTCATTGCTGCTGTTGCTGTCTTTTTGCCCCGCTGTATGACTCCCCCTATGTCTCCTTGCTTGCCTGTGCCCATGTGGCAAGGGGCTGACAGGTGCCTAGAAATGCTGGGGCTCGCCTTTAAGCACATTTCAGCTGCTCATCTATCATCACAGGAACTGGGGACCTTGTAACGGACTCCAGGTGTATCCACTGCAGCTGGGTCAGGCTTTGAAACGCTTGTGCTGTGGCACAGGGACTCACTGGAGAAGAGCTATCGATTTCAGTGGGACTGCTCCTGGGAATGACTGCTCTGTGAGGAATAGAGGCATTTTGCCTTCCTCCAGGACAATATGGATAAAGTCTTTTTTCTGAACAAAAAGGAAAGTCTGGGTGCAGACCCACTTGGGTGCAATTGGGAAGCAGGGGATGGAGGTGTCAGAGCATGACCAGGAGGCACATTTTCCTCCTTGCTCCATCCCCAAGGAGTCCCACAGCTTCACAGAATCTCACTAGAGCTGTGGCCAAGGAGGTGGTAGAAGGACGGTGGCTGTCTAATGAAGATGTTTTTTCTCCCCACTCTTGTCCTAGTCTCCAGAGCAGTGGGGCCCAGGTGCCCGGTGCCTCATATGGTTCACGTATATAAGCTTTCATTTGATCGCTGAGTGCCTTTGATGGGTTGTAACCAGGACATGGCACTTGCCTGTGCACAGGGACACAACTTATGTGCCAGTCCAACAAGGGATGCAATGGGAGACTGGGTCTATGCAGCATGTGGGGACACAAGGGCTACTGTATGGAGATAAATTAGATGTAGATAAAATGATTAAATGTAGATTAAATGTAGACAAATTAGTATGTAAATAAAGTAGGAGAAATGTTTCCTCTGTTTAAAGGCCAAATGTGATGCAAAGATGCTGGACTGGGCAGTGGAACGGGGCCCATTTATATTGCCTACATATATGAATCTCTGTGTTTTTCCTCAGAGGTAATTTTGACATTACAAAGACTATAAATAGAGTATCCAGAGCAGAAAAGTACAGGAAGGAAGATGAAACCTCTAATAAATTATGTATCTTAAAAGGATTTTAGTAGAAGGAGGAAAAATGTACCTCCAACACAGAAACGTTTAAAAGAAGCTTGTACTTAATATTATAAATTCACACAAGAAAAAAAGGTTTTTACTACTTCTCTCAGTGTGGGAATACACAAAGGTTTTGGTACTTCATGCTTAAGTGGGGAAAAGGCTGATACTGCCCTTGCCATATTGTGATTAAAAAAATCATGCTGTTAAAATGGTATTACATGGGACTCCTTCTTTCTTGCAGCCACAGATTTCAGAGGAATTGCTTCTCATTCAGCTTGTCCAAAGGTTTGACTACTGAGAACCTAGCACTAAACTTAAACAAAAAGTTTTATTTCACTTATAACAAAATACAGCAGTCTTGTCTCAAACGCCTACTGCTGTGAGTTGACAAATCAGGGACGACAGGTCCGATTTTGTGTGGGGGAAGCCAGGGGATGTTTCAGATACAGTATGATCTGGCTTGCTGTGAGTTGTGGCAACCCAGATTCCTCACATGTGATGCCAGAGATGGCAAACACCTCTCCAAGAGAGCAAAGTATTTGGGTTGTCACTTGCTAGGGACCGGGGGCTGTCCTGCAGAGAGCTCCCCACTGGCCCACCCTGCTCAAATAGTCCTCCCTCAGGCAGCTGCTGTTGGAAACAGGCCCTGTTGCTACCCGATGGCTTTGCACATGATCTGTGAAAGAAAGCTGCTTGCCTGGCGGTTTTGCTGGTGGACTGTGGAGAAATGGACCCAAATTTGAATGGGAGGTGCAATAGCATGAAGAAAAAATTGCATTTTCCAGCCCTCAGCCCAGTGCTTCAAAACTCTCCTGCTTCCCTTTCTAGTAAACATGAAGAAAAAAAGACATGCAATATAAATTCACATGCACACAGAGCAAAGGATCATGCAGTTTTTACAGTCAAATTTGAAGATGAATTAGTCTTTGAGATACCGTCTGTTTAAGGATTATGTTGTTAATAACCTAAATTTGACACACATTTTTTTCCCCCTTCAGTCACTACCTGCAAGGCCTCTCTGAAAATTATCTCTTATGAAGCTGTGTCATTAATAGCTTCCTGCGAGGTTTCTTTTGGAAGCGGCAGAAAGGTAAATAAAAATGAATTAATACAGCATTTGGGGTTTGTAGGCAAAATATGCAAATATCTTACTGACAAAGCCTTAGTAGCATTAAAGGCTTTCAGATCCTATCCTCAGAGGCTCTGCTTGTGGAATCAGAAGCCTTCAGGCAACCTTTAACTTAGTTTATGTGTAATACACACACACACACGCAAGCACACACACTCTCTCTCTCTCCCTCTCTCTCTCTCTTCCTAATGTCCTCTTGGACCAATTCCCTCTGGTGCACTTTTCAGCTTCACAGTTCATGAATTTTATTTTCAATCAATAAATAAACCTATTATCAAGCTTTGTATTCTGATCATATATTGTCATTTCTCATAAACCATTTCACTGTATGGGTCAGCTTCACTGAGCACGTGCCACTCACCTTTATGTCTCAGCAGAGGGCTGTCAGGTATACAGATCAGATGTGAATGAAGATCTATCAGATTTCAGTTCTGACTAATAATTATGAATAAGCCTGTGTAACAATTCATTTAATAACAACAACAACAACAACAACAGCAACAACATATTGAGATAGTGATAAACATTTTGGTACTCTTTGAGACCAGATCTGTGACATTTTCTTATAATATGGAGCAGAGGATTGCCTTGAATTCCCCAGACCCACCCATATCACCAAAGAAAATGTTATTTCTGATGTGTAACATCACAGTATTTTCTGATAAATAGACATTTTAGACAACCAAAGAAAAGCTCCTGGCATGCCCCTTACAAGGTTTTTGAGTTCCCACTGTAGGAAATTCAAAAGGGAATAATTTTAAGAGCCAGTGACCCACCATGATGAACCCCTTCTAGTTGCTCATGTAGATTTCTTGATGTAGCGTTAGTTGGGGCATGGTGTGAAAGCGCAGGCCACCTTCATGGTGATCAGTCCTTGGACAGTTACTGATTTGTGCCTTGAATTTTATCTGTCAGCCCAGACAGAGTATTAAATGCTGGTGTCATATGCAGTTATCAAATGATAGCATTACAAGGTCAACTGACAAATCATATTCCAAAATGAAGCCTCCAAATTACCTGCTTTGCTAACCTCTGACAGTGTGTAATCCTGTACACAAATGAAAAAATGAGTCTATCAGTGACCAAAAAGGGTAGAAGCAAGCACAGGGTCAAAGAAGTTGGAAATAAACGTTCCCAGTTAAGCACACTTCCATAAGCAGAGTAAAATCCAGCAATACTTTGAACTTGAGGCGTTTGTGACTTCTCACTGTTAACGGGGACGTGTGGACTCCAGGGAGACATTCTTCTGTCTGCAGCAGCGGCTCAGTTACCGAGAGTCTCTATGAGGAAGGAAGGTTTGTGTTCGTCATCTAAGTCAGGATCTAGGATACTGTGGTGACTTAATTTAGCGGGAAAAACATCTCTTGTCTGTATTGGAAGATGAATTTAAGTAATGCGAATAAATGCATAGCCAGGTGACAAAGCCTGTTTATAATTGCAGCACCACGAAGTCGAAGCTGTGCGTGTTTGAGACAATGTACACCTCGGCACCATGCCAACAAAGCAATGGAAGAGTTTCTGAGTTTTGTGTTCTCTTTCTTGAGTCTGGTATTAAGCCACTGGTGAAGTTAACATTTGTGAGGTTTGGGAAAATTTTTTTCATTGTGTGATTTCCAGTCATATGAATTTTAATATTCTAAGCAACTTGATTTTAATTTAGATGGCCTGAAGTGTCTTCAGAAATTCTGTACTGTGCCCACACCCAGCTGTCAGTATATCCCTGACCCTGCCAGCCAGGAATGACACAGAGAAGGGACAGTGTGCAGAGCATGATGGCCGACAGGGAGGCAGGCTTGCGGTGGAGTCCTGTGTCCCATGTTGCCCTGCCATGACTCTGCTGCACGGTGCTCAAGCCGTCTGGCTGATGTGAGTCCCTGTGTACCGTGGGGAGCCAGTTCGGTTTTAGTGTATGGAGGTGTTCGAGCTGTGAACCAAAGAAGCAGAGAAGGCAGATGCCCTGCAGACACTTAATACTGAAGTTAAAGGACATCTCCTATCTCAGTTCCCACCCTCTCCTCCCATGGATGCTTTCTCTGAAGTGCACTGCTGATCCCTGTAAGTACAACCCACCTGCATCAGGAGAACATGGAGCCAACATAATAAAGAAAAATACTTTTGACCCATTACAAGACTTCACTATTTGCTCACAATAATATGCAAGAAATCATAGGCAGAAACTTATAGTCATGACAAATAATTTTGCTGCTGGTTTTGTTTCACATTTTTGTTCACTTTTTATTTTTCTTAATTTGTGCAATCCTTAACTTTAAAAGTGCACAATTATAGAGCAGATTTCTTACTAGCATCAGCAAGGTTACTGCTTCAATGGGGTCTTATGATCAGAAGGGATGGTTACCATCATCTGATCTGTCACCCATGATCAGATTTGTTCAGAAAAATATCTGTACAATTTCTACTTGAAGGGATGGTATGTAACTTGCTGTCTGATGGAACTCTTTAGGTGTATGCCTACTCAACAGCTGATTCCTTAAAGATGTTTGGTAACTTGGTTGTATGTATAACTTTATATCATGCACTTGATATCAAACCATATTTCTTCGACTGTGGGACTCTATGTAGCTGTGATGTATCTTAATGCCAATGACAAGACTACATGTTTTAGCTGCAGATACTAGCAATGTGATAACTCTAGCAAATTGATTTTTTTCTTTTATTTTGCTTTTCTGCTTTTTTATTTGCCCAAGAAATACATGATAGTTTAACTTCTGCTTCAGAACTCTTTCCTCATAAAACACATGAGAAATCTTTTCTTCCAAACAGGGAAGACATGCTTCAACTATTTCTTTATACCATTATAACCCTTATCTTTAAGTTATGTTTCTCTGTATTGACCTACTGTTTTTACAAGTTATTTTTCTGAGCATGTCTGTACTGGCTGTTACAGGGTCAAGGCCTTGAAAGCAAGCCAAACTGATTTGGGGGCCTCTTTCCTTTGTTTCAGTGGATGTTTGCCAGAATATCTAGGTCCTGCAGCAGCACTGACTGTGCTGAACCCTCCCAGAACAACATCCCTCCCACTGTACAGGGACTACCACTTTTCTGATTTGAAGGCGCAAGTGAACCATACATATGATATAGGATACAAGCAATAAGCCTCCAGAGGTGCAGATTAGAAGGCTCCCCATGTGCACTTTGGGTGTGCTGTGAGGCAGGAGGCCAAAGGTTAGTTTCCCAAGGGATGTCTTGACCTCCTCTGGAATGTCACTGTGCTTGATGCATATGTTGTTGAACAAGCTCAAGACAAACTGTTTGGATCAATTATTTTCCCCGACCCAAACCAAAGAGACCTCAGTTATGCTTACAGCATTGAGGGAGATATTTCCAGTCACAGAGGTAAAAAAGCTAGCAAAATATACCTAGTTTATACCTAAACTGCTGTTAGGATTCACTGCTGAGAGCCTCTTTCCTCAACTTGCTTGTGCAGGCTGCCATCTTCATACGCCTGTAAACAAGAGGCAGTGCACAATTCACTCAGCTGTACCTTGTAGTCCCTGAGCCCACCTCTCACTGTTGTTAATCTCCATGGAAAAAGTTGCTTCTCTGGCATCAGTCAGTAGTAACACATACTCATGGCAGGCTTCAGGGGAAGCAAGATCCCAAATGTCTTAATGGGATATTGGGAAAATTGCTGCAGTTGATGTGGCACCTATGCTCTCCAGCACCTTGGCCAAGATGAGACACTCTCTCGGTATCCTTTGCCTGTGCTTGTACAAGAAACATAAGCCCATGCTGCTTTTTGACATATACCTCAGGCAACGCAGGTACAGCTCTTCTTGGAAGCTATGGGACAATATTCTGTTGAAAATGAGGTTTTTGCAGTGTCTTTGTGATTTTGACTTAACCATAGGTAAATAAAAGCAGAACTCAGTTCTCTCCTCACCCTCAGTGATCACACTCCCTTCTGCAACAGAAACACACTAGGCACATGCAGATAAAAGCTTTTGTTTTCTCCGAAGGAGTTCTGGTTGCGACCCTGGGGAGGGATCTGTCCACTAATAAGTTATTGGCAAATCATCAGACCTGGTACTGTTAACTTCAGTGTATCAGTGATTCCCATCTCTCATCTCCACACGAAGCAACCTTAGGTTGCATTTATATAGCAGGCCCCCTTTGAGTCTGTGTCCTGATTTAATATCAATCTAATATAGATTGGTTAGAGATAGTCAGCATGGATTTACAAAAGGGAGGTCATGCTTAACAATCTTGATTCATTTCTCTGAGGAAGTGACAATGAGAGTGGACAGGGGTGAAGAAGGAGACATAATTTACTTGGACTTGAAAAGGCTCTCAATACAGTGCCACATAACAGATTAATTTATAAGGTTAGCAAGTATGGGACTGATGGTAGAATGCTCGATTGGATATAAAATTGGCTTGGTAACAAGGGCCAGGGAGTGGCAGTAATGGTTATAGATCATGCTGGGGAAGTGCTATGCACCCAGGGGTGTGTATTTGAAGACATTGTGAAACTAAAAACGATGGTCAAAGCCAATAACAAAGGTGGTGGAAAAAAGAGGAAAAATGATGCCATACAGAAAACACAAATGCTACAGCCTCACGGGAAGCAAATGATCATGTCAACATGCAATTGGAAATTTCAGGTAATGCTCAGTGATGAAAATTATCTGTTAGGAACTGAAGGGGGCCAAGCCAGGCCCATCAGCTGCAGGTCTCATAGCAGAACCGAAAATATGCAGAGCACCAAGGACCTTTCCTTTTAAGTGGGAAAGAGAGCAAGAATCAGAGTTTGTTCAAGTGCCAAGGAGCAATAAGAGGGAGGCATGTTCTCAGAAACTGATCTTACCCTGCAAAGTCTAAGCTGTCTGGGTCCTTGCTATGGGGATGAATCACAGCATTTAGGATGTGTTTTCAGCTCAAAAGTAAATCTTTGGAGAATCCTAGTTCTTTGCATTTGCTGTAATCTAAGGAGACTGGACTTCCTGAGCTGAAATCGGCTTTTGCCACTACCCTACAAGGCACTACCTTACACGCTGTAAGAAAGCAGAGAACTGGCTAGAAGAAAGAAATGAAATTTTAAGCAAGTGAGGTACAGGAGAAACTGCAAAGGATGCTAAGAGGGCTCAGAGATTCACAGTACTGAACAGAAATTGGAAACTGGTTTCAGTGAATACTCACCTCCTTACAATGTGCTCCCATCTCTTGGATGATGTTCGAAGGGGGTCTGGGAAAGCTGTAGTGGTGATATTGGTGCTGCCATCAGGTAGCACTGCTGGTAGTTCAAGAAAATACAGGCTTTGATGTCCAGCAGAGTTTCCACCTCAGAGCCCTTTGCTTTCATATTAAAGACCCAGACAGCCAAGCCCACTCTCAAAGAGCATGCATGCAAAGGCAGAGTCTTCCCAGCCCTACCTGTGACTCTGCCTCACTCCCCACCCATTTTAAAGTCTCTGGAAGGATCAGACCATGAAGTTTGGGAAGACTGGGAAAGACTTTTTAATTAAACAAAAAAGAGTTGCTCTCTTTGTGTGTGAGTGGTGTGGTACAGGATTAGAAAGGAAATTTGATGCACTGTACCAATTAGCCTGACTTGTTTGTCTGTGGTTCGTGCTATACACTCTGCTTTGTTATTTGCTTATGAGTATTGGCTCAAAACTTTGGTACTGTTCCTGAAGCCATTAAAGTCATTAGTCAAGCTCTCATTGATTTGAGCAGGACCAAGACTTGAGTCTTTGTGGCTATTCAGAGGACACAGATAAACTTTGAAATCAATCAAGGGTGTAGACTCATTCTGCTGGGGTCATACGGTTAATACATCCTGTTCCTGTCATTTCCGCTATAAATCTGTGAATGCTTTTAAGGCAAGAGGAAAACCTGATTCCCTTCCTTTTGCAAGAAAATATTATGTTCCCTTTTATTACAAACAAGACAAGGGTCCTTTTTCTCAGGAAAACTCTAATGGGAAAGGTAATCTCAGTACTTTCCATGTCTCTAGAGTCAGTGAAAAGTAATTTGAGACAATGTACTGGGCAATAATGACTCCTATCTGCAAAGCTTCTCCCACTGACTTCCCATAAACCTTTATTGGGCCCTGATGATCTTTTTGCCTGGGCATTAAGTCAGCACTCATTGCACTGCTGGTGTTTACAAAAGATCCCTTCTGAATTGCATCTAGTCTACACAACTCCTACAAGATGGGAAAGTTGTTTAACTTCCTACAAATACAATTATTGACTTCATTTGCATGGCTTTGAACCTGAGTTACTAAGCTCTCTGGTTTTACTTTTAGAGTAGGATACTTCTAGAAATGTGGTTATTTATATGAAATAATTCTGAGCTATTCTGGGCTTTTGTTTTGCCAAATCATGATGATTATGGAAATAAAAGCTGTTCTCCCACTCTCTCTTGCTGAATTCAGGTTTCTGAACAAAACTGTGGTGGAGAATACCCATCCTGATTTGGGTCAATTAAGAGCAGAACTCTGCATCTGTAGCTTATCTCAAGTCCTATTGCTTTCAGAAAGATCCTGTTTGATTTGGTGAAAAGAAGTGTTGATGTCACTGGATATGTTCTATGTAAAAGCTTCCAGTACTCACACCCTCTGATGGAAAGATGAAGGAATAGGCGGTAGAGCAGAAGAAAGGACCTCTATTATGCATATATACATAGCTACTACCCTGACCAGTCTGAAAGCCCAACTGGCTTTCAGAGGCAGCAGACCTGTATGTTTGTGTGCACGTGTGCATGTTTTATAAATGGTTTGATCTTACCTGAGCATCTGTGACTCTGGTGACATCCCCATTTGTTCATATTTCTGTAGGTTCCTCGGTAAACTCACTGGATAGATGACAGTTCATTAAATTAGTTGACAATGCACATCCAGCCTTTCCACCCTCCTCCCCTAGCCCTAAAATGAAAATAAAGGAATTACAATGGCAAGAGGGAAAAATACTATGCAAATAGCTCTGAAAGCACTGACACATTTAAACTAATGCAGTTCCTAGAATCATAACAATAAATGTGCTGTCAGGGGCATCACAGTTACTCCAGTGACATGACCACCTTGCAACAGCACCAGTGCAAGCTGGTTATCTGAGTAGTCCTGAAATATTTTTTCTATCTGTAACTTTTCACAGTCATCATGCTTAAAAAGAGCCCTTTTCCCCTTACAACTCTTCAGGTGGCTTTTAGATACCTGTGTACACCACCTTGCAAAAGAAGCAAGGAACAAACTTTCCAGAGGTGGCAGTTGCTGAGATCAGTTGTTTTAGGAAATGTTCTTTGATGAAATGACAAAGTTTGCCCAACTTCTGCATCGCAAGCAGTTTTCCCTCAAATATTACAAAAATAGTAACTAGGCCAACCCCAAAGAACTCTTTTGAAAGGGCTCAACCCTTTCAAGCAGTTGTTTTTGTTTCTTAAACTTGCTACAAATAATGATTTACAAAATCCATTCCCCAGAGCTAAACAAATGCAACAGCATCACTACAAAAAAAATGCCCATGAAACAGCTTTTCCATCATTTTCTTTAACGCACAAACTTTCTCGTTCAACTGGGAGCCTTAGAGTCTATTCATTTTGCCCATCTACTCTGTGCTCTGATGCAATGTATAGGCAGTATAGTTGAGATTTAAAAAGCCTTTATAACAACTCAGAAAAGCCCCTCAGAAGACCCTTCTTAGAATTAGTGTCTTTAGTTAATATTGGTTAACATTTATTTGGAACAGGCATGTCATTCTTCCAATCTCCATTTAAATTCTGTTTTCCTCTCAGTTGGCATCTGTACCCTTAGCTACCTCATAAATAAAATGCATTGCCAACTGGAACACGCGAGCAGAGCTGAAAGCAGCACCGCTAACCTCTGCTCCTTTCTACCCCCTGCAAGTTGGAGACATATCAAACTCAGTGCCTGGGGCCTGGGAAGTGGGAATCCTGAACTGCTCGGAAACTCAAAGACCCAGACTCCAGCCTATTAAGCTATTGGGCTGGCTCACTAAGCTATAACTGTGCATACATTTTTTTGGTGGGTTTTTTTGTTTGTTTATCAGCTGAGCAAGCCAGATTCACATACTCTTACTTCAGCTGAGTGTAAAGTAAAGAGATGTGCTGAAAACTGTGCAACCAATTAGACAGTTTTACTCAGCATTACTAAGGCAACCAAAATCTGATCTAGAATGACTAGCCCAGTAGTTCTAATTTCTAACTGGACATACGGAGGAGAAAAGATTAGGGCACTCAGAGCTGCTAGTAGATTTTGGCTATGGGCAGCACTGTCTTGATTTTACACGCCCAAAATTTGTGTTTTTAGAGACTGCATACTCAGCAATAACAAAATAAAATACGGAAGCTGGAAATCTTTGTCACAGGTCAGGGAGACACCATAAAGAAAGCCAATGGATGAAGGAGAAATGCAGAGACCGCGTGAGCAGCAGGTGGGAAGGCTCCTGCTCCCCTCCCCTGCCATGACCCAGCCCTCCTCGCACCTGCAGTGGCCACCACCAGAGTCAGCACAGGGTGATGGGTGCCTGGGGCGGCAGCTCTTGTAGCATGGCTTCTCCCTGCTTTTCACCACAGAGACCAAACACGCTGGCCCTGCGCCTTTTTTCAGGACTTATGCAGGTGTAATCAACGATGGCTCTTCCCTTTTTAGGGACAACCACTGTGTGTGGATGACTGTGTAATCAAAACCGTATTTGACCTTTTTTTCCCCTTCAGTTATGAGGTTGAGGCTTTTTGCCTTGACTTTTCTACACTGGTAAAGGTTTCTGTCCTCAGTTTGTAAGGCAGAAAGTCTAGCCACACGACACCAACAAGTTACATGTTGCTAGTCTGGGGAAAGAAAGTACACATTTAAAAGAATCAGCAGCCCAGGTAGGATATAATGTGACTGACGAGTTTCACTGTAACAGTGTAGAGTACAAAAACGAAAATATAAAGTGCATTTTAAATGATTAATGTACAAAAGCTGACCTCTTCCAGTGTGCATTAATCAAGAAAAAATGCACACTTTCTACAGTGGTTAATGTTGCAGGTCCATTATTCGGCTTTGATAATGTGCATAAAAATGCTCAATATGACAATGAGTTGGGGTAGCTGAGAATTTAGGATGGTGGCAAGTTTGTTGTAGTATTTGGATTAGCATTCTTAACCTACATCTTGACAGCCTCTTTTCTTCATTTCACAAGCATTAATAAAATCTAGCTTTATCCTCTTTGATTTTTAGGTTTTTTTCTTGTTTTTTAGTTATTTTTTTTTAAACAAAGCAATTAAAAAATACCTGCTCAAACAAATACTACCAGCATTCATTAGTCAGGATGGTTATATGTAAAAGAAATGATGCCAGATAGTAACAAATCCAAGAGAAGTTTATTATGAAAATGGCACCTGCGGGATGAAAAAAAATTAAGTTACATAAAGACAACCATGTATGACATGTATGAGAATCTACAAAAGTATAAAAAGAACCCTGTTGTAAATGAAGTATGTACATTTCTGATTTGCAGCATTATCAATGATCAATGAAAAAAATGTTTCAAATAAGCCAGGCACTCAAGAAGTTAGATTCGGTTAGCTTAACACAAAATAAATGTACCATAGCTGTCACTTTTTAACATTTTAATTTTTTTTTATATTGTAGAGTTGGTAACACGGCTAAGATTTATACGAACAGAATCCCTTTCCCCATTATTCAGCTACTTGGCACCAGTCTCCTCATAAAAGATTTCATATATTTGTACAAGAAATAGTTAAAAACACAGACACAGTCTTCACAGGTAATGAAGTTTTTTTTTCATTTTGTAATTTTAAACACTATGGATTTAGACAGCAGCTGTGATTATCTGTTAGTTTAAATCACCAGAAATCATTTTGACACAACACAGAAACATTTATAAAAAAAAACCCAAAACAACAACAGCTGTCTAGCTGTTCTTTTAGCTGATAGGTGCACTCCTTTGATTGTTCCATAGCTAGAGTAGAGCTTCCAAAATTAAACTTTGAATTTCCCAATCAGCTTTCTCGCCTTTTTAGACCTACTTAAATCCTTCCAATGGGACCTTTAAAAGCTCATTAATTACATTTGTGGCATCCAATTCCTTTTTCGCTATTACTCTGCTGTGGCTTGGACCTACTTTTCAAATTCAAAGCTACCGCAGGAATTGACTCAATGCAGCGAGTGATCAAAAATTCAAAGGAGAGCTGAGTTAATATATTAGCATTGCACACATAAGCAAATATATATGACAATTCTAAGCTCAGTTTCCTTTTTAAACAATGCTGGTCAACCTTTGAAAGCATTTCCTATCCCACTGGCAATTGCTCTACGTATTACTCCGCCAGCCTACCTGGGAGAAAACCAAAGAAATGCACCCTCCGCTTACAGTTCGAGCACAAGGGACTCTGGGAATGTTAACAACTGAGGCTACATGGCGTCAATTTGCTTAATATATCTGAGCATTACTCTGTAGTGCATTGTGGGGTACACTGGAAGAGTAAGTCATACCCAGAATTCCTCTGTGGGAAAAATGGCTCCATTAACCTTGAGCTAGTTAAGAGTCTTTTATCTCTGAGAGTGAAGAAAAGAGAACGAGAGAGCAAGAGAAAGAGAGACGGGAAAAGTGTGGAGGGGAGGGCGAGAGGAAGGAGGAGAGAGTTGAGGATACACAACAGCAAAGCAACAGCAGAAATTAAAAGGTATACAGACAGTGGAAGCAGCATAAGGTGACATTACAGAGGAAGGCCACCACACAAAAACCACTAACCCCCAAGAATCACTGGTTCACTAGGACTGCAGGAATGGGACTTTACCACTCCGGACTAGAGATAAAGCACAGAGAAGACAAAGGACAAAACAACTACATTAGCTTAGTATATACTGCATATAGTAACACACATTGAAACTGCAATGGGACTGACAGCCAAGGACACTTACACATTGTACACATTACAGTTCTCACATCTGTTATTAGATGCCTTAACAAACAGCTGCCAAAGATGGAGTGGAAGAAGAATTTATATTTGACAGTCATTTGGAGTGTTTGACACTACACTGTGATTTCTGGCAACAAAGACAAAATAGGAGATTTCTTTTCTTTTACTTAATGTGCAGTTTTCAGTTGTAGTTATCTATTTCAAGCTTATTAACCCATTCTTTAGTTTTAAAACATATTGGTTTCAACACTAAAAATAAGGAAAAAACGAACAAAAAAATACCCAAATCAAAGAACAAAAAGAAATTTACAACCTTCCCTCTATAATATTAAATGAAAAACAAAACAAAACATGTTAAATAGTTCTTCTGGTTTTCTTTTTTTACTCTGAAGTGTTATTTGACATTGTAAAATTAGCCTCAGTCACACTGAGAAAAAAAATAAAGCAAAATAATATGCACCTAAGAAACTGCTCCTCGCGTCAATTAAATTGAGTTTTTTTTTTTTTGTTTTTAAGCACTTTTTGAAAAAGGCTTCCTGACCCATTTAAATTTGATGTGAGGCTATGCTTGTTAGTTTGGAGGTAAAAAATTTTAAGTCCTGCAGCAAATGTTAATGAGGGCTTTTGTCTTAACTAACCAAGGAGACTGCAGCACCCGACTATAAACCAGTACGGAACACATTCTTTCCAAAAAACCAGCCCACAAGCTGCATATTGTATGAAGACATTACAGATTAATAAATGATAGCACCATGGTTTTAGAAATTAAGTTAAAGTTTCAGTAATTAACATTTAGTCCAACTTTTTAACATTCTAGTCACAGGCCAGAAATTAACTTTTTAAGAACCCAAATTATTTTATGTGCAAGTAAGAAAATCTTAACCATAAAAAGAGAATTAAACTCTGCATAAAATTCTAAAATACTATCCCCTATTTTTAAAGGAATTAGGAACAAAAACCCCTTTTCATTTGACTTAGTCAAACAGGGCACATTGTTTATGCTTGTCTCTTTTAATCTTGATCATATCAAGATCATTTTGAAGTAAAACCAATGGTTGTCACTTTAAAATCTCTTTACCACAACACTGAGTATTCTATGGCAGAGGCATACACATATTAAAGGCATCTTAATAAAGATGCAAAGGAAAAAACACACATCTTAGAAGAAGACAAAATGGCAGGCAACTGGTACTTCGACTCTCTGAAGGCAAAAATAAAAAAATATCTTTACATTAAAGAATAAGTCAAGTTAAAGAGAAAGGGAATGAAATGGGGACCATCATATTGAGAGAATAAGCTGACCTGCTCAAATTCAAAGTGCTAGAATTAAAGGTCTAAATTAAAACATAGTCTATGCCTCAGAGTATAACACTGAACACAGTATGTGGTCATATTTCAATCCTCTTTCCGTTCCAGAGTCTGTGTAGTGTGAATGCCATTGCTGTACACAGGAAATGGAAGAGTGGAAAAAAGTCCTTCGGCAGTTGTGAACACATTCCCTGCAGGCATTTGGGTCAGACTGGCCCCGCTCACAGCACTTCCAAACGGTCCCGACATATTGAGTCGGTGAACGTGGTGGTAGAGCATTTCCATCGGTGTTTTAGGATCCAGCCCAAAGCTGGGGCTGTTAACATCAACAAAGTTAACAGCATGGGTGTTGGGGAGGAGGTTGCCCTGCATGGCTAAAGTAACTTCAGCTGGAGCATACCGAATAGTGCCAGTGGTGTAGACCCTCTGAGCAGCAGTGCTGGTCGCAGCAAGGGTTCCCGTTACCCTGTGAACCAAAGGAAGCACCACATTGCCTGCTTGTAACCTCTGAAGGGCTTCCAGGTCCCCAGTGTACAACAAAGAGTTGGAAGTTGTGGGACCTCCTGGATGTTTGTCCCGTGGAGATGCTGAAAGTGGGGGTGACAAAGGGTCAGAGGACACAGGAGCCAAGGCCGAGTTGGACGAGGTGCTGAACTGAGTTTTACGGCTGGCAGTATTTTCAGTCCCTGGTGGGGTGAGAACGGAGTCTGGAATGGAGACATGTAAACTACTGCTGGCTTGGGGGGAAGGGAAGTGCTCGGAGCTGGGGGGCTTGGTCATACTGTAGGGTGATTCGTTCCTTGAGATTTCCCTGTTAGGTGGGTAATTCCAAATACTGCTATCATTATCAAAATTGATAGGTTCTGAGATTTCTGTTTTAATTTTGAGCACTGAGGCACTGTTTGGTGACGAAAGCAGCTGGGGCTGGTCCACCAAAGCTGAGTCAAGTCCGTTTGGACTTGAGGTGCTTGACAGCCTTCTCCGGATCATGCTGCCTCCCTTTTGCTTTTTTCTCCTCTTCTTCCTCTTTTGATGTTTGCTGGAAGACTGGGCATTTACTTCCCCTGCACTGTCTGAGTCCTTGGCACTGTCTGAGGTCAGTGATTCACAGTTCTGCAACCGCAAGTCTGACTCACTCTCAACATAGCGCTCCACCTTGATCTGCATAGAGCCAAGAGTGCCAAAACTGTCCTCAGGGGCCTTTTGATTCTCGAAGTCAGAATTTTCAAAGCTGTCGTCACTGTCCCTGCTGTCCTGGTTGCTGGAGCTGTTCCCATCATCATTACAGTTCATTTCGTTATCCGACTGATTTCCTGACTTTTTCCTGTCGGATTCAGGGTCTTCGCTGTTTTCTGACTGGTTTCCTTTCTCATCCGACTTTGAGTTCTCATTGTCCTCTGGAGCAAAAGGAAAGTGAAACAAACCATTAGCAACAGGAACATATTATTATAACCCAAGTCCAGACTTCTACCTGACAATGAGATTTGATTGCTGTAAACTTTCTTTGGCAAAAGGTGTTCTCTTTTGTAGAGCCACAACTTTTTGCAACGTTGTGTCAGGAGAGTTTTGATCACCATAAATCTCTCTGACGCAGGACTGTTAATGCGCTAAAAGCCTATGCTATATGGCCTGCGCCTTGATTGAGGGCGGTCTTTTAACCTGCTACCTGGACAGAAATCATTTTGACTACTGTGAGCACAACAGCATTGTAGCTGTGTCATCCAAAGAGGAGTCAGTGAACAAACCCATTATAATCGTTATGTTCTGGTGACTGTTCTTTCACATCCATGTTCTCCTACACGAGGCAGGCATCCAGGTGTAGCACTATTTACTAACGAAGATTCTAGACCTCTCATCTCATTTTCCTCTCACTATTGCCACTTCCGAAGTGGCATAGTGTCTCTGACTTCAGTGGAATTACTGCCAATTTCCTCCTGTGTGAGAGGAGAAGCAGGTCATACGTGTATAAATCTGAATGAATAAACCAGTTAAAACAATTTTGTTATGTTGCTAGACTGTCTTCTCATATTACCCTGAAGGGCAACAAATAATAAAAAAAAACAAACCAGGAAAAAAATTCAGTCAGCGGATTAAATTCTTGATTGATCCAAATCATCTAAGGGCCACTGAAAATAGCCCAGCTACAGCACTGAGAAGCTGTCACTCTTCTTGCCTGAATTAATTTAGTTGTGTTTTAGATTTTTACCTAATTCTAACATGGATGAGATAAACACTCTAGGCCACTGGACTCAGACAGCAAAAGCAGCGTTGAGACTGAATACGCTCCATTATCATACCATGTTTGAAAGGGTCATGAAAGGCTTCAGGACACCCTGTCTTTTACAGACCAGCCAGAAATCTTTTGTTGGGAAATAAAAGATGTTTTTTCACTCATCAGAGCCAAGTACTACCCTTTTCAATATACTCATTTTAGGGGGAGAGGGGAAGGGTCAGTTTTCCTCTAAAGATTGGTTATTCCTGGAGCCATGTCAATACCAGTTTCCCAGAAGTGCTGGAGAAGGTGGGCTTGACAGGGAAGCTGCCTGAGGATTCAGGGCAATGCACTTCACAAGTCATTTAGCAGGACTTTTGCTTGAGTCACCAGCTTAAGAGAGACCCTCCCATTTGGAAAATAAACCCCACAAAAGCAAAGTAACAGCCACAAACCCCTAAATCTCAAGCTTTTTGTTCCACCTAGGGCTGAATTTCTCCTCCTTTTTTTTTTTTTTTTTTTTTTTTTTTTTTTGAAGATGCTTTCTTGTAAGGCCACGGTTTCTAGCTGGTCAAGAGTGGGCTTAGGGTGAGGTAGTCTAAAATTGCATAAAATTTGCCTGGGATTTTAGTAGAGCTTGAACTGAATTTGTTTTCATCCAAGGTGGTGTTCTAATTTCAGGTCCTTTGGCATTTTTGTTCAGTTCTTTTGTAAGAAACAACCCCCTGCCTCTTCTGTCTTCCAAGACTCCCAGATGTCTCCTTCTGAGATGTACATATCTGTGCACCTTTGAAGAATGCTCTCTTGCTCTGCATCAGCCTTAGGAATCATGAATGCACATGCACTTCTCACCTGGAGAAACTGACAGCACACATGGGAAATGCAAACTGTTCTCCACATGTGTGTTACTTGGCTAATTAGGAACAAGACAGCATAAACGAAGCACTGGGAATGGGTGAAGAGATTCCCAGTGATGGTGGGCAACAAGCCTGTATGTGTGCCTAATGTTGACAAACCATCAAATCAAGCTGTCAAAGGAGAACAAATAAAGGCAAAAGATGAAAGACAACAGTCATATCATATAATACAACATTAAGGCCTGATCCTCTTCTAGCTCTTGCTTGATTTACGTCACTGTGATTCACTTTCTCCAGATTTTTTTGGTTGTTATCATAGACACAAGAGAAAAATCACATATATACTTTGCATACTACAGCAGAGTAACATCCTTAGTTCTAGGGCCACAGGAAACCATGCTCCTTTCAAAGCCACATAATCTGTACCTTTGCCTCGGTAACCACTTTTAAAACTAATAGGGAATGTATGAACCATCTGTCACTGGACTATCTGTAGGACTATTTTACATGTTGAGTTTGACAAGTACATCTAGCTTTTAAAAAGCAGCTGAATTTCCAGATGTAAAAAAGCTTAGAAACAAATGCTTGAACCCGCACCTTCTAATAGAATACAATTCTTTCAACCCAAGAAAACCCACAAATTTTGCAATCTTTACTGGCCCCTAGTGAACCTCTTCAAAAAAGTATTTATACAGGAAAAAGGGTCATAAAGATTGACAGTAGACACTTATCTTCAGAATGTATGCCTACTCTGGAAGGATAAGAACTAGGATTATACTCAACAGTTACAATCCCAGGTCCTCTGCACAAAGCACAATACCTGCTCATGAAGCTGGGAAATCAAATATTTAGTTCAGTCCAATGTAGGCAAGAACGCATGCACAGAATGAAGAGAAATACTGAGGAAATGGGGATATTGTGGAAATGCTGAGGTCATTAAAAGATTTTGTTAGTGTTTTTCAATTTAATTTTACAGGTTGTTTTTAGTTGTTTGGGTTTCTTTTTTCTTTTTTTTCTGTTTTTTTCTTAAAAAGGAGCAATCCTTGAGAAGTAGAAGCAACTGGAAAGCCAGCCACGTGGCTTTCATGATATAAACATTTTGTGGTGTAAAGGCACACCATGTGTGCTACCTGAGTTGTCCTTTGAGTCCGATTCAGAGTCAGAGGTCTCCGAGGATTCCGAGGTTTTCTCTGGCAGATGAGGAAGTTGTGCAATATCCATTGGAGTGTCCTTGTACTCTGGGTTGCTGAAGAAGAGACAGCAAATATAAACACAACTGGATGATTTGCAGTTTCATGGTTTTTCTTTCTTTTCATATCGAAGTTCAGGAACAAAGAACATAAATCGAAAGAATAGCAGAGCAAACACAGAAACATACATTTTTGGTTCCTCAGAGCTTCGCAGCAGGGGTTTTATCAAGGTTTATTTTAATATTGCTGTCAAATACTTATATTGACCAGGTACTAAAACTCGTTTGATTCTAGTGAAGTTTTAGAGCTATCAAAGCATTCTTACTGAAGTGGGACACCATGGCTTGTGTAATATCTAACAGTAAAGCTACACTGTGTAATCATCCAACAACAAAATACCTCGATTTCGATCCCATTACTGTGCCTAGAAGGACAGAGAGGGTGTTTTAACTTTTCCAATCTGTTTCTCTCCCACTGGCAATGTCTATTAGAGTTATCTCTGTAACAATGTTCTCTATCAACCTTGCCAGAGCCCTTTCAATACCCGTTTTTCTCAACGTTCCTGTCTTCCACACTTTAATCAAGCAGACCATACATAAAGTTAGTAAGAAGGCACTCGGTTAGGGCTAGAGAGAATGGCCACTGCTAAAAAGAATTTGGCCAAAAAATAGATAAAAAAGGTTATATATTTTTTTAAACACTGCACACATGCATCCACATCACCAAGAAACCAAAAGCAAACACTCTGAGTATATGACAGATGCACATGTGCATGTTAAGATGCATATGTTAGGGATAAAGAACTGTCAACACACCCATTATAATCATATCTTCATCTGCTCATGTGGTGCTCACCTGTGACTTGTTAGCAATGAACATGACTGCAATGTAAAAAAGCTACACTACCAGTGAAACTGAAAAAAATCCCCCCAACCCTAAGCTTTTTCTTGGTTTGTACCTTTTAAAATGTGCTTGTTTCCCATATCCATGCAAAGGCAGGGGAAGAGACACAGCTAGACCTAAGTGGCATAGGAATGTTGAAAATAAACAAGGTCTTTAACCATTTTTGAACAGGTGAGCATTTCTGTGCAGTTCAAATTCCAGCCTGGTGATAGAGCAGAAAATCCGCAGTCCTGCGTAGAACAATACGAGGCAGCACTGGGGGTGACTGACACACTATCACAATGACAGTGTGCCCATATTCAGCCTATTGCCGTGTACTGTGAAAATTCAGAGTTCACACAGTTCACATTGAAATGCCATTCTTACGATTATCATCTTTATGGTTTTGTCCTGACAAAGTGACTTTATTCTGTTGCATCCCAGGGTAGTCCCCAAATTTGCCCCCTTCAAGCAAAAGATGTTTGAGGGCTTTCACACTGTGAATAACAAGTTGCTAGAACAAAACAGCATTAATCCTCCCTGTCACTATAATTAGTCTATCCTTTTACAGACAGCTGAATCATACTTTCTAATGCATGGAAATGTATACAGACCAGTACTCCTGCTAAGAGTAGACCTAATTATGCCTTGATCTGTCATTAAAATATTATTTGGACATTTGGATCTTTTGTGGATTCCAGTACTAGGAGAAATCTAAATTAAAAATACAAATTCAGTGGAGAAATTAATCTTTCTCTAACAGACTGGTGAAGGGAATGCAGCAGAAAAATCGAGTTCTGGGTGAAGACTTCAGGAAGATCACACTGCTTTTCTCTTTCTGTCGGTGGAGGAAATAATTTTGTGGGACATTTGTGGACTAGGTTCACCTGTTGTCTGGAAAACAGCAAAGGGGACAGAGGCAACTGTTCATAATTCTCATGGACCACTTTTCCAGCTAGAATATGAGCACATTTCTGGGCGTTTTGAAGCCCTGTTAGGACTGGGGCAGTGAAGCTGCACTTCCAGTTCAGAATTGGCAGGCTTAAGCTGACTGAAATGCTGCATTCTGCCTCACTTGTAAAAAGAGACAAAAAAGTAGCAGGATAAGGATATATTCAGAAATGCCCGTGCTCAATCATAGCAGGACAGAAATATGCAAGCCCCAATGAACATTCCACTGCTGTGGAAGGTTTCCCACAGTATCCCTCAATGCTCTCCTGGCAGGGGTTGTTTGCCCCTCTTCCCCAAAAGAGGAATCAAAATATTTCAACATGCAAGTTTAGGCAGGCACAGTCTCTTAAGGGCTTGCTGGACTTGGCATAATAAGTCACAATCTAACCCCTAGACATCACTTTGAACTCCAATGGCATCAAAGGGAATGTAACAAACCATGACAAGGAACTTAAAAGGAGAATAGGCCAGAAAATAAGAATTGCATTTCATAACAATCTCAAGGTTTCAAATGTTATTTTTTTGTTGTTGTGGTGTTGTGGTTTTTTTTTCCCTGCTCTGGAATGAAACAGAAAATCCCCCAGTCTTACTGAATATTTTCACAAAACAGAATGCATTGAAAGGTATTTTCAGAAGAGAAAGGTCAGGTTTGTAATTCACTGTCTCCCAGTGACTGTTGGTCTTCACCTGAGTTCAGAAACCAGTCCATTAAAGATACTTGGGCTTTCGTAAAACAGAATTTCTCAGGGAATAGCCTTTCATTCAAGATACTACTATCTCAGTTTAAAATAGTTTTAATTGCTATTTTTACTTTTAAATCCTATTTTGCATTTTTCAGTATGAATACTGTCTGATGATTACCAGAGCAACATATTAGTTCAAGGCTTTCCTCCTGAGAAAATTCGTCTGTTTGGAGTGAGCTGGCAAACACCTTTCAGAGAGACCCTTTTGTAGCATTCCAGAAGTTTGTTTCCCTGCTTTTTCAATAACCAAATAAACCAGCGCCAAACACTTCACACCACATTTTGTAACGTTTGGATCATTTTTATCTTTGAGCTCAGGTTGAGTAGATTTCAGGGCAGTGAAAGAATGCAATGAAGTGAAGGGTGTATTTGAAGACTGAGGCAGCATAGTAATTCAAGAATATTCCAGTGTACTGACACATGACAGATGTTTCAATAAATATGACCAAATGGCACCACTTTTGAGGCTGACCATATGAAAAGTTCTTCTCCTTAACCTTCTTCAGTAGGCAATTGTTTTTTTCCCTAAAACTCTCACCAACAGAGACAAGCAACAGAGACAGAAGTTCAAGTGAGAGAAGTGACTGGAAGACCTACCTAAGAAGGTAATTGACCCAGATGATATTCTTCTCACTTGCATTCTTGGCATTGACAGCTATGGTTGCACTAGACTGTATCCAGATATAACCTCCGTTCTTCTGCATCCAGCGGTAATACTTGGTTACGCATTGACCCTTATTCAGCACTGGCAAAAAAAAAAAAAAACGAAACAAAATGGAAGCAAGATACAGTGCATGTTAGAACTGTGGTAAAATGATCTTCATTGTACAACATGCCACAAGTATAAGCAGAAGATACTTGGCTTCCTTTAGGTTTAATGCAGCATGCCAGTGAGATGACAAACCGGATCTGAAGTTTAGTATAACTAGCTGTGTGTTTTACAAGTTTTTAAAGTACAATTTTAATCTGTTCTTGGAAACTCTAGTGGAAGAAGAAAAGTAAAAAGAACTACAAATCTCTTTGGTTCACAGAATACTTATTTCTGTGTGGACATTTCCAATGCGCTCAATGTCAAACCGTAAAAAAAGAAAAGGAAAAAAAAAAAGAGGCAAATTTATATGTGATTTATTCATAGCTCCTAGGTAGACCTCTTTGAGATTCTGGATATTTGAAAGGTTTGGGAAGATACTCTACCCCTGCTGCTTTGATCATTTCTCCTTATTGCAGGCAATATCAACCACTGAACTTATACATCTGTTTCTTTGATCTTGTCAAACAGAATTTACAGTTCTCAGATGAACCAAATCTCCACTGGTCAGTGGGGGGAAAGTCTTGTGAGAATTTACTTTCTACGAGAGCAAAGTAAATCCACCAACAGACTGAGAGAGAGGCCTAAGGGAGGCACAGAACGGCTTGGTTAGAGCCAAAGAGTGACAGCTCTCTCCAATGTTTGAAATGTGCTAGGAAACAGAGAAACAAGTAAAAGCAATCAGTAATGTGAAACAGTGTTATTAAATGCTTACAGCAAGAAAGCTTAAAAATACAGATGTTTAAAGTTTAAAAATATTTCAGTCAAAAGATCGCCAATTTGAAACAGATTTGGTTTGTATCTGATAGTTCAGTGTCAGGAGAAGGGGATGAAATGCCAATCTTCAGTGGAAGGGAGCAGCATGGTTTTAAGTAAAATCTAAACTATGCAAAATCTGGGCAGTATTGTTACTTGAGCACTCACTCTCCTCTGCATTTCTCACTAATCTCATAAAGCTTTGTGCACTAGAGGGCAGTGTGCATTCATATACACCTTCTGCTTTTGTCATGTCCTTGTCTCCGTCTGCTAAAATGAAAAACCTCTAACTGCTGTAATAAATTTGGCTAAATTAGCTGCTAAATGGTTATCTCAAGTAATATGTATTTGCATTAATCATCTTGCTCTAAACCAGAACAAGCCAGAGTCCTAAAGACGTAGTAAATTCATATTGTCCATTTAATTACGGCTAATAAGTGCTTCATATACAATAGTTTCATGAAGTACATTTTCATTTTTTTTTTGTAGAGGGAAAAGAAAAAAGTCACTTTGGAAAAGAATAAGTATTTAAGGCAGTTAAAGTTCCTACCATAAATGTGACAAACGACACTTTGGAGCTTTCAAGTTAACCAAATGTCTATCCCCCTAGTTATACATACGAATGTATCTATATCTAAATCCGTGTACAACAGATATCTACAGAAAATGCTATTTACAAAGGTGGCCATATAAACACAGATGCTTTCTTACCTTGGAGGGATCCCCCAATCCCTACTCCAACTACTGAATAAAAAAACGCATGTAAAAAAGTGAAATGTAAAGTGCAAGTTAGTGTAATATGAACAAATATTTGTGATCTGGGTCCTGCTGTTCTTCAGCAACCTCTAGTTAACTAGGTTTGTATCTAGCAGAGATTCGTAAGTTTCCCTAAATTTTTACTTTTCTATTCCAAGCTCTAAATATTCTGCTATTATAATTCATTGGCTTCAAAACCTCATTATACAGTAGAATAAAGATAAAATACGAACAACTGACTACCCAGCATTTCTGTCAAACCAATGTTTTAGAAAACAATCTCACATAAATTAGCCCAACTTTATCAGTTATGAAGAATAAGGGAAGAAAAGTACTGCTGTAAGTTTTGATTATGGTAGACTTTTCCATTTCAGTAAAATAGGACATTCACGTACTCTGTTTACAGCTGACAGTAAAAATGATATGCCAAAATCTGGAGTGATATTGTCTCTTTTCTGGAAATCTGAACACCCACAGGTGTGTGCAGAAACTAATAAAAACTATCTGCACTTGTATCTACTAATTATACTGTTGTCTTCTTTATAACAGTTTTTATCTGAGGAGTTTACCATGCTATACAAATACCAAAGGATGAATCCTCACAACTGCCCACATGCACATCTGAAAGTCAAGGTACCAGATGAGTCACCAGACAGTGACTGAAGAGCACACTGCAATTCTGCATAGTGATAACTATGAGGACCCAGATCCTCCAGCTCTTCCAGTTCATTTCATCCTAGACAAGTCCTTCCTCCTTCAATACCTTCTATATTGGTTGTTGCCGCACTGGAAAAGTCTGTGTCATGAGCATTAATTTTGGAACTATGGAAAAAAGGGGGAAATCAAAACCTTCTAAGTTATTTCTAAAGGAAAAGGTGCTTGCTTTTTCAAGAAAGATAATTCAGTGCATCAGAGTTGTATACAAACCATCTACAGTCAGAGTTCAGGCTCCCAAATTACTATACATCCAAAGAATATCTGAAATACTGTCTTGAAAATGAGCTTTCCATGAAGTTCATCTACCTGCAAATTCCCACTCTCTATTTGGCCAGCTCAGATATATTACCACATACACAGGATTTTCCTTCCTGCATCTGTCTAAAGCACGTTTCATATGAGAGATTTGTGGACCACACTCTGAAGGAAGTCCCACGATTCAATATAAAAATTCTCTCTGTAAAGAGATTCTCTGGCAGACCAGCTGTGCTGTGCTGCTAAATCTGGTTCTTACTTCCTTTGAGAGTGCACTAGGCACCCCTAAGCCAGTTCTGAATGCTCGTACTATAGCTTGGGAAGAAATTTCTCAATGTGATCAAAGAGAAAGAATGAAAAAAAAAATTGAAATGTTTTCTAATTTATGGTATTTTTTAAACTGTTGCCATTGCAAAGCTGAAACTTAGATGAGAATTTTGAGAAAACAAGCAAATAGAAGGACACATCAGGAAGGGAAACCTATCTGGTTTATTGATAACCTAGTGTTACCGAGTAAAGCCCAGTTTCATTTTGAAGATCTTTTTGAAGTTTGCAAGTACAAGGAGTCCATTAATAAAGTTACTGATTTAGAGAAGAAATAAAAATAAACAATTAGTCCACCCTAAGCTCTGCTTGTGAAGTTTTGTTTTGTTACTAGCAACAGACCACACATTTCAGCGCAGCATAAACTCCTGAAAAAGCAATGCCATGTGGACCACATGGTGAACTTAATCAGCAAATCCCATATTGAGAATCAGGGTTCAGCTCTGTATTTTTTACACTGAGAAATGCAAAATTTTAAATTTCTATTTGTATTACACACAGAGTTCCCAGTCTGGCAGACAACGCAGTACAGGGGAAGGTGAGACTTGTGACCACATTGGTGGCGTGGCTCATGTGACTGAAGCAACACAGGATTATGCAGGATTGGGCCATATAATTATATATATACATACACACACATATATAAATCCTTTAATCAAAGGGAATAACTGAGGGTTAATATTTTAAAACTGGTGACCTTTATGTTAGCTGCACAGATATATTCCCTAAAATGGTGGATGCTAAACTTGATTAAATTTGCTGAAACGTTACCTGGTTAATCAATTTGAATTCAGCATGCAAGAAATGCACAGTATATCATGCTAAGAACTCAAAAAAAAATCTCACTTATTTCTCAAAGTATGAATATATTGCTATGTACACAGTTCCCAACAGAGGGATTTCAGTTTTCCTCGGTAGCTTTGCGCACAGCAATATTCTTGTAGCAGTGGAGTGAAGGAGGGGGAGAAGAAGAAACAGTCAGTGTTCTTTGCAGGAACCTATTTCTGTTAGCAAATCAAAATAAATCAGTACAAGTTTGTCTTAAGAAATATGGTTACAAAAAGAAAAAGAACATAGTTTCTTCCTGTAAGGCTGTTCTGAGAAATCAAAGCCAAAGCTTCTAAATAGTGAGTTGTGTTTTAAAAGAAGGAAGTAGCTTAATTCAGTTTGAAGAGGAGATAAAGAAATTGTGTATCAAAAGCAGTCTTTTAGCAAAGTCTCTTACAAAAGGACATTTTACTCATGTGCGTATGCATTTAAAAGCTACACTATATTGCGTATTCAGGTAAGTATTGAGTAAATAGGAAATGATGAGATCATCTTACATATTCACACAGCTTCACAAAGAGGCTCTTTATAATTGGTGAAAATATTGAGGTTACATCTGCTGTGCTATTCACCCTTCTCCTTGAAATATCTTTATCAATGACTGGATGGTATTGATACTGAATTCCCCTTGCGATAAACTTATAAGAGTATTTTTAATTTACTGCATAAGGATGAAAATGCCATACTTAATACCATGGTCGGCTACTTAGCTGCAGCCACAAGTACTCTTTCTACATTCACAAAACCGGCAGACGAAACATGAAAAGGAATACTGACTCTTTAATCTCCACTTCTCCACCTAAGGCCCAAGGCAAACTGACAGGGTAACTTCATTCTGGAAACAGAGGGGTTTTTTTATTTTTTTAATTCTGGATTACTTTTTCTTCTGCTTTTGAAAACTGTGGGCTATAGGGGAATGAACCTGGCATAGACTTAAAACATGAACAAGTTTCTTTATCTGAAAAGTTACAGTCCTTGATGCTTACAGGAAGGTCATTTTCAAAACCCACAGGAAAAATAGCATCACAGCCAGAAAGAGTGCATTAAGTGCCTTATTTGCTGGTAACAGAGACAGTTTTCCATTTATAACAGCTCTGAGGATCAAGTGAGCCTTTGATGTTGTAAGGACTTTTCTATAGATTTTGCAATTAGTGAGTTAGATTTTTTAAATAGAAGGTAGCTACAAATTAGATTTTAGCAATGAAAAAAAAGTGCTGAGCAATATTTAGCAATGTTAAATGATGTTTGTTACTTAAACAGAATTACAAGGTAGATGACAGGAGACTTGTAGACTTTCGATGAGCAAATGTGTGCCATCTATATAGCTCTCCACAAACACTTTGATGTAAGCCAGGACAGTGTGCAAACGTGTTCTCTACCCACCAGGCCAGAAGTGTGGCCTCCATAGCAGATTGTTTGGGGAAGAATGCCACCTTCCCATCACAAAGGTCCCCACAGGTCACATTGCTCTACCTCCCCTCATTGCAGACAGTTGCTTACTAGCCCTGTGTGACTTACTGTATCTCAACAAATTTTCTTAAGAAAAATATAGAGATAACTGTTTAGAAAAGTACGGGGTCTGTGAGGCTTTAAAAAGCTGCATTTTACTCATGCCATATGACAGGAGAAAGCCCTGAGTGCTGGACCGAGAACACCTTTTTTAGGTTTGGGTAGAAGGTAGTGTATTGTGTCAATGACTGAGACTTGGCTGCTATTGAGATATGCATATTAGACAGTAATAAGTGCTGGGTTCTAAAGATAAACTCATCTTTTCCAAAGTCAAGCAGGAAGTAGCAGGTCAGGTTCACGAAAGAAAACTGTACCTCACTGGCAGCCAAACTCCCACCTAACTTCTTCATTCAGCTGGGATAATTGCTTTAAGCATATACAGTCACTCTAAAACTGCTAAGTGTGACAATTGATTCAGTGCTTGCTTCTGCAATATGGGACACTGTTTGATCTTCCAGTGTAGGCATGTTACATACATAAATACCTGACAAATTAGGCAAAAATAATAGCAACAAACTTGCAGGAAAAAAAAAAAAAAGCCTTAATCAACCAATTAGAAAAGTTGGAAAGCTTAAGGATCTTTAAAAACTAAGCAGTATTTTTCCTGCCTCACTTTGCAAAAAAGCAAACATTAAAAGTGGTCTGAGTCAAACTGTTAAATAAATATGGATTCATATTAGGATCGAAGTTTGTAGCTCAAGGTCATCACTTGCCAAATACAGTGAGAAAAGTCTTGCATGCTACATGTCCATCTAGGGAAGAAAAGTAACTCTAAATGGTGAAAATAGTTTGGAAAAGCATTCATGGGTTTTGTAACCTACCCTAATCCCAGGACAGTGGTACTTCAGCCATCTGAAAATTCCTAGCCTCTGCTAGAGACTGTGCCTTCATTTGATTCCAAATTATCTCAGATAAGGACCAGAAAGATATTTTGTTTAAGATCAACCCTATGTTATCAGTTTACATGATGTCAGTTCACAGCAGCAGTAGGAATTTATTAAAACCCAGTAGAACCAGAAAAAACAGTATTTCCCAGTAATGAATACGAATTGTCATCTCCTGCTTGAACAACAGGGACACTTTCCCTCTTCCTTTCATGGTGGTTATAACATACCATTTGTTCATGGTCCATCATTTTAAATTACAATTTTATAATTATGCTTAACAATAACTATAAAAAAGAATATATAATGCTAGGTAGGATGTTTATTTTAATGTATCACTAGATGCATTCTTCCATGGAAGCGCACAGCATGCATATCAGAAACCTTTTCTATTGTTTGTAGAGATAAAAATGATGTAAACAAACTAACTAGATAAGTTTATTTAAAAATAAACTGGATTGAAAAATGAACACTAGATTTGTCTACCTAGGATTCTCTAGCTTTTCTTCTCTCTTTCTTAACTTTTCTTTTCCCTCATGATTTGTCTGTCTCCCCATGACTTTTAAAACTTCAATCCTGCCATAAAGTGATTTCCTTCTGCTAATATTGAAATGGTCGTTTAGAAACCTAAGCCTGCTTTGAACACCAACTTCAGACAGAACTTCCATTATCATTAATGAACTCTCTCTGTTCAAACTGGAGGGGAAAATGAAATCCCAGATCCAAATTTTGCCCTCAGCTACTAAAACGCAACATCAGAGGAGAAATTTGGCCCTGCTTGCTCAAGAAACTTAAATCTGTCCTCCATCTCTCCACTAATATGTCCATCATATGACAACCTATGTAAGATTAACAGCTTTAGAATATAACCCTTTCCATGCCAAATGGATCAGCAGACTATACACAACTATATCTCCTACAAATAGGAAAAGAGAAGTTTCACGGAGGCAGATTGACAGCAATATTAACTTACTTTTTGAATTTTACAGGTTAAAGATGGTCTGTTTCAAGCGACAGGATCCCTTTAAACATGCTTTCATTTCTGGAACAGGAGTCCCTGTTCGGATACTTGGACTGAGTGAAATGAGTGGTTTTCTCAGCCTAAAGTTCAAACATCCTTCTAACCACCACAAAGATTCATCACCATCTCACATTTGGCAGTAAATTGCAGTTGACATTTTTAAAGCATATTGTCCCTTTATACCACATGACTTGTAAAAAGAAAAGAAAAGGACACAAAACAAAACTTTCCACCTCTCACCACAAGCCTTAAAAAGATAGCTTATCAGTCACCAAAAAAAAAAAAATCCCTTGTAAAATAAAAATAAATGAACTTCTGCATCAGTAGGCATCTTATGATCTCAGAATCAATACCTAACAATTTGTGGACGCTGGGTACAAAGGCTTGAGATGTTTGGCAGGGCATTTGCAAAAGCACACTGAGCCAAAGTGCCGGACACCTGCCCACTCACTTTATAAGTTATCAGAGATCAAAACCAACATTGATGCACCATAGGCCACATCACTCATGGATGGAAAAGCCACAAGTGTTTTATGCAGGTTCTTTCAAGTGAGTGCTAATAAGAGCTGTTGCCACACCATCACATATCTGATATATGCTACACATTTTACTGATGCTGTTTTCATAACCTTCTGGCTCTGTCTCAGAGACACAAGGTCCACTGTCCAGACCTTTGAAAAATAAAAAGAAGAGAAAACAAACAGTAGCACTACTGTGTTTCTAAAACTCTGGAAAGATCTGCAACAGTTTCTTCATAGTTTCACATAGTGACATTTTAGGATGGAGTATGTCACAGCCTAGCAAACTACAAACAACATTCTTAATCTGTCCTTGCATTTTCAATGGAGCAACATTGTTTCCAATATAGACTACGAGGTGATGAACACTTTTGGTTTCAGTAATTTTGGAGCCAACCTCAGCAATGAAGGTAAAAAGATATGTGGCTGAAGTACTTTTCCCCTTCATTTTAAAAACGGCACATTAAAATGGCCACATTTTCATTATGTCGCAAAAGTCACCACAGAAATAGTTTAGTGGACAGAGTGAAGGTGAAGCTGCTGGAGGTGCATAGCAAAACCTTTTATTCCCATGGCTTTGCAATTTATCATGTGCTTCTGCAATCTATCACAAGAATAATATCAAAGTATAAATTTATCTTTGGGGTTAGAAATTTTAAGCACAAAGAGACTTCAAAAGAAATAAAGAAAATTATTAAGGGAGTAACTGGGAAACCACAAGTTCCCTGCAGAGGTCAGAGCTCAGCCTTCACTCTATAGCCCCTTAATGCAGTAGCTGTACTTATACAGCTGGTACTACATGCATTTTAAATGTAAAAATAGGAGAAGGGTTTAGGTGTAAATTTCAACTGACTATGAGCTATGTAGGACTTACAACAGAGAGCCTACAAACTGAAATGGGAATGTACTAATCAGTACTGCATTAGATTTAATTTGAAGATGAAATAGCATCAGGAATTAAGCTAAAGGGTTATTGATGCAAACTATATCTGAGGCATCTTGCAAAATAACTGTGTATTGCTAAGCTACAGAAGGCACAGCTCTGCAATTAGGTACAGCAGCTAATGGTTTAAATAGCTTAAAGGTTTAGCTTTGTAGAGTTTTCTGGTTTGTTTACTATCCAAAATATCTGAAGCTTCTAGTAAACTCTGCCATACACTTTACATACAGAAAACATTTGTCCAGTAGCACACAATTCGCACGTGAAAAACTTAGCCACAAAATATCATGAAGATTAGAAATTTATCAGGATTTAAAATGACTTCTGTATATTTATATGGATAATTAGAATACCAACTATTACAACAAGTGACAACCATCCTCCACAAACAGAAATGTAAGCAGTGGTATAATTTCTCGTTGTTCAAGGCACAAACCTTAATAGTGTGTTATGTAGAAAACAAGGGTGCAAAGCGTACATAATTGCACATTGCAAAGTGTTTTCTCCCCTCTTCTAAAGTAACTGGCTTTTGTCAGAGAGCGGACAAAGAAATTAAGCTAGACAAACCACCATCTCTCATAAGCCAAAGACGCAACTGCAGGAGCAGACACATCTGCAGGATTTCAGAGCATGGCTAAGAGACATGAAACATACACAGTCTTGGTTAGGTTCACATATCTTAAGATTCACTAGGGCTAAAAAACAAACACTAGGCATGGGCTATGACCAAAGTCCATGCTCCTTTTTTTCCTTGTATGAATCAAAAAAATGTATTCTTCATATGCTTCAGTTTCTTCTAGTTTCTTACCTCCCATTCCCTCACCTTGCTCTATCACCACTATCTCCAGTCAAGAGGACATAAAGATGCCAGTCTCCAATGCAGAAATCTTTGCTGGCCCATAGTGCGGACAGAGAGGAAGATTGTGCAGGTGGTCACACCAACATTTCTGCAATACTTTGAAAACAAGATACACTAGACTGTCATCAGGATGCCAGGCGGGCTTGGTTTAAGAATTAGCTAAACATCAGACATTCTATCAGCCTAATTTAGAATCAATCTTGCTTTTTAGTGATGATAATAAACTTGTACAAACACGAGATTCATTTGTATATTTTAGCATTTTATTTCAGTCCTAGAATGCGAAACCTGACATTGGAATCAGTTTGATTTTTTTGGTGATTGAAGATATTAAGCACTACAAGAGCACTGAAATTTCGATCTGATTAGGATAAAAATTCCTCAGGATCAAAACACTTCTTTTTTTTCCCCCTACAGTTTTACTAATTGTGTGCTACTTGACATTGCAGAGTTATTCCACAGCATGATAGCAAAATATGTGAAGTATATTTTACTGTTAGAAATTATCAACTCATTCTATTTGTTTTTCATGTGTTTGAGGTTATTAAGAGAATAAAAAATTATAACTGATGTGCATAAGTTAAAAGGGTTAGTTCAACTACAGCTGGTAGGCTAAACCACTAAGCAATGTTTTGTACAGCAATAGAATTTTTCTACTGAACATACATAAAAGAAATCATGAATATATAACTGATTTAAAACAGACTGAGGGGGTAATATCCCTTGAAAAATAGGGGAGCCATGAAAAAGGTGAATGTGGAATAGTTTGTTTTCAGAAAGGCTGGATTATTCTAACCACTGGAAACCAGATAAAGTAGATCAGAAGGAGTGCTACCACATACACTCATCAGAGACCTTTGCTTTATGGGAAATGAACTGCCCTGGCTCACTGTTCCTGAGGAATTGTATTTCTTACAGCTGTAAATCAAATCCTGAAGAAACAGGATGATATTTTCTAAGCAATAGCTGAGGACAACAAGTATCTTTTTTGTTAGTGTCAGGTTTCTGAATTTAGACCTCAATTAGGATTCCAAACTGAAAGAGCGCATATTATATAGCAATATATACTTGTGACAGTATTCTTCCAAGAAATATACTAATTTTCAAATGTTGGCATGTTGTCCTATATTTGTCCAAAAGTATATTCATAGTTGTCTTCAGAGGTCTTGACTTTTATCCTTCCGTGCTGCTTCCTTAATGATCTTCATTGAACAGTAATACCAAGTACCTAATGTTCAGTGAAGATCATGAATTTTTTTCAATTAAAAGGAAGATGTATACTCCTACAGTATATGACATCCATTCATTCTTAGCATGAAATGCACTTCTTAAATCAAAAGGGATGTTATAGACCTCTGTAGGGTAACAGTGTTAATCAAAGAGAAGCACACATGCACAGCATCATACTCCAGAGACCAGTGTCAATTGCCCTTGCTGAGTTCCACAGACAGTGCTAAGACCTGATACAACAGTAATTTTATTAATCTGCTTGATTTCTGATATTGATTTAACATAAAATGTATCCTGCTAGCTTTAAGATCAAGGATATTTTCTTGTCATTGGAACAAAGGCAGTTCTACCCATGCAGGGACTCATGGCTTGGTGAAAGTGTATGAACTGCCGTACTCTTGACGTGCTGTTCAGCCCTGCAATGTTTCTATGCAGAGATAAGTAAAAAGAGAGGATCTGATCACCTTCTCCATTCTTACAAGTGGTAGAGTAGAACTGGGGGCATGAGGAGTCTTTCTACGGTGAAACGTAAGACATTGAAGCTCAGCTCTTTCAGGCCACATATCCTAATGAAGAGCTCTGCTACATAGAGCCAGGATTAGGGACTGTATCTGAGCCAGGGTACAGATAGACCTGTGAGTTCTGAGGACTGAAATACAAGTTGTGCAGCTTAGTCAGTTGCTGTGTGTCAGCTGAGCCAACACCTGAGCCACGATGCTGGATACTGTACAGGCTGTTAGACTATAGAACATTTTAACTATAATCTCTGTGAGAGAGACTTGATTTATGAGAAGTGATATCTGTCAGGATTCTACCAGCAATTTGTTCAGCAAACACAGCAAAGATAAACAAATGAGAAATTTCCTTAACTTCTGAAACTATGAAGCATTACAAAATGGGAAACAGGTTAATGAGGTAGAATTGTAACCCCAAACAATCGGCTGGGAGATTTGTGAAAAAGCATGATCATTGAAAGCTTGAATGAAACAAGATAGATAAAATATCTTTTTATTTCTGTTTGAAAAAAAATGATGCTTCAATAACTTGTGCGATCACCACCATGTATTATTGTGTTGGAACAAATGCAGAGATATGTAGAGTATGAATGCTGTTTTATTAATCCAGAAGGGCATCAAGCTATAACTAACATAAATCTCTAAGAAGAAATTTTGACCCCAGTGAATCTAAGGGAATTTTTGCTATTTAATTCACTGGGGTCAGAAATTTAGTCCATATAAATTTGCTTTTTTAGGGCATAATACCCATATCCATTGAAGCCAATGAAAGCTTTTCCATTGACTATAACTGACCTTTCATTAGTGCAGCAGTTCCCTTACAAAAGACTGTTGTCATTGCTGTAATCCTGCAGAGCTGCTTCACCATTATACTTGTTATGGTCACATTCCTGAAACTGCTTTTGCCTTCTTTTATCCGAGATAGAGTTAACAAGACCTGTTTTTCAAAGTTTCTAATGGGCTGCTATGATCTGAAGCCATCAACAGCCCTCTTGATTTTTTCTGTGTGATTTTGTGCAACATTTTCCTCTTTGCTTGTTTTTCTCTTTGATGTCTTTGAATAACCTCGATAAGAAGGCAGGATGTACTGGCCTTACTTTTTCAGTTTTTTTTTCTGATATGTTGTCAGTGAATAGGTAGAGTAGCAGTTTTATTTGTGTTTCTTTTTACCGTTAGATCTACTATTTCAATTTGGGATTCTCCCAGTTTTAATCTTTAAAAATTATTTTCTCTCTGTAAAAATCAATCAAGACTTTTAGCTGTGTTCTGCAGTGCTCCACCAAACACAGCCTTTCCAGTTTGCTGCTTTCTCAAGTCCTGCTTCTACTTTTCAATAGGGCTTTCTAACTATTACTTTAGCTTCCAGCTCCTCTTCAAAATACTGCATAATATTGCTTTTTTTTTTTTTCATTATAATCTCAAGCAATTATTTCCTATGTTGTACTGGCAAATCTCCTACATTGTCTGTTTTGGGGAACTGCAGTTCTGCTGGGTTCTTCCTTCTACAGCCAGTGTCTATAAATTCCTGAATTTTAGCTCTAATTTTATTTTACTAAACCAGGAGGATTTTCTCTTTCTAG
Source organism: Leptosomus discolor (assembly GCF_034619465.1). Classification (NCBI taxonomy): domain Eukaryota; kingdom Metazoa; phylum Chordata; class Aves; order Leptosomiformes; family Leptosomidae; genus Leptosomus; species Leptosomus discolor. Next base: position 29,682,251 of record NC_141393.1, read on the forward strand.
TTTGGTTTGAACTTGATTTTCTAGGATGGACAAGTTGCTATGAAGTGTTTTGGAGTTTTGCAATTTCTGTCTTGGTTTTTCTACAATCTTATTTTACAAATGCTAGAAAAGCTGAGCATCGCTCTGGGCACATATGAGCCACTTCAGCTTCTGCAGGACTTACAATGGGCAAGTATACTTCCTGAGCTATTGCCAGGTGTAATTTGAACTTGAAGATCTTTCATCCAGAGCATGAGTTTGAACAACATGAACAGACAAATGCAAAGTCCTGTACCTGGGATGGACTGATTCCCTGCAATGGTACATGGCTGGGGACTGACAGGCTTGTTGCTTTGTGGAAAAGGACCTGGGGGCCCTAGTGGATAGTGTGCTAAGCACAAACTAGCAGTGTGCTGTATGGGCTGTACCAAAAAACGTATAGCCAGTAGATCACAGAAAGTCATCACTCTCCTTTACTCATCACTCTTTAGATTTCATCTGGAATCTAACTTCAGGCTCCCAGCACAGGAAATATATTGATAAACTTCAGGGGACTTAGCAGAGGTCTGTCAAAATGGTCGGAGGCTGGAGTACTCGCCCTGTGAGGAAGAGCTTGTTCAGTCTGAAGAAGAGGTGGCTTCAGGAGGACCTAAGAGCATACCTGCAAGGAAGTTACTACAAAGATGGAGCCATGAGCTGCACAATCAAACCAGGGAAATTCCAACTGGGTAGAAGGAAAAAAAAATAAATCATCGTGAGGATAATCAAGCCCTTATTAAAAACAATTGGAACAGGCCACTCAGAAAAGTTGTGGAAAGTCTGACCTTGAAGGTTTTCAAGATCAACTAGACAAAGTGCAAAACAATTTGCTTTGAATCAGTGTTGATCCTGTTTTGAGCATGAGGTGGGACTAGATCATGTCGCAGAGCCCTTTCCAACCTGAATGATTCTATGAACATCTTATTCCTATAAGTCAAGAGAACAATTATACATGAAAGATGTAACCAGCCTCATCTATTGAAAAAAAATTAGTCTAGCAAGAATAATTACGCTGCATCCACACAGACAAGTTTGGACCCTCGCTGCGCCGGATGCTGATAATGGGAAAAAGTCCCTGTGTTTATAAAGCTTGCAATCCAATCAGCTGAACTGGACATACAGTGAGAGCAGGAACCAGTAAGTTGAAGTGATTTTTCCAGAAGTCATTCCTGTTTCCAGGGTTTCCTGAGTCCTGCTGGTCCAGTGCTTATACACTGGACCACACTGCACTCACACTGTCTGCATAGGTCTCTCAGTTTTCTGAAGATGAATGTTTCATAAAGCATATTCTATTTCAGAGAGAAGTGGTCATTCAGAAGATTAAAGTCTTTTCCAAATGGGATGTTCATCTCTGCCAGGTGGTGTGTTAAGTCTGAGTCATAAATATCTTTTATTTCCTTGGTCAGATAGTGCAGTGGAAGTGCAACTTGTCATTTTGACTTCCAGTTTCAAGAGCATCAAGTAAGTTTCTGAATTTGTTCCTTCATTTCTGAGCAACTGACATAGTCTCCTGGACATTAAATGCTCAGAATGTAAATGATGCAAGTTTACTGTGTTTATAATTTTGGATAGTTGATTTTGTTTTTTTTTTTCCACAGAAATGCATCTAACCTGACCTTCTTATGGCAAATGCACTTTACCTTCTAGAAACTTCAGGGACTATTTGACAGTTTTACAGAGCTTGATACTGTTGTTGGCTGCCATATATTATCATAGAAGCTGTCCCTGTTCTCCTGCTTTCCAGTTGCAGTTATCCACCTATCTTCCCTTGCAGATCAAGCAAGGCACTTTTGGACTGAAGATTTATACTGCTTTCTATTGTAGTCATATGGTTCTGTAAAAGCTAATTAAATGTGGCTGTATTCAGGTTGCTGCCCTTTTATTAGGAAATGCTAGCACGACACAGTGCAGAAGGAGCAGAGTTATTCAAATCTGGACTCTGAATTTAAGAGGCAGTTTGCAGATAGTCTTTTATATTAAGAAAAACACACAAGTCAATCATAAATGCAGTCAGCCACCGAAACTTCCAAAGAATTATCTGGCTTCACTGCAGGCACAGATAAATTAGAGATTATGGGCCTAAGTCTCTTTTCGCACCAGGGTAAATCAGGAGCACCATCACTGAAGTCAACAGATCTCAACAAGAAAAGAATTAGGCCCTATGGCTTTTAATAAAAGAAATATAAAGAGTTTAATTACAAGGAACCAAGCTGAACCTCCCTTCCCCCATACACAGACATACGCACATGCTCTCTCTGGTAAGGTTTGTCTCTTGTAACATTTTTGTACTTCTGTTATCCTGATCAGATACTACCTGTGTGCAAATAACAGGGACTTAGATGCTATAGGGATGGGGGCTATGTAGATGTTAATACGTGGGGTGGTTAAAACACCAGTAGAGCTGTAGCTCAGGTCTGTATTGAAAAATCTGGTGAAATCCCAAATATGCTGTAGTTTTTGACCTCCATGTTATGACTCAGAAATAAAAACAAAGAAAGGAGTTAATTTTCTGTGTTAGGGAGGGAGTTTCTCACCTAAGCAATACCTCTTTGAAGGATTAGAATAATGCACAGCATGTGTAAATGAACAGCTGCTGGAAACTCTGATAATACAAATACAATTTCTTATTTCCACATATGTGAGCAATCTTATATGTCTATAAAAAGACTTGAAAAGAAATCATACAAAAAAGTTATATTTGAGCCACCCTTTATGAAACAGTATGACAAAAAAAGCAGGTGCAAGATGAAGACTCCAGTCATGGAATATAAACAATAGTTCAGGAACAATCAAGTGTTGTACGAGATTATTTTGACAAAAATGGAAGTACTTACAGTCTAAGTGACTATGTCTGATGCCTTCCACATCTTCAGCATGAATGAAGTGGTAACATCTCTTCCCTACGATATCTACAGGGGTCAGATCCATGTAATCACTAATCCTAAAAAAGGAAAAAAAAAAAAAAGCCTATAATTCAAGAAGGAAAAGAATAAAAGAACTGTCAAATGACTCAGAAAGTGAAATCTGCTAAAAATTTTCACTGCTATTCACAGTAATTTGAATGGAATACCTGTACAAACAAACACAGCCTTAAAGAAAAAAAAAGAAAGAAAACATTTTTTAAAGAAACCTTGAAATAATTTTATCCATTTAAATAAGTGGAAAGTAAAATTCTAGTGCATATTCTCCTGGTAGCAAAACACCAAGACAATATAATTCTGTGAAATTGTAAAGCATTAGCAACAATCCAAAATCCTCATTAAAAGACTAAGATGATTTAAGGTTACATAATAAAGAAAAAACATATTATGTTTATACCAAATGATTAGAGACACATTTCATTTCAACAGATTGGTCTTCTACTGGGTATATTCATGAAAAAGCTCTTCAACCATTTCTTGGCACCAAGTCCAAACTGATATTTCAAGGGGTATAATTTAAATGCTGAGACATACAGACGCCTCAGGGTGTTATCTTTTTTAGTCTAATTCATTTGGGAACTCAGCTTTCACTCTGGGCCCTTTCAACTGGGACTTTGTTGTTTATTGCACACAGAAACTTTAAAATCTATTCTGCAGACCTTTGTGTGTGTGTGCCTCTGTGTGTGTCTGCGTGCTCATGTCTGTATGCGTGTGTAAACTTCTGCCATGGAGTGTCAAGATGTCAATGTCCTTAAATGCAGTACAGAAAATAACAAAACAATTGGAAAACGTCACACTCACATAAGGACTTAAAAGTGTATCTATTTTCTAGGAGAAATGGTTAGCAACCTGCTACACCACTTAGACACACACAAGTCTATGTGGCTGGATGGGATCCACTCAAGGGTGTTGAGGGAGCTGGTGGAAGTGCTCACCAAGCCACTCTCCATCATTTACCAGCAGCCCTGGCTAAATGTGAACGTCCCAGTTGACTGGAGGTTAGCAAATGTGATGCTCATCTACAAGAAGGGCTGGGAGGAGGATCTGGGGAAATACAGGCCTGTCAGTCTGACCTCAGTGCTGGGGGAGGTTATGGAGCAGATCATCTTGAGTGCCATCACGCGGCACATACAAGACAACCAGGTGATCAGGCCCAGTCAGCATGGGCTTATGAAAGGCAGGTCGTGCTTGACTAACCTGATCTCCTTCAGGCTAGTGAAGACAAGGTGACCTGCCTAGGGGATCAGGTAAAGGCTGTGGATGCTGTTTATCTGGACTTCAGTAAAGCCTTTAACACTGTTTCCCACAGCATTCTCCTGGAGAAACTGGCTGCTCATGGCTTGGACAGGCTGTTTAGCCTGGAGAAAAAGAGGCTGAGGGGAGACCTTTTCGCTCTCTACAACTACCTGAAAGGAGGTTGTAGCAAGGTGGGTGTCGGTTTCTTCTCCCAAATAACAAGTTATAGGACAAGAGGAAATGGCCTCAAGTTGCATCAGAGGAGGTTTAGATTGGATATTAGGGAAAATTTCTTCACTGAAAGGATTATCAAGCATTGGAATAGGCTGCCCAGGGAAGTGGTGGAGTCACCATCCCTGGAGGTATTTAAAAGATGTGTAGGTGTGATGCTTAGGGATATGGTTTTGTGGTGGACTTGGCAGTATCAGGTTCACAGTTGGACTCGATCATCTTAAAGGTCTTTTCCAAATTAAATGATTCTATGATTCTATAATATTAAGAAAAAGCTGTTTCAAACAGACATGTGAGGGACATAACATTTTTTTTTTTAATTAAATAAGTGCAAGAAGAAACAGAAAGAATATTGAGATGTAAGTGATGATCACTGGCAAGCAATGGCACCAAAACCAAAAGCAAAAGAAATTACATCAAATAGGACACTCATGCTTATATCAAAGCTACTAAAGATGGAAAATAAATAATTTGCATGAAGAAAAGGAATAAATACTATAGCATATCTTAGAGAACCAATTTGGAGACAGATCTTGTGGCTCCCAAGCCTGTTGACAAAATAAAGCAACAGGTTGATGGGTAGGAATTTGGTTCTGCAGAACACACAGACCTGATCCTGTAAAACATAAGCACAGGCTTATGTTTGAGCAGATCAGTGGTTCCACTGACTTACAAGAATGTTAACATGACTGAAATTTAAAGGTAGCTATATGGTACAGTCCTTTGCTGAATTAGGACCACATTGTCCACAGGTTTTGTAGTCTTGAGGCTCTCTACAAAAGACGTTTTCTGCATATCTGAAGGAACTATTGGCAACCATGGTCATGGCCAACAGGCCAAACCTCCTTCATTTGGAAAACACCATATTCAATGGGTTATTTCCTTTTGGGCCTGCGTTACCAGGTATGGTAGTAGTTCATGTTCAACTGGGCTATAGGCTCTCTCCAGATGGTCTCCAATCATTAACAGCTGACACTGAGAATACACAGACTGATGCTGTACTCTAGCAGCAGTGTATTTTGCTTTTAGTTATTTATCACCATCTAAGATGGTTTGTCTTCTGCAGATGCTTTTCTCACTCCACTGACTAATAAAGAAATTCTAGACTATTTTAGACTAAATGGTGAAGTTTAGATGACATGAATCCCACATTTGGAAAACAGACATGTATTAACATACCACATTTTAGGCAACAAAACTTTATATCCCCATTTAACACCCTTGGAATTTGTTAGAAATAGCCAGTGTACTAGCTAATGGATCTTGTCTCAAAGGGAAGCTAACTGTTGACTAGTTTGTGCACCAAGTCCAGGATTCTGATGCAGATCTCTTCATTCAGAGGAAAGTAACTAGATGCACCCAAAGACTTGAGTAATGTCAGCCCTGCTCCCTGCTGTTGCAAGCAGGCAACCACTCGGAAAACTAGGACTACTATTGATCTCACCCCTGCTGATCCAATGGTCCACTGTGAGCATTCATTTCAGTTAAGTAGCATGGTTTCTGCTCCATACTCCCCGCAGCTGCCAGTAACTCCCTATTGCTCCATAAATAGTGCTTACAGCTTCCCCAGCATGGATCCATTTTTCTCTGTTTTCATCAATGTTGTTCTTGCTTTACTGTGGCACCACAAAGAATTTCCTGGCTGCCTGCAAGTGCCAGGAGTTGAGCCCATATATTCAGGATGGGATACTTATCTCCTTTTCTAAAGTCCCAGAAGAGAAATCCCAACTTCCCTGACTCGAAGAATGGCCTTGGCAAATGCCCAGATAATTCACCTGACAGCTTTAATCAGCTGTTCAGTTAATTCCTTCCTTTCTTCTGTCCTTTCCATTCCTCCAGCTTTTACAGTCATATTCTGCTTTGAAATCCAAGTCCTGTCAATCTTACTCCATTTTCCATCAGCGGAAATCCTGCTGCCTCAGTGAGCTAACATTTACCTCCCAGCCCCGGCAGAAGTGTTTCTACTATTTGAAATTCCTTTCATAAACTATTTTTAACACTGACACAGGGGCTTAAGATGGAACTATTGCAACATAAATTCAAGTAACATCATATGCATTCTACCCTAGCATATGAGAAAAAATGTATCACAAACAAGGAAAAGTTCCTTTATAATGTTGTCTTTACTTTAACGAATGAAAAACATTAGTAAGGTCAACATTTTCTTGCATAAGTCAGCTAGCTTACCATAGTTTACCAGCTCTTTCTATGTGATTACCAATCAGTGCTCCACATCTGATGCATTTTACACTTTTCTCAGGCATTTGAAAGTTTTATTGCTACATGAACATAAAGGGAAGGTTTGAGAAAAATGTTTAATTAAAAAAAACATACACAATTTGGGCTCATAAAAACGGCAAACTGATGGCAGAGAAAGTATAAATCTTTCTAACACGGCTCACAAATTCATATGATACTTGACCTGATGGAACAGTTCATTTTTCACATCCATTTGATTCCTGGCTTTTTTATGGAGGTTGCCAATGAAGATAACAGTAAGTGCAGGTGATTTTGTTAAAAGGAAATCTGTTCATTAGGAACTGGACAGATACCAGCAACTCATTTCACAGAGGCCATTGAAGAGTTCTGCAGTGGTAGCAGCTTTCCATTACTACCTAGGTAGGTCACAGTCAAATCAAAGACTAAGGTAAAAGGTTTCTTTTAGATTCTGTGGCTAATCCCCAGAGCTCTTTCCTCAACTGCCAGATTGTACAGAATCTGGATAGTCATTGGGTAGAGTCACAGGCAAAAACTCAGCCCAAATTTTAATACTATTACCATCTTTCTCTGTGCCCTTGTGCAAGCCACTTTCTACGGAGCAGGTTTTCCAAGCTTAAAAATGAGAATAATATATTCTGTTTTAGATAATGCTTTGAAAGTTTAGATGAAGTGTTCTGTCTAATAGCAAAGTAATATTATTATTAATACTACTGTGTCAGTTCAGCAACATGACAGCAAAAATAAACTCACAACTGAAATCTAAGATGATTTTAAATTGTTTAAGGTCCTGATTCAACAAAGCATTTGAGTTTACCCCTTTTTATAAAAGTTATTACGGCTGTGCTAACCTGATCATAGGTATTCCATTGCGATTGTGCAATTATGATTGCTCATATAAGAGAGCTTCCACTCTTCACCTATAATATGCCACAGCTGCTGTCACATGAAAAGCTTGCATTAGGCACCTTGTTTGTCCCACTTTTTGATGATAGGTCCCCTTGACAAAATTTCTTTTGGCTGTGTTACCTTCTTTCTTCCTTTCCAACCTTTCCCCTCCCCCTCAGACTTCCATTAATGGAACCAAACTTCTTTATTACTTATATCTTCCTTCTCAGATATTTTCACTCTGCTCTGGATACCCATTCCCAAGATTTTATTTTTATTTTTCAGGGTCTGGAGGGCACCAATAAGCCTTAATGGTTTTGACCAGCTCCCCTGGGCCTTCCTGAACCCTGCCCACAGCCCAGGACCCTGTTTCAACCCCCCAAAGGCTCCCCCACACCCTGCCCCATGCCCAAAACCCGATTTTGGCCACTTGAGGCTCCCCCCGCCCTGCCCATGGCCCAGTACCCCATGGCAGCCCCTGCCCTAGCAACGCTGCAGCAGGGCCAGTCTCCATCTCCCACAGCCCCTGCCCTGCCCGGCCATGGGCCCTGCTGAGCCAGGCCCAGCCCATATCCCGGCCTGGCCTGGGCCTGTCCCCAGGGAGGTGCCCAGTGCCCGGGGCTGGTGCTGGCCCGGTGCCCCCTGGCTGCCCTGCTCCAGGCTGGGGCAGTGGGACAGGCCCTAGCTGCCAGGCCCTGCCAGAACAGACCCCCATGGGGAGCCCCCCGTGCTACTGGCATCCAGCCTCCAGGGAGCAGAAAGCTGAATTAAAAACCTACCTTCCCCTTTCCTAGATCACTTGTTACTATCACATCGAACATAGCCCTCCCCCCAACCAACTACTCATCACCTGTTCCCATTTCACTGCTGTCTTTTCCAGTATGCCCTTAACCAATTTTATTCTCCAGTTTTCCCACCTCTTACTGCAACAGATCCCACCTCTCTAGCCTACTATCTAGGCCATCTGTGTTTCCATTCCATTAAACACTGAGCATGATGTGCTGTAATCTGCAAATTAGTTCAAAAATGGAAAACTTTAAAACTTCAGACAGAAAGACTTGTGGAAGGGTGTATGGGGGAGCATAAGGATAGCCATACAAGTCAGACCAACATCTGTCTAGACCCACATCTTGCCTCTGAGATTGTAAAAAGCAGGGAAAGCTTAGAGGAATCTTTCCTGGTCTATCCTCCCCTATTCCAGTGAGATGTCCTGCAAATTAAGGTTTTTAATTTACCTTTATCCTCTAAGAATGTAATGAAAATGAAGATGATGATGATGAGAGTGAATTCAATGCTCTCATACAACACCAGGATGACATTGCAGGAGTCACAAATTTCAAAACTTTTTGCCAAGCCCATGGAACAAAGAATACACACAGCTAAAACAAAGAAAAAAGGAGCTAAAAGCTGTACCTATTTTCACAGTAAATGATATTGAGGTCCATATTCACACGAGTGACAAACATGTGGCAGTCAATCCTGACTTCATTAATTGTAGGAGGTGGCAAAGCATGAGCAACGACAACAAGTCCCATGATTTGGCTGGGTACTGTCCGCCCGTGGGACAGTGACACTCTCAGACGTAACCGGCCTGTTATATGAATCACCTGGAAAATAAAAACAATAAAAGAAACTCCAGTGAATTCTGGATGAACTGTGACATCAGTTTCATCTAAAGGATAGCATTACTATTTCCTACAGACCACTTAACACAGCCAAAAATTGTACTAAGTAACTGCCAGTATTAGTGTTAAGCTTATTAATATTGGCTGTCAACATGTTCTATACGTCCTCATGGCAAAAAAGAAGACAAGAACATAACAGGCAAATGCTTCACATTCATCAGATAAAAACCTCAGAACTCCTGTGGTATTGATTTTTGTTGTGGTGGTTGTTACAGAAAGAAAGAAGAAAAAAACAAACTAGAAATTCAACAAAAGAAAAGAGAGAGTGGGATAAAACTAATACTGAAAGTAGAAATAAAAAAATAATGAAAGTAGAAATTAATAAAATAATAATTTTCTAACATTTGGAGATTGAATGAGACAAAAAGATCGGCAGTTTTGAAACTTTTCCAGAATGGACTTAATTGTAGTCACCGACACCACGGAGGCACTGCTCACAGCCTTGAATTACTTCTTTGAGGTTGGCGATTTGAGAAGCAACAGCCTAAAAGTGATCAATTGAGCTCAGCTGCAGGATGCTTTTCTTGCATCCACAGTAAGCTTTTTAAGAGCTGGTAGACATCTAATGCCTTTGCCTAGTACACTATGTATACGGAGAGCTCTGGGGTCAGATGGTTTGTTTCCCTATTCACAAGATAATGCCAGAAGATGCCCTGGGAGAGTGGGAGATCCAATTGCACCCCTGGAAAGTGAAATTCTAAGAATGCTACCTGAAATACAGCAAGTTGAAACTCTGGGAAAAGAATAATGCACCACTTCCAGTTTCACTCCTTCAGGAGTTTTGTGTATAAATAAAGTGGGTTTTTTTTTTCAATAAAAGAATATAAATACAGCACTGATGCCAGATATCAAACTGAAAATGGAACCTGCAGTTCCTGTACTCATGGATAAGACAGCCATAAGAACTGGCAGTTGTGGGCTCTCCAAGATTTTCACCCTCAGAGTGTGTTACAGCACCAACATGAAGATAAGGCTTCCAGGAGATGAGGGCCCCTTTCACTGTGACCCCAGACTCACTACCCAGAGGTCAACAAAGATGTTGGTTGGTACCAGGTCCACTGGAGGAGGTGATAGAGATGGGATGTAGTTATAAACCCACTGATACTTATCTCACAAAGACAGCAGCCAAGCTCTTTGCTTCTGATCTGAGATTGATTGTTAATAGAAGGTGAGAGAGAAGAAAATCTTTCATTAATAAGACTGCAAACCACAAAGTGCATCCAAATTCAAATCTAATTCATGCTAGCAGATCTGTGATCTAAGCTTTGAAGTTTGTTTCTTTTTTTTTTTTTTAACCTAATCATTAAAATATCTCCTTTCTCCACTATTTTACATTTCAGTTCCAGCCAGTGTCATGAATCCGAATGAGGAAAGTGATTAGCTGCTGTTTGTCCACTTCAGTTACAGGTTTCTGACCACCCACATTTGAAGTAATTATTGTTTAAATTCACACTTAATGCACCTTCGAAGGGCAAACTATCCTATGAATATTTGAAAAAGTTCCTAAAGGCAAGGTTGCAAAAACACCATTTCAAACACACTTTAATATTTTTTTTCTCAAGACCTCATTAACTAATGAAGAAATAGCTAAAAGAAATAGGATTAACTTCACAGGAGGGGCAGAAATAGTATATTTTGCTCCTTCTAGCTAGGCTTGCATATACATCTGCTTTTTATCATTATCTGTCTCTTTTTATCATGCAGTTTCAGCTTACTGCAAAAACTCAAATCTGTAAATGCTTGGAAAAATGCTGATGGATAACTAGTAATAATGTGAAAAATAATCTTATACTGAACGTGCTATGCAAAAGTATTGTTGTTCTGTTGTTTTTCATGAGTCCTTATGCTAATATGTTTGAAGTTGGCACTATCACTCGAGGGAGTTTTTAAGATATATCCTACTTAAAATCCATTTATCTCTTCCTTGTATTTTTTGAAACCTCCATGTCATTGGTAGCTAAATATCAACATGATTTGTTTTTGAACAACTCTCAGTTCAGTCAGTACCTCACTTTTTTCTGATTCCTCATCTGAAATATACCTCAGATGTAGTATTACCCCAGGAGACAGTTCCAAACCTGCTAGATCTACCATATATTAACACTGTTGAATTTCAAGAGAGTTTGCTTCCAGATTCCAATTATTTAGCTTGTTCCTAACTCTATCAGGGATCAAAACATATTCTAAATCCCCATGCGAATTCAAAATTTAGGCGTCAGCAGTCAATTGCGTTCTGATTCTGTACACTTGGAAATGTACAAGAAACTGCCCATCAGTTCCAGTGACTCTAAAGAAACTGTATTTCCATGCCTGAAATCCCTTTCTATGACAACATTAGTCAAATGCGCCAAGTGGGAAATCTAATTGGTAGTAAAAAACAATTCTAGCTGTCATGACCTTGTCTACATTGTGAGTATTGCCACTTTTAACATTGGTTCATTTGAACTGGGATTAGGGGTGATAGGAATTATAGGGTCAATTATCTCTGGTAGCTAAAATTAATCTCTTTATAATTCAATCCCACAGCACTAGTCTATCATATCCTAAAGCAGTATCATGACTTTAATGAAGCTAAATTGCAAGAATAAACTGTTTCATGAAGGACAATACTTGGATCCAGATGTAAATATTTAACAAAAATTTGCTAGGAATATTCTGAAAATCAAAGTAAACGCAGCTTTTCTGTGCAGTTTTCTTTATAAATGCTTTCTTCTGAAAAGTATGCAACAGTCCAAATCCCTCTTTAAACTGTAATTGTCTTCTTTCCCATAATGCTATATGAATAGATTGGCACGTTTAGATGTCACAGCAAAAGAAGACAGTAATACTGTGTTCTGCCCGTTTTAAAAAGGTGGGTGACTGGTATACTCCCAATCACGTGGATCATCAGAAGTTTTGTATGTCAAGAGCTTTACAGATCTCCCCAACATTTCTCCATCTACCTCCTAAACGAAATCATCAGCAAGACTCCTCTTTTACTCTAATGGGAGCTGCACTGGGTTAACAGTTCAGAGACTTTTTTACTTACAAACTGTTTATTGGCAAGTGTTGTAACTTGCATAATGATTTCATCCCACAGAAGCAGAGGGAAATATGGTTAAAATAAACCTTGTTACCTGATCTGGACCAGGATTTGACGTAAGTTATTCTGACCTGTGTTATTGCTTATAGTATAACCTAGTTGTGTAACACTTATACTTGGATAGACAGGTGGGTGAACCAGAAAGTATTCTGTAACAATAAAACTTTTAACACTGCAAAATGAAAATAACACATATACTGCTGTAAAGCTGTCATGCTGAAGCAAAACAAATACTATAAAAATCTTCTGTACTGTTTAATTGCTTTGTTAAAAAAATTCTAAAACAACTTTGCCTGTCACTCCAATATTGGAAAAAACCCACCATTATTTGGCTTTTATTTTTAGCTGATTAGAAAAGGAATTTGCAAAATATTGTACGTACATGTAAACACAGTTTATCAGTGTGGGAGTGTTAACAAGCCACATTGCTTGGACAAATATATATTTCTTTTCCCTGCCATATGCTCTCTTTAGTCATCTGTTAGTGATAAGCACTTAGATGTGTTCTACTAATGTCTACTCATTATAAACAAGCACATCACATAGACCTTGATAAAACCTTCCCTCTGTCAATACTTAGGGAGAGGAAAGCCCAGTGATTGAAAAACACATCTGGAAACTGCTCATCATCCTTTAAAGCTAAAGTTCACCTCTGGAGATGGAAATACTTTCTTTGTCAAAAGACATCTTTAAATACTACATCCATTTTTTCACATACATGTGATGTCAGAGTAAGGACATGCATTACCAGAGGCTATAAAAACCTGCAAGCATGAAAAATATGTGAATTTAACCTTTCAGATGTCTGTGTTCTTCAAAACTTGAACTTCCATTAGAAAGAAATTTCTAAACTATTTCTTTTGTTCTCTGTGTAAATCACTATGCCAATTTATTATAGGACCGAAACCACAGCACTCGCAGAAGTGCTCCCTCCACCTCATTTCTCTTAACGAGATATTAAATTTGAAGCCTTAAAATTATTGCTTAGACCCAAATTTTGAGAAGACACTCACATATGAAAACATCCTAATTTAGTTTGTGTGCCTAAGATATTTATTTAGCTGTCTTATGAACAACTCACACATACATTTATCCCTGTTCACAGAAACAAACTGTAATCCATAAGGAGATACATATTTTTTTTGGTCTCTCAAAGATGTTATTTTATACTTCCAAAATCAACACCTAAATCTTTAAAACACAACTAATTTGAACTGCTAAAATTGGCTGAGGAAATATCTTACAAACTATAGCCATGCTCTTACATTTCTCTTTCGAAGAGTTGTGTGCTCCTTCACTCACAGGTACATAGACATGCATCACAAAACCTGCCTGTCACACTAACCAGACAAATATTTTAACACTCCACAAGGTAAAAGGTTCCTATATGGTTTCAGGTGATTTCTAAGCTAAGAGTGAACATTTGGAAACAGGCTTTCCTCTGGACTTTTCAAAGAAAACAGAGTCCACTGTCACATCTGGAGTTCACACAGTGATATCTTAAAGGTTCTCCTTTTCCAATATCAAATATGTCCATGCCTATCAACCTAAACTTCAATATAGGTTTCTTTATCTACCAGTTTTCTCCTTTCCTCCCTGTACCCCACTGTAGTCACTACGATATTTCTATCTGCTTATGTTTTCTCATGGTCAGAAGCCATTTATTTCTGTGGTTCTGCAGCCCCATTCTCATCGAGACCAGAGCCTGCTCTCCCAATCTTCAGGAAAGTGTTAGGAAAATACAACACTTGCCTATACTTATCATTCAGCAGTGGCTGGGATCAGAGAGTTCCAGTAAGGCCTTCTGTTTGCAGTTTCAGTAACACTTGCATATCCTGTTCTCAGACTTTCTGCATTTCTATAAACACTGTAGTATTCCTAACAGGAGGTCCCATGGAGCATGACATTTTGGTGTTGAAAAGGAGTGACCCACTACAGCTGCAGTATGTTGGATCATCCCACATGTGCAGCAAGTTTGATGTATCCCACATGCGTCCAAATTGCTGTACACACAGAGATCAATTCTCCATCATGCGTACAGTTACCTTAACACACAGAGGACACAGCGGACTTGCAGCATGAGCCATGTAAAGCAGTTTGCCCACTGGCCACTCTTGGGGACTTCTGTATGTCTGGAAACCTGGTCAATCACCCCTTGGACAATGAAGTTGTGAAAGGTAAAGTTTGAAGATGTATGCTCCTGTTGTATCAATGTTAGATTTACTATCTCTTTTCATCTATAAAATAACCATCATATCATCTTTTCCCTTGTTAACACCACCCATGTCCAACTTCATAAGTATCACCTACTTTTTCTCTTGGACAGCATAACAGAATAACGTGTCTACTTTCAGTAATTGTTCTCAACTCTCATTTGATTCAGAAGTTTGCTGCTTCAGTTTTAGCCTCCAAAAAAGTGCTTGTATGCTGAAAAACCTGTTTGTTTTTTTCTGCCTGTAGTAGTCCACCTAATAAAATATATTGCTTCTACACACAAGCCTTGTCCTATTATATCATGTCTGCACTAGAACAAAGGAAAGTAGCAGTGAAATAGAAAGCTGTCAGTGAGTCATTCTGAACCATGGTGGTTAAAAAAAAAAAAAAAAAGACTAGGCAGTAATCTATGACTCCTGAGAAACAGCTTTGTAAGTAAAATGCAGTCAGTCTTAATTCAGTTGCGCACCAAATGCTACCTGAACCACTGTTAAGAGTTGTGGTCTTGAGCACACATTCAAAGAATAGAAGTCTGATTTCAAAGAGGGCGAACATTATTCCTAACACATACATAGTTTCAAGGTCAATAGCCTCTTTTCCATCTACAAGTACATTTCAAATCCCCTCAAATACACCTGCAAAAGACAATCTGAAAATGGAAATGGTATTTACATTTAAACAGCATATTTGGTCTCAGGACATATTTTATTGTTAAAAAGTCAATACTAGTTTTTGGAGACACTCTAGGCTTTTCCCATCTTTCCTATGATATCACTCTCTCCAAATAATAAGATTCAAAAGCTATTTTGCTGCTTAAAACAGTCAGAGGCAGAATTTAGGCTAATCCTAAGGGGTTTAAAAAAAGTATCCTTATGAGACCTCAAACTCATTGGGTGCTTAAAGACAAGCATCACATGAGAAACACCCTGGCTTGGCAAGCTCTGTTCATAGCTCTTACTCAATCCCTAAAATGACCTGAGTAGAATATTATTTATTGCATATGAGGAATGTTGAGACCAGCAGCAAGCACAATAGCCACAGTCACTTTCATTCAAGTACACCACAGGGAACAGCTGCTCTTCTGTGTAAAAGTTAGTGTTTTGAGCACTCAAGCAAAAAGCTGCTTGTTCCTCCACCTTAGGACACACAACCTCTTATCTCCCATTTCCCTCTCACTGGATAATAAACTAAAGGGAAGGGAATGGGGACAGCTTTCTAACTCTCCAGAAGAGTAAAGGCAAAACAAGAACCTGACATTGCCATGTTACATCTATCATATGAAGCTCCCTGATCTGGACATGGCTAGGTTAGGGTTATCTACAGCATGAACTAAAACGTCTCTGTGGAAGTAAAGGAAGACTGTTGTATGACCAACTATTCCTCAAGCTGCCATTAAAAAAAAAAAGGAATTTTCAAGAGTGTACAATAGGTTGTTTCTCAAGAGTTATCAAATCTTAACAGCCTGGGAAATGAACAGCAGACCGGAGATTGCTCAAGAGTAATTAATAAAAATATATTTGCTATCAACATTTTTAGATCCTTTAGATCTATTTATGGCTGATTTTTCATTCTGTTACATAACAGCATTTACATTTTATTATTTGGGGTAATAGATTAGCAGTTACTGTTTAGTATCGCATAGCACAGTTCCCTGCACTGTCTATGGACACATATATATCTTTATCGCCATGATGGCTCTCACGTCAGTATTCTGAGGTCCAATCTCGCATTGGCATTCACTATGTTAGTAACAGTTGCATGACCAAGACCCTCTGTTCAAAAGCATATTTGTATTATCATGCCTTCCTTTCCTGTGTTGTGATTTCCCATTAATTGCAATGGATTAGCAAGCTGTTTTTCTCTAAATAAAAGATGTTGTAGAGCTGACATTCCTGAAATCAGCCTTATAATATAAGCTCAAGAAATACTGTGTTGAGTCATTACACATTATAATTTTTCATTTATTTTGCTTTACTCAACTGCAAAGGTTTCCGTTTTCACAATCAGTCCCCACAATAAGAGCTCCAAACATTCTACTGTTAAACAGTAACCTTTAAATATATGCAGTGGTAGTAATTCAACATGCCAGTTTTTATTTTAATACCTTAGAACTCTTCCTTTTTAAGATGTCTTATTAACAACTCCATCTATCAACACTGCATTATCTTTTCATAATTGAAAACTTACAAGCATTTGAAGAAGATCAACATTAAAAAAATGGAAAAAGAAGAAATTAAATGAAATCACCACACTGCAACCTGAAAAAGTAGCCATAAAAACTGGTTTTATAACAGAATACTTTTTGAAGTAATTGGCACAAAGACTGTTCTAGTGCAGATTGCTTCAAGAGCGCTCTTGGCAAGAACATCATAAGCACTAGCAAAACTTTAATATGCTCAAACAGCCAAATACAAACTGACACCAGGAACCCATGTGTGGCAACAAACAGGAAAAAATAAAGTATCTCAATTTAATACAAACCTACATACAAAGGGATCAATTTTTAGAATTTGTGGTTTAGCATACAATACAGCTGTCCTCAGAGTGAATACAGAGTAGCTATACATAAGAAATTAGAATTATCAATTCGGTGGAATTTCTCAAGAGTCCTTTTGATATGTAATACAGCAAATATAATGACTAAGAAACCAGACATCAATGCATTAAATGAGATCAGGTTGAGATCTATTTAGAAAAGACAGGTTTAAGCTGGAAAAAGAATCTCTTTGATATGACCTCCAGAGCAGACCATTTGCAGAAGGATTCAAGATGAGCAGATTTACCCTTGCATATCTGCTTGCTTCACAGCTGCTTTTAAATATAAACTCTAAAATATCTAATATTGAGTTATTGCAGAATTAAGTCTATATAGCAAAAAAGATTAAGAACCTGGGATTTTCTTATACTTCTAGCAAATGTTATAATGGATTTTGTATATTGAATTCAGAGGAATAACTGAAACATAGTTAATATAAAATCTAGCTAATGTAACTAACTTATTTCTAAATGATCTATTATAGAATCTGGCTACTGCTGGTTGAAGCTTGGAATGCGGAATGCCTCAGAATTTTTGGTAGTCTGCATCCCTGATATATGGCCGATATTTAACCCTGAAACTCAAAAGATATCTCCACTGTAACAGATTTTCCACTGCAAATCCCTTGGTGTTCAAATGTGTTGCATTTTTTTTTCCTCACAGAATGTTTGAAGTCCCCTTTAAAAATAATGCCTTGAGGATATTTTTTCCTTAATACTATTTAAAGAAAGTTGAAAGCATTTAGCTATTGAAGTGTGCAGGGTTCTAATAAAGGAATTGTCATCCCTGCCCATGAGCAAACTCTCTTGAAGCTCACTATTCCAGAATACTGGTGCTCCTGCCAGCAGTAAAAATCAAACCTTAAAAAGGGCTTCTGTTGCATCGGTTCCGATGCAGTTTATCAGAGTATTGGGGGGTGGTGGAAACTGGCTACATCGTTCTGCCACAGAAAGGGTGGAAAGGTTTTCTTTTTAAAAAAAAGTTAGCCTGAATCCTGTATGTCAGGGCAATCCAATCTTGTTGCACTAAAGACAACCAATAATAACTATTCTGCAGATGTAGTGTCTTTATTTCTGTCTTTGGAGGAAGAAGTCAAGTTGCAGTTTGTTTTTCAAACATAATAAAACAAAATATCTGATATTAATGCATTTTTCCCACACACAGAGAAAAAAAAAAATAGAAAATGCTGTTGTTTGTAAAGACAGAAATGGATTCCCTAACTTAGCCTTGATTAAGTAATGTGGATGTTCTTTTGAAGCTCTGCTAGTGGTGCCTGGTACAGGCTCTTACACAGAGAAGCAACCATTTTTATTTTAATGTTCGCATGGTTTCCCCTAGCATGGCCCAATTTTGGCTGGCTGTATACAAACACACAAGTTGTACTGAAGGATCTTGGACAACGAACGCGTGAGCTTTCCTGCAGAATGCCACAAATGTGACAAAAGCAAAAGGCAAAAAAGATTATTTCCCCATAATTATTAATATGCTTTCAACTTGCTCCCATCAATGACACTTATATGAATCTAAATTATGCATTTTCAATTTAGAAGGGGAAAACTAAGAGCAAAGTATATGAGCTGATTTTGTGAAAAATACAACTGTGAATTTCAGAAAAGCTGCTGCAGGTGGCTAGTAATGCCTCCACATCCAGATGGCAAAAAGGAATGATCATAGGATGGGAGGCAAGAGTCTTCTGGCATGTCTGCCAACATCTAGTCTCAGTAGGTCCCTGACTGTGCTCAGTGTTATATTTGAACAATTTTAAATAGGTGTCACATGGTCCTGATAAAGAAAGTAGCTGGCATTGAAACTGCAAGACCCTGGCTCTAAAGTGGCTCTACAAAGACGCTGGCTGCAGGAGAAAGCTGGGGCACACCATGACAGCCCTTCCAGAGAAGCAACTGTGTGTCCTTAAGAGCAGCTGTGGCAGGTCAAACCAAGGGCCAAATCAGCATCCTCAATGTGTCACTCAGGCTGACTAAGGGGGAGTATCAGACTAGGCAAACATCAAATGGCATTTCCCTTATATATTCTCCCAGCACTTCCTGAGGCACAGGCAAGTTTTTTGGTAAGCTTCTAGCATTCATAGTGCCCCATGACAATGAGCTTCACTCTTGAACTCTAGAATCAGAAAGTACCTCCTTTTGTTTGTTCTGAATTTGCCATTTACTAGTTTAACTTTGTTCCCCACCGTACATATTGGGACACTGCAGAAAATTATACCCCATTCACCTTCTCTATACGCTGATGTTTTCTATCATGTGCCTCCACAGTCATCTTTCTTCCAAGCTGAACATCCTAGGTATATTTTAGCTGTTCCACAACGTTGATCAGTGTTGTCACTTTTTTACTGTTCTAGCATCTTCAGTTTGAGATGAGGTGGGATAACGAGTGCACAAGTATTCGAGATAAATGGAAAACATTGATTTATAAAGTGGCATGATGACATTTTCTGTTTATTTTTTTTCCATAATAATTTCTTAGCACTCTGTTTTCTTTCTGACCACTACTAAGCAGTAAGCTGTTCCATTCATAAACCTCCCATTACAACTCTAAGCAGTAACAGCTGGTTCAGAGCTCTTCATTGTATATATACAGCCAGGATTGTTTTTTTCCCAGGTGTACTTTACAGTTACCTGAACTGAATTTTATCTGCTATTTTAGTGCCCCTTCACACAGAATCATGAAGTTCTTGTGCTACTATTCACATTAGACTTACATTTTTACAATCAAATAAGCACTGTGACTTTCCTGTTCACCTTGGTTTCCATTTAACACATGAATACATTGAGAACCAAAGGCCTGAAAAAGCACTAGTGAGCACTTAAATTGAGAAAAAATCATTCTTGTTTTTGTTTTTTAAAGCACTCACTCAACCATGAGAGGATCATCCCGGTCCACCAGCAGCTTAATTTCTTTCAGACTTTTGGTCAGGGAGGGTGCTGGTTCCCATGCTGCAAATGCAGGTACTCTGTATCAAATGGCAATTCCCCGTAGACACGCTTGCCTGAGAAAGCTTCGCAAAAGTCTTTGACTTTTCCTTGACATATCGTATTTACTCAGATGTCTACCAATTCTGTTTTTATTTTAGTTTCAGTAGAAGCGTTCTAGCTTATGAGCTCCCTTGTGCTAAGACGCAAGGAAGGTGTTACCTGGTGTTTACACTAAGCACTGTAAATTAATGTATATGAAAGGAACATGTTTATTAGGAGATGTCTTTCCTGAAACAAAGCTCTGCATGGCTTTCTGCAAAAAATGAGAATGAGTATATAGACTTATTTTGCACAATTCTGTTAAATGCAATGAAACAATACCGATAAATTAAGAGACACAAGCTGTGTGTTCGGTGGCAGTGATAGCAATAAGTCATAAAAGTTTGGATCTCAGGCTTGAGCTCCTTTCCATAGGCACGTGACCTGTAAGCCTCCTGTGCCTTCCTAAGCCTCTGCTGAAACTTCTGAAGAATGTGAAAATATAAACATATACTTTCAATCAAATCAAATTTGCCAAGAAATATTCAGTGATGAGATCTGTTTCATGTCAGATCACCCCAATTTTGCAAAAGATTTGTGACTCAAAATCAAGTTAATTTTGTGGAGAGGTAAGGTTTTGTGGGTATTTCAAGAAACTGTAATGTCATTGCTAGCTGAAGTCCACCCAAACAGCGTACGTGATTTCTCTTTGAAGAAAAAACTTTTATTCCACTTGGAGATGGATGATCTTTGCAAAGCTCTGACCTTCTCGTTGACAGCTACAAATAGACCACTATTTATGATTTGTTTCTATAACCCACTTAATGTAGCAAGCTAGATTATAGATAGCAATTTATTTGTAAAAATCATAATAAAACATCACTGTTTTAAATGCCAGATGTGGACAAATGGGGAGTAAAAACTGATGAGACAAGATTCGTGTTCTTGAATCTACACTGAAGAATTATGGCAGCCTCTTGCTTTATCTGCATTGGAATCAATTTAGCAATTTTTAATTCATTGATTTTCTGTTGTTTGTGTAACATTTATTAATTGATTGCCATACTCACACAACTAATTCAAAAGTTAGCAAGTTTAACATGCAGAGATTAATTTTCTTTTACTAACCCACTACCTAGAATATATCTTTTTTTGAAAAACAGGTTACCAAGAAATTACCTCCACATCAATCATATTTATAAATGAGATACAGTAGGTGTTGTATGACATCTATCAATCCACACTGAACTTTTCCTTACATTTGACTAAGTTTTTCTACGTAATTTAATAAAATAACAAAAAAATAGGACAGCTCTGTGTTTCTCTTACTGCTGTCCTAACTAAAAGTCAATTTGAACACCTAGGACTTATCCTCTGCAAGGCTGGGAATCTCTCATTTAAGACTATGATGCATTTCAGGTTGTATTGAAATAAATGGTATTCCTGCCCCATCATCCAGTGGTCACAGGATCTGCACCTTCACAACAACCTTCAGGTTGCTCAGCTGCCAAGTGTTTTTCAGCTGGAATGAGAGCCATTCATTTGCCCTTCATGTCACACTCATTTACGATGGCTGAAATGTTTATTCAGAAAGGGAGTAGAGATAATGAGCAAGGTTTCTTTGCTCTTGGTTACCAGGGGCTATTCACAAGACTTCAGACTCACTCACTGTGTTCCACATTGCAGCACAAAACAGCAGAGGGTGTTCCCAACTCTCATTATTTTATTATGGCTTTCACCATATTTGGTGTTTAACTGAAAGCCTTAGTTTCTATTTCTTTTTTCCTCTTTGTGCCACTCAGGCTGCTGCTGTAAACTGGACAAATTGACAAAATAGACTTTTTAATAGAGAGAGGCAAGGAATATGCCTTAGACAATGGGTTTCTATGTGGCCTATATAAAACTAGAATGGATACAAGCATTTTGATCTCAAAATGAGGATTTAATATCTCTCACACATTTTGGAGACTTTTATGTATTTTGACCTGGTGAGTCATTTGTAGCCCATTGGACAACGATCTACACCCCTGTGAAATCCACTGATGCCTGGTACTGCTTAGACCATGTAAAACAGATCAGGATTTGGCTAATTATCCTGTTTAAGTCACTTTTATAATTTCTCCTGTTTTGTCATCCACTTATGCTAAGCACCTTCTCTAAATCTCAAGTCAAATCCACAGGACGCTTTGTACAAACGTGTGTTTCAAATAATTGACTGTCTGGTTTAGCTGGTAAATTTAAAGCAAGCCAGGGTTACGGCATTCTATATTTTGTTGGATATATTTTCTGGCTTTGTGAGGTATTGGCTGCATGATCTGATAAAAACTGAGGCTAAATGAACTCTACAATTTGTATTCCTACAGTCACAAGTTTATTGGCTTCGTTTTTTTTTTTCCTTGGCTCTGTCTGTAAGGTTCATTACTTACAGTTACTGCAGAATCAATTTGAAATGGCCAAAATCAGTGATGGAATTTATAGCACAATAAATGTACTGCCATACAAGTGGTGTTACACATGAAAGGGCCTCGGAATATTCTTTTCAGCAATCCTTCTACATAGCAGAGTGTTCTGTTTTTATCAATTTAACGGAATCATCACAGGCATATTCTGAGAGGTGTAATCCTGACAGCTACATAGCAGATTTTCTCTGAGGCAGATATTTTTACAGGAAAACAATATTATTGATAAAATCTTAGCATATCAGAACACCAAAAAGAAACTGAACACATCTTTTTCATTCTCCACATCAGGCATTCACAGTTCCATTTCACAAAAACCCCAACCTGAACCAGAAAGAGTTTAAGAAGAAAGCATTCTCACATTCCTTGAGATACATGGTAATTAGTTATCAGTTTAGCAACCCTGAAATCTAGAGTAAGAGCACAGGGTGGGCACTATGGTGTGTGGAAAATGAGGAGGGCACTTGAAGCTAAAACATAAAGTATAGCATCAGTAGCCGCCTATTTATAAAGATTTACATTTCTACTTAGTCTATTTTTCTTTCCAAGTGTCACTATTATAGACATCTCATATTTTACACCATTTTGAAGCACAGAAATTTTTAACTTTAGCATGATGCATTATGAAAAAAATACAGAAAAGACAGATGGCAGGCTGTCCTCCCCAAAACTCAATTTCGTAACATGCATGTGATTGCTAATAGGCAGGCACTAAAAAACAATTTTCCTTGACAAAGAAGAGCTGATAAATTGTCAACATAAACTTCGTCTGTGGTTGCTCCAGTGATCTGAAGCTCTTCTGTGAGTTTTGTACCATCAAAGCTGGCATCTTAAAACTATATCAAAATTTACGGATGCACATGACTGTAAAATGATTGAAAGCAACCCATAATGCATGTTTGTGCATTGTGAATCAGCTCTTTGCTTCCTCAGGAAAAACTGTGTCCAGTGCCCTATTCCTTACACTGGGCATGTGGGAGAGCCAGACTGGGTTCAGTGGCGCCCTGTGAGCTAATTAAAACAGGGCTCTGCATTCAGGTATCTCTGAAACACAGTGTTAGGTCTAGTGGTGGACCGAACTGACCAACATAGTCTTTGCAACAATACGATGATGTGACGATCACAAGAACTGAAAGCAGTTGACTAGTTAGGAAAAAAAATACACATTTCTGAGCACTTGAACAAGGAGAAATGAATGAAAAGGCTAACAAGGTAATGATTTTCAACAACAGAAATGTTTATCTAATATTTCAGAGAAAAAACATGCCTAGACCTTTACTAAAATATGTAAAAAGTGAAAGGGCTCATTGAATTCACATGAAATACAATTAAGCATTCAGTTCACGTGTGCACAAATTCTTGGGGAAAGTGCCCAAACTATTTGTACATAGAATGAGACCCATTTATGTTGGAAGTGCAGAGTTCATTTCAGATTTAAAGATTTCACTGTAACTGGTAACTAATTATTTTGATCTTTTTTAAGGCTTATAAGTATTAAATATTTGCACGCATGTAAGAATTCAGGTCTTATTTTTGAGAACAACTGAGAAGCAGTAACTCAAGCTCTGTTATAAACTGCCTGGAAGAAAAAAATAACATGATGATCCCACCACATATCTAACTGCAAAAGTTTCTTAAGTTTGATTGTGTAAAGACTATGAAACATTTTGATCAGGCTCATCTTGTTATACAGAGGAGATACTACTTTCAAGGATGTGACCAATCCTGTAAAGCGAAGTCATGGGAAGAATTTATATTTCATGAACTTTGTTTTAGTTAGAGCAAACTGAACTGGTATCCTGTTGCTCTAATTGTTTGCAGTATATATTACTTTTCATATGTCCTCCAAATTAGGAAACAAACAAAAAACCCCCCAGCAGTAGACCAAGAATAGATCTCAAATTTAGGAAATATTACCAAACTTAGGGAGATACACACTTTTCCAAGTATATTTGGATAGAGTCACTGATGTGCTATATTGTTTCGTTTAGGATGGAAAAATATACAAAGACTAGAATTATAACTGTATATGTCTGCACAAAGGAAAGGGGAATGGGAGCTTCTAATGTGCTATCACAAACAAAAGTGGAAAACACATCGTTTACAACTGATGAAACAGACCTTGGCTGTGGCCTTTTAATGGCAAGCAATTCACACAGCAATGTGCACAAGAAGTTCAGAGAGAATAAAATACCTATCCATAAAAAGTGAAACAAAACTTGCAACCCTCTTCAGGGTAACCTCTTCAGAGCTCAGACCTCTTCATGCAATCTATATGGATTCCCAGTAAAGGCTCCAATATGAAGTTTGTAAGAACATTACCACTTCTTCTAATATACTTAGTGTTTTCATTTGTTTTGGGTCTTTTGTATGAATTTTAAGTAATGGAGAAAATTAAAAATTAAGATAATTATGCTCTCCCAAGCTCATTCTCAGACACTCAATATTTTCCTTTAAGCAGGCACAAAATTCTTGGTTCTAAGGAGGGAGAGTAAAAAAATATAGCAGTAACAATTAAAATTTCTTATTTCATACTGGTTATAGATGCATTAAGGTATATAAGCTCCAGGGTCAGTATAAGCCTTGCTCAGCTTTCTTTAAAGGCACTGGGAGTAATAAAGACTTCCATTTTATCTTCAGTGAAATAATACTGCTGAAATGTCACCTCATTTTTGATGTCAGCAGTGATTTCTTTTTACCTCCATGATGTCAAATGGGAATTATTATTATTAGAACAACGGCTTCCTAACGATGCTGTAAAAAGGAGAAACCGCAACTCTTCCCACCGAACACCTATATTCTGTCTTCTCCATAGGGTAAAGCAGATGGGTTCAACCAAATGCTATTCTTCAACATTAAACAGACAAATCAAGAAGCATGCTTAAACATTTAGAAACAGAAGCATAATGGCTTCCTTGGTTATATAGTGGTGTATATGCACTCTGGACAACAGAGAAAAAAGACATTTGTATTATAGGAACTCTTTCTGGGAAACATGGCCTAAAACACTCATGATCAATTTTCTGTTCTAGAAGGTAAAACCAGCAAATCAGTGTCCAGATCTCTATCCAGAAGTCAACCCCAGGTTAAGTCAACAGCACAGGGAATGAAAGCCTCTTGTGATGGTCCTTGTTTGACTCCTGGCTTCATGTATGGCATAACGGTGATAGACACATCACTGAAGTGCTCTGTGCCTTTGTTCTCCCATTCTGTCAAATGAGCAGGTACAGAGGAATCTTGCTTCACATGACAGCAAATTATACTTTAAAATTTAGCTTTTGAGTAAATGATGGGCCTTGAACCTTATGCAACCACCTATTCATGCAGAAAGTCAACAAGAAGGAGCTGCAAAGTGGTACTATCTGCATGAGCGAATGCGACACTTTGATTTGCTAATACTTTCACTTTGGTCCAAATATAAAGAGCTACAGTGCAAAATGATCCCTGCCATTTTTACACATGCTTATTACATGTATTGCTTCACGCTAGTTCATAAAGCCTGGAAGTCTTTAGGGTGGAGAAATCTATGGTGGATACAAAAAAAATTAATCAAATTGAAAAACAAGAGTCTCTATATAAAAATGTCTTTGTTTTGAAACAAGAAAGGCAAAGTTTGCAAGGAGTCAAGCCAGCCATCAGCTGAGGAGGTGGAGGCCACCAGCCCTGTTCTTCTCCCACAACAAGCTGACAGGAACAGCAGCCTCAGGGAGCTCGCTGGGCTAAATCCAAGGGGTAGTAAAATGTGTTTTTCTGCTTGTACATTGCTGCTTTTTTTTTTTTTTTTTTTTTTTTTTTTTTTTTTTTTTTCTGAGGAAAAGGATTTTGGAGTAGCTCTTCTACAGCCAATGGTAGCCCGGTTGAGAGCAGGAGTTCATCTTTTTCTGGGTTTTCTGTGAAGGTTCTGCTAAACTTCACATTATCTGATCTGAGTACTTTTTTTATTTGGCATTTCATTTTGCCTATTCAGGGCAACCATCAAAACAAAGGGAGTACCAGCCTGAGAAAATGAAGTGTGATGTCCTGGAACATGGAGATGATTTGACAATATTCATGAGCTAGGAAGAAAGGCTGAGGATGAAGTACAGCATGTAATCACAGTTGGCTCTGACAGTCATTGTTATCTTTGGCAAGTTACTTGATCTTTTGGTATGTCAGCACTTTCCAGCCTCAAAGGAGTTTGCAAAAGTACATTCATTAATATGAATGACATTATAAGCAACAGGAAAAAGCCAATAAAACATAATGCCTTGCACAGGTAAGAACCTGCACAGAAGGTAAAAAAAGTTTAAAAACCATGGGGGAATTATGGGTTAAAAAGTAAATGAGAAGTAAAGATGCTTATCCAAGTTCAGGATAAGGTGAAATCATAATTCAGTGTTTATCTCATTGTTGCACAATGCAAACAAATTAGTGCAGGTATTGTATCACTAAGAAGATGTGAAAAGTAGGGAGTAGGAATAAAAGGAACTTTTAAAAGGATTCAGCTTTAACAGGACAAAGAAACAGCCAGATCCTTATTAATTGTGGGCAGCTAATATTTCAGCACGTATTGAATACAAAAATTAATGATGAAGGAAAAATTACAGGGAAGCAATTCATAATGACAATATTTAAATAGCATTTTACATTTTTTCCAGCTCTTTGTAAAAGAGATTTTCTCTACTGTTTTTTAAATTTCAAAGAACATGTGATTGTAAAAATTTATTAAGGAGACCCAACTTGTGTAGCTGGTACGTAAAATGTGCTGTACAACCTTAGCCATTCAAGGGAACATCTATGGTGGCTTTTCCTTTGTGGAGTAAATGTGGAGACAGGCAATAACCCCCAGCTTTAACTCCCTGAGTGCAACAACTAGGCTTTTTGCTGGTGTCTGTTACACATGAATGATATATTCAAAAGGAATTTCTGCTTGCCCACTAATATAGCCTGTGACAGATCACAGTGTAATGAAAGTAACGTCTGAGTGTAGTTTCCACATTTGTGGAACAACTTTATTCCTAGAAGATATTTTTGTTTAGAATTTTTATGCGATTCTTCAAGAAAATATTTTCTTGCAGAGGCAAAAAGTGAAAAATATTCTCTTGCAAAAAAATATGGTCTTCTCCCTCTAGTTAACCCATCACAGTTCTACAAAAGCTAAATACACATACATGTTTGCATACTATGTCAGGATTATACCCTTACAACTATCAATTCAAAAATTGTATTTTCTATTCAACACCTATTGATTTCATGTTACCAGATCAAGACAATGTGCAACAATGAGAAACACAGTGAGAAATAAATTTTCTTTAATGCAAAATTCACTGAAATGCAAGTTTAAGAACCTTCCATTCAGTTTCATCTTAGTTCTGAATTTCATCAACTGTTTCACAGTCAATAACGTTTTACCAGTGGAAAGGGGATACTGCTTTTGCAAGTATCTGCTGAAAAGCAGGAAGATGTACTCATCTACATTAGTTTAATATTAATTACATTTTTTTCAATATATGAGCTTATGGTCTTTTCTAAGCATACTTTGGCCAAAAACATTGAACTGTTGGAAGTGATAGAGATAATTAAAAAAGCTATTAACGTCTGCATTTGCACATCTAATACAATGTTTACATTACGAAAAGGAGGTAGGCCAAAATATCCACTGGCAGCAGTTACAAAACAGTCAAGTGGAACAGAGATGTTGGCAGCAGCATCTGTCTGTCCTAGAGCAAATTCTGGCTGGTGATTCTTCACAGAGCACTCTGTGGTTTTCTTTGCTCCTACATAAGGCACATTCCCCATCAGTAACAATAAGCAGTGGCAGACAACATTGGTGGATAACTTAAGGAAACTCTGTGGACTGAAGACCTCTTTTTCAGTAGGCATTCCCACCTGGGAGCACAATGCCTTTCTCGCAGTGTGCAATAGGAGGTATTTTCTGGTTCTCACTCTGGTGAGATCTCATTGTTCTCATCCCACTCACTGATCTCTGTTTATTAACACTGCAATGGGTCTCACACTGTGCTATTAGTCAACACATCTAGATAATTAGTGCTGCTTACAAAAGTGCAACAAACATTTTATATATCTATGACTCAACAAAACTTGTTTCTTGAAAGAACACCAGATTTGGCTTGGAGCTGATTTCTGTCCATTTGGAATATTTTATTATGTATCAGAGTAAATCTTGATCTCATAGTTTTCTTTCACTGTTATATCCACTGACTTTTAAGAAAGGTAGCTTCAGATTTATATTGCCTAAAGATCAGAATCAAAGGCAAATGCTGCTAATTTGGTGATAATATTATCTTTTTATATCACTTATTCTTTGATAACAGAATTTATGAAAACAGAACATCTCCCAGAAAGTATTCTGTGTTTGCTCAATTTAATGTTTTCCTCCCTTTCAGAATCCCATTTGTGATTTCCCATGCAC
This sequence comes from Leptosomus discolor, assembly GCF_034619465.1. Classification (NCBI taxonomy): domain Eukaryota; kingdom Metazoa; phylum Chordata; class Aves; order Leptosomiformes; family Leptosomidae; genus Leptosomus; species Leptosomus discolor. Next base: position 29,711,122 of record NC_141393.1, read on the forward strand.
ACAGTTTGGAACACACTGCAACAAAATCATGACTCTGAAGCCATATGAACATTTAAGACAATATTTGAGGAGAAACACATCCTGATACAGGAATACTATAGCTGCAGTCACCATGAGGAATGATCAAAGCTTGAATCTTTCTTTTAAAGACTGCTATTAAAAAGGCCTTTTATATAATACTAACTGGTTAGTTTCAACACTTATTCATGTCTCCAGATGGTAGAACAGAGCTACAAATGCCATTTAAAAGATGCTCAGCCCTGAAAATGATTCTTGAGAAAGTGGAGTTAGCAGCTGCTGAACACTTTTGAAAAATTGGTTAATGTATTTAGATGCTGGGTATGAACCAAGCTTTTCCAGACAGCTCTCCTAATAGAATCTCACAGCTCTATAGCAAGGCATAAAATGAACTCTAGTCTTCTTAATCCTGTTGCACACCATCTTTTCTTGAACCGTATCTTTATATCTACAAGTAGATACTTCATAAGACTCAGATTGGCCCATTAGTATTTTGTTCTTTTATAAGTAATGCTGCATCTTTACTAGCTAAGAGACTTCCTTTTGACTAAAAGGTCATCGATTTACATGGGTGAATTCTTGATCAGTTCTTTCTCTCTGACAAATTACCTTTAAGTCTTCCCAGTACTGAAAAGTCTGGGGAATGCATGTGCTGACATTTAGAAAACTCTTCACATAATGCTTCCTGATGTTGGTTTCTTATTCCACCTCAATTAAGAAGGTGTGGCAGTAGCCATGTGATGAAATACTAAAGTCCGCAGTTTTGTTTCTTCCTACAGAGAAAGGTCAGGATACCTTTCTGGGACAGCATAAAATGCTTGTCAGAAAAGATTTCAAAGGGGAAAAATATTAGAAAAGGAGAAAATAATTTAGGCCAAGCTGGAAAGTGGGATATATGAATTCCCTCAGGCCGAGAAGGGAATTAAATCTGACTGTAGCATAGCCCACATATGAGAAAGGTACTAATCATTAGAATATTATGCAAAAAAACCAGCTGCCTTCTCTTGTCTTCCTCCTTCCTATTCCCCTGAAACAGAAGGTGGTTTTCTGCTGTGTTCTTAACCAGCCTGTGATATATTGGGTCCTTAAAGTGATTTTGGAATAAGGACATCTTGTTTCTGAATTTCAGGTATATCTTTCACTTAGATGGGAAACAATAATTTCAATTTTAGATCAAATCAAGAGAACAGTATCACAAGGCAAGTGCAATGGCATAATTTTGTCTCTCTAACAGAGTTTTTGGCTCTCTTGCCCTTGGATTAATAAATCTAAATTCTACCAAAACCTGCACTTACTTCAAGTGCACAACTGAGATTTACAGATCTTACAAATTCGTCAAGTTCTTCTAAAAAAAGAAATAATAAAAAATATTAATTTTAAATTGTGAATAAAGGCAGGAATAGTGTGAAAAAGGCTGATAATAGAACTGCGATGGACATAAAATTTCAAGAAGAAATTTAGACTTCCATCTTCAAAATCAGCATTCAAAGAATTCTAACTTTATGATTTTAGATGCAAAATCTGAGAGTGCAGCCTCAGAAAATGTTTAATTTTAAACAAGTTGGTAGAGAGATACCATTGCACAAAACAAAAAGATTAATTCATGTAGACTACAAACACTTACTTGTGAAAACACTTTTATGGAGTTTTAAATACTATTTAAAATATTTTGATATACAGCAACTGATGTATGAGGCATAGCTAACCAAATTTCAATCCTCCATTACTGAAATGCAGGTGTTAGATCAAAATTTCTAAGCTAAACTTGCTAAACCAAATGTTTTATATAGCAATTTTCTTATTTTTATGTAGTATGTTCACTGGTACTTCAGATCATGTGCTTAGGTTTACCAGTCCTCTGTGATTTAATAAATATTGAAGACTGCTCCCTTCATTGTGGTTTGGTCAGTTTGTTCAAGCTTGCTTACTTTCTACAATTATCTTGCACATGAAGAACACCAGAGAGAAAACAGGGTGTAAATACTTGCTCTTGGCATTGATAAGAGCTGTGATTCTACAAAGCAGCAATGCATGGCTTACACTTGTAGCCAGTGCTAACACTTCTGTGCCATACTAAAGGGCTTCAGAACTCATGAAAGTCATCCACAAATAGCTACAACAAAGTCCATTTTGTCTATCTCCAAAGACTATGTATGTGCTTTTCCATAATCCCAAGGTACTTGTCAAAGACACCAAGGCCTCACTTCAAGGCAGAAGTTTCCACATAACCCAGCAAATATTTCTTTTCTCAATAATACAAGCTCAGTAGTCTAAGGTTGTAAGTAAGATTTTGCTCAGTGCGTGACAGCTGCTATATTCACTTCCAGTTACTGAAGAGTCTGCGGTAGACTCATTGCCCTGAGACCTCATTGACTTTGACGTTTTAATGACATGGAAACTGTTTCTTGTTGACACTGAAGGGGCCAAAGCACAGCAGACCAAAAGTACCACTTCAAGTAGTAGGAAGGTAGAGCCTGAAGGGTTTTAAGGATGCCCTTAACCTTGCTGATGGATCACCAAGAAGGTCGATTGCCAGCTTCTTGGGAGATGGAGAGGCAACAGAAGTTGGTTATACCTAATTCAGAGACTGCCACAGTGACAGTAAAAGTACAAGGGAACCTCCTCATTGTTTGCTTATCCACCTCTCTAATAGCCTATCATGACAGAGCTACTCCATAAACCAGTAGAGGCATATGTGTGGATACATACTAACACGTTTGATGAGCTGATGAACTGGAAACTACTGGCACCTACTGGCTCTGATGATGTTCGATGATTTGACTACTTCTTCATCCCACTAATTATGCTTTGTTCAAGAGACCAGTATCAAGGCCTGCAAAAATCCGAGCATAATCTGACATGAAAGCAAACGTGACAAAACAATAAGAGGATACTACAGGGGAGTAGGAAATGTATCACTGGACTTGAACAAAGTAGTTTTCAATTAAAATTAGCTTTGACATGTGCCTGAGTAAGTCAGACAATAGAAACACTGACAGAGGGATAACTGTTAAGTGGACAGGATTGTGACCCTCAAATGGAGGAAAACAAATGGAAAAGGAGATAAGATGGAGAAAACAAAAATCCAAATTAAATACAATACTACCTTTTATCGATGAAAAAAAGTTTTAAAAAGGAAGATGTGATTCATTTTCAGTAGAGAAAAACAGTAAGTCTCTGCATCATATATCTTAGACAACAGCTGTAACGATAATACATTCTGAGCTTTGCAGTGAATGGAATTGTCATTTATTTCTTTTTATTTGTTTTCAATGTGTTTTATCAGCTGACTACATTTTATTTGACCTTTTTTTTCAGATTGTAGGTTTACTTACTGAAAACTGAATAGCTCTCTACCTCTGTATGTAAACTCTTCTCCTACAAGCTCTGAGCCTAAGAATATTAAGAACAGGAAAGCCCAATTCAAGGAGGGTGCTGGGGAGCAATGAAAGGGAAAGAGAGAGGAAGGATTAATCATGTAACCATTTTCCCATTTCAGACTTTTAAGGTAATATAATCCATTGTAAAAGAGGCCATTACCTCCATTTTTACATATAATTCAGGACTAATTAAATCAGTTGAGGAAGGGACTATATACAGGGTTCATCTCATGTCAGAACGGTCTGGACCAGGGTCTCTTTGAGGTATACTTATGGGTAAGTCTATCAGCGTGATTTTTTTTCACAACATTTCTTTTGATAGAAAATTAGTCCTGACTGGATCAACCCGAATGATTAATCAATCTCATTCTCCGACTGTTTTCAATTTTATGTGATTTTCCTGAGGCAGGGATCACTCATTCTGAAAATTGGCTAAGCACCTTGTGGACCACCTCAATCATTTGCTACCTAAAGAAAACATTCATCAGCAGTCTTCAAAGCAAAGAAAAAATGGAGATGTGGTTCTGAGCTTAGCAAGAGTTTGGAACAAGACACTACCACTCCACAAAGATGAAAAATTTTGTCACTATTGGAGGACTGAATCCACAGGGAGCTGAATACCTTTGTCAGAGCTAAAACCTGACTCACATAAGATATGGAGTTCCCAGCACACTGCTCCTGATGAATGTTTGTATGCTGATTCAGGAGTGTTACCCACCCACAAAGACACAAGAGCTCAAGGGAAGCTGTTAGCCAGAAGCCCTTGCTTTTTTGCAGAGGGAAAATTCTGTGCTTTGTTGTATTCTGAAGGTGTGAGACAGTGGCTCCCGAGTCAGCCTGCTCCACCAGGATTTCCCACAGGAACTTCACTGCACATGACCCCAGCTGGCATAGTGTTTCCTGAGTAAGTGCTGGAGGTCTTCCAGGGACCTCTGATGCAGAACTTAGCTGGCATTTCCCATGAGTTTTGTCAATGTTATGTAACTATTCTTCCCTTTGACAATTTCTTATAGCTGTACATCTGTAAGGCTCATGGATCTTTCTTAATTTTAATAAAATATACACCTGAACAAATTCAAGAAGCCTTAAGTTTGTTCTGGCACTGGACTTTTAGAAATCAATGAATAAATTGGTAACACTCCTAAAAGTGTGAGTGACATTCACTATAGCAGTTGAGTTTTATTATTCTTGTTTAATACACCAACTGAGAATGATGTTTAAACAAAGCAGTTCTCAACTAAAAAGACATTCACGTGTTCCAACTCTTCTAAAACGAATACACAATTTTTCTGGGGCTCACTGATGCTGTGGATAATTCTCCTTCCATAGAGCACAGAGTGCCAACAACCATTCTTTTGAAAAGGTGTCAAAGTACAAATCATATGGCTGGACACAGCTGAATTCAGCCAAACACTGTCAGCTACAAAACCCTCAAAAACATCAGAAAGCAGAGGAACTACACCTGTATATTTACATCCGCCTAGGACTCGCACACTGTTTATGCAGTTTTACTCATGCTGACTTGCTGGTGCCTCATGGGAAAAATTGGGAAAAAAAATCTTTTATTTACAGACAGTTTTGTCAACTATCATACTTTTTCTTTTTATCCATTCTTTGTGTTAGTAAAAGCTGGCTAAAAAATGATACCTGATCTTTCAAAATTCATTCTGCTCTACCTGTGACACCTCAGTTATGGTTTTCAGTGTTTCCATGGGGCATTAGCAGGTCTAAGAGAAATGAAGTTCTATTTATATGATAGACATTACTGTGTCTTTAGAGTAAAGGGTCTATTGGGAATTTCAAAAACTGTACTGTAATGAGTAAAAACCCCACCTTGTGAAGCCAGCCTGTTCTAGGTATGTCCTATTCTGGTGCTGGACTAACATTAGATTGTCAAGAGTCCAAGAAGAGAGAACGACAAAGTCGCTTACACGTCTCCCTTTTTGTTCTCACCTACATCTGGAAAAAAATGTCAAGACTACAAAATCTACAGGCAAATTCTCTATTTTTTCCCTTTACTATTGCAGCAAAAATACCCAGTAAAGCAAGTTCTCCGCCAATCTAACTTTGGCTTGGATGGACCACGCCTAACCATGGAAATTAGTACAACTTCAATGATCTGCCCATTCATTCATTCATTTGCCTTTCTCCTCCTGAGACTGCCAGTATACTTCCTGGTGTTGATACCTTCTGAGACTTGTAAACTGGTCAGCATGAGCAAGTACTGAGTGCAGTCTTTCAGGTGTTGACAAATAAACAATACATGGATCAAAATTGCGGTGCCTTAAGAAACCACTGATTTGGACCTAAACTTCCATTAGCAACTACTTTCACCATCTTGACCCAGAAACCACCCAATAGAAGGACTCACAGTCATTTGCTTGCAAAGATGCCATTTCTACCAGATTTGTACTGCTCAGGTAGACTACCTCGATGCTATATTCCCAGAGAATTTTTTGAGAAAAGTGAGTTGGGGCATTTTACTTCAAAGCTCCTCTAAATCTTCCTCTGAAAACTGAAAAAAAAATGCTTGTGAAAGTTTTTTAATGAACATTGACAAGCAGCTTCTTTAAACACACACACATTCTCAGACTTGCTTTCTTGCACCACTATTTTATCTTGTATAATACTTAATGGATGACATATTTCATTCCACAAGTTGATGGTGTTAAAAATGTGCTATTCCTTCTAGTTTCAGTATACTGCAAAGCCACTGATAGCTACAGGCACTATAAGCGATATATGACTGAAGAAAAATGAGATTACTGCTGATAAGGAACAAGAGACTTTCATATCTTAAAAGAGTCTGAAATCCAGCAAATATGATCCCCAGCAGCAGTTGCCCCTCAGACAGACAATGAAAGAAAAATGGTGGAAAAGTACTCGTTGTGGCTTGTTGTTTTCTTCAGCCAGAATGGCAGCAAAATTAAATAGGTCTAGCATAGTGTCTGCATGAAGAAATCCTGCCTCTCTGCGAAAAACATAACCCAAAGATGACTAACAGTCTAACAAAATGAGCAGTAATTTTCTACTACAGAAAAAGTGATGTTACTCTGACTCACCTTCTTTGGTAAAATATACCTGTACTCTGGAAGTGTTGCTCTTTTGAAGGCTGTCATGCTGTTATCATCAATGTTTATCACAATAATCATCGATTTAACGGAGGTGTAGTACCAACGCCAAACCACAGGCAGGAAATATTGTATTAATGACTCTTTAACAAAAGGAATGAGACGTATGCAAATGTGACATAGCTCCTTTCTCTGTCTATTAATATGTCCCTGGAACATGAATGGACATAATTTAAAGATGTCAATATTTAATGCTACAGTGCAATCCTTACCTTGTATCCTGATGATTTGATGTGCACTCCTCGCTTGGTCAGTGTAGATTTCATTCGGATGAAAAAAGAGCGCTCTAGAGTGTTGTCAGTGGTTAGTAAACTGGGGCTTGTAGATTCCACTAGGGAACAGAAAAGATACATATACACATAATTTAGATTTTATACATCCCCTCTAAGCTATTTTTCAGGTGCAATCCTTGAACTCACTAAAAATAAATGACTGATGGATGCCAAGAGTGTTGTAATCAATTTACCTCATTTAGAAAACGTTTACTTCACAAAAATTTTTGAAAAATAAATGTATACTCAGTAAGTCTCATTTTCAAGTTATTTTTCCCATAGAATTTTTAACAGAAATTTGCCTCATTAACTCTTTCTTGCAGAATTTTGTTAAGACTAGAGTTACTTTGTTAGGTTATGACACTCTTTTAAAAACTGGGGAGTTCTTCAGTGTTTTGTGAAAGGAAAACTCTCAGTGATGTAGCAATTGTGTCTGCTGAAACAGGCTGCAAATTCTGCAGGCTTTTACTCCCTAGTCTCCCCTTTTTGCTTGCAGTGATACCTAGGGCAAATCACGACTGGTTTTGAGTGCCTTGGTTTCCCTGTTACTGAGGGTTAATTACTAGTAATAAAGCACCGAGCAGCCTGAAGGCAAAAATGCTGAAATAAATGACACACATTATTATTATTATTGTCACCATCATCATCACCATTGTTAATTCTTGGTGACTAATTAGTCACTAATGAAATATATTTGTAGCCCAGCTGAAAAGATCTTTCCTGCTTGAAACTATAGCTCTTACCTGTACTTCTTATGCCCTCAACTGCAACCACTTAAAATAGTAAATAAATACTCTTAGTACAAAGCATGATAAAATAGTGGGTACAACCCTAGTCAGCACTGAGATATTCTTTATGCAATCTTTATAATTGCTGGTTTTGGCCCTGATAACCAATCTTTCCCCAAAATATTGTTCATGGGAAAATTCTGGAGCAGCTTACAATAAGGAAGCATTATTGGTGATTAACTAACTTTCTGTTTCAATGAGTAATTAAGACTAAAAAAAGTTACTCTGAAATTATTCTGCTATTGTTTTGGAGAACTGAACAAACTACAAGTAGTTAGTACTCAAGTATTTAAAAAGCATTCGTTACGCAGTCAGCAGATACACCAAAAGTTGTTTGTGAGCTAAGGATTATATTGGATTGTCCTTCATTTAATGTGGTCACGTTGTCTTGTGTTTGTAACATTTCAGCTCTATTGTGAGGAAATATCTGACAACAGTGCCCCTTTCTTTAGTGTCTCTCTCAAGATTTTTTTGTTTTAGAGAGCATGAATTCGATGTCATTTTATATGTACAGCTCTTTATCACTCGAGGGAAAAGCAGAGCCATGTTATATTTAGTACTTTCATTTCTTCTGATTAAATATGAATTACTATGAAATTTTTCTCATCATCTAACACGCCATAATACGCCAACAGCTTTTTAATACACTATATAAGCACAAACTTCTGCTCTAAGAGTTTAATTTGCCCCTCTAATCCAATCACATCAACCTTATTTCTCTTATCAGAGATTCCCATTTTGAATTAAATGAGCTCATTAGTTTTAATCAAAAGCAGAGAGATCAAAACTTAAACGTAAATGCTTTAGATCAGAACTGTCAGTCAGCCGTGCAGTTCTATTTTACTAAAACACAAGATCAGAGACCCTTAGAACCAATTTTTTCTTGTAAGGGATGCCAAGAGCTTGGAGATGCTATATCCATTTTTTTTTTTTTTTTCTCCCAAGGACAGATTATACATTTAAGGTTAGACTTAATTTAGAGTATTTTTTTCATCCTGGTGGAAATGGGAAAGTACGCCATTCTGCTATTGTGTCTTTCACATTTATTGGTGCTGGTCCTTGGAGACCTGAACAAATGTGAAGCCATCACAATCCATGCAACGAACCTGTCCTCAAAAAATTCAACTCTGTTCAACAGTATCATCTAAGAAATAAAACTCTGAAAGGAAAGATAAGTGTTTCAGGGTACAGGATAGTGGAACCCTGAAACAGCAACCAGGTTCACTGGGATAGTAGCAGTACTGGTAAGATGAGGATCATAATTAATTATTATTTTTATTGTACAGTACTCTACAGTGCAGTAGTTAAAGCATACATTAAGAAACCACAGCATGGGTGCTTCCTGCTGTGTGAAGAAATGCTAAAATCAGCTTAACAAGTGTAGTTGTGGTAGTCCAGCACATTATGCTCTAGCACAGGCAATAACTACAGTATGTCCTCATGTGTTGTAATGGTAATTACCTAAACACACAGAAGTAATGTTAATTAAACACACAATATCTCATGCTCGAGAAACGATCAGGGTGTAATACATATGTACCATTCCCAAGCAATTGAAATTAAAATTTCTTTTTCATACATAGTTTTATGAAAGAAAGGAAAACATCTGACATATAGTACAATGTTCTTGGCATTGTCATTTTCTGGGCTCATGTCACCTTATATCATAAGCTTAACATTATTTTGCTGTTACTATATTACGTACAAACCTATACGTCTCTGTAAGCGAATGTTATAAAATGCATATAATTTATCCAACAGACTGGAACAGTGTCTGTCATACAAATATACATTTGGAACTGTTTGATTTTCTCTAACAAAAAGTACCTGAGAGTGCATGCGTGAGATCGGATTAGCTACCTAAAAGTCCAGAACAGCTTATGAACAGCTTTCTGAATTTCTCTCAGGAGAGCACCATTATGGCTGATAGTACAAATCTGCATTCAGATTTGCACCCACCCATGGTAGATACTGTAACAATGCTAATGGTGATTATGCATGCAGGATTTTAAAAATAGAATGTGTTCAGAACACATCGATTGATGTCACTGAGATTTGCACAGGAATATATGGAATATGGTCCATTATGAGTTCTCAGGAGTTGATTTTAAGTGCCTATCACTCAGCCTTTTCAATTTTTTTCCAATTATGTCAAAGGAGGCTAGCAGTCTGAGGAACATCAGAATGAAACTCTGTAGCAATTGATTTTTTTTTTTTTTTTTTTAAATTTGTAGTCTAAGAACTTTAAAAACACCTGAAATAAGCAAGGTCCACTTGGCTTGATACTGTAGTAACTAAAGATGTCTTTCACACTGAAAAATAGTGCTCCTGGGCTGAATTTACTGAGTCTAAACCTACTGTTGAGTTATAAAATTCTGAAACTGTGGGTTTAGAATGCTAATAGTATGATAAAAGTCAATGCTCACTGCATGTGAATGAAAGCACTATACACTGTCAGGCTTAGAAGTATAAAAAGTAGGTCTGGATTGTCTTTGCAAAACAGATAACTATGTACTCTGTTGGGAAAGCACTCCCCTTTGTGTGTCCTTAAATATCTTCGGCAGATACTACTAAAGGAATAAACCTCTTCTCTTTCCAATCCCAAAGCTGCAACCCACTGTACCCATACAAAAGTGTCAAAAAAGTTAAAGTGTTAGCTAAGAGCCACAGAGTCAAATGGGAAGATAGTATGAACTAGTAGCCAGTTCACATAATTATTTAGTTATCTCCTCCTAAGCATTTCCTTGTGAATAAGCCTTGTAGCTCTGACCCTTCAATGGGCTTTGCCTTGGGAACAATCTTGGGCCCAGACCCCGCAAACCAGTCATGCACCGCTTAACTTCACATGCCAGAAGAGTTCTTCTGATGTTACTGGAATGTGTACTGATAGATAAACATGCACATAACTGTTTGGAGGACTGAGGTCCATGGCTCTGATCTGCAGATATACTGTGCATCCATGTGCAGCCTGTCTACCTTAATGCTATAGAGCAAAACAATGTAAAACAATGTAAATAATTGCTATTACACAGCAATAGCACAAGTACTATCCCTATGACTGATTCACAAGCACATTCAAACTCAGATAAACAATTTGTCCTCCAGGAAAAAAGAACTTCCAAAATTCATTTATGTCTTAAATAACAAAATGCTGTCAAAGTACTCTGAATAAATATTCACCAACTTCTGGGTTTTTCTCCTCATACGCATTAAAAATAACTGAGAGGAGAAAAATGCATTTTCACATGCCAAACAGATAAAAGATAGGCTTCTCATTTTTAGGGGCACCAGAAGATACAGAGGGAAAACCAAACACCAATAAGGAATTTGAGGGGGTTGGTGGGAAAAAAGTTTATGGTTTAACATGCAGGAAATTCCGGGTTTGGTAGCACTTCAGGAAGTCTTCACCTGGCTTTCATTTCTCTTCCTTGAAAACAGGCGCCTATACAGCTTTTAAGAGACACTCTCAAACACCAACTATACAGATCTTAAAAGGGAAACAAAATAAGAAAAAGGGAGCTCTCTTCTCATGTTATCTTCAACACTTGCAAACCTCTTGCCATGTTTTCTTATTCTTATAATCCTTTGCATAGGCAACTGAGATCATTATGTTCAGATGAATAATTAGGTAGTATAAATCTACCATTTTCAGTCGGATTATACACATCTTTGTAAATGTTTCTATTTCTTTGGTGCAGTTTATTGCCTGTAACCAGGCACTAAAAGGCTTTCCAGGAAAATTTAGCCATGAGTAGTTAACTGTCCAGTTTTTTTCTCATATTCGATCTTAAAGTGTGTTTTTAATCACAAAAGGGACTCACAGAAAAGCACTGTTGCCAAAGTCATTCTCTTTGAGTAGTCTACAGATCAAATTTGAGCATTTTATAAGCTAAAAGATAGATTTTTCTCTAACTACCAGCCCAGCAAATACAATCAAAAAGCTTCAAGTTAAGACAATTTATTTCTAGTAAGTGCAAGTTACTACGAAATTATGCTTAGCACTTGTGCAAATGCATGGTTTTAAGTGAAGTGGGTTGAGTCTGATTGCAGGCTTAACACGGGCAAGTACCGGAAGCTAAAGCTTGGTCTAGGAAGGTGCTGAAGATTCTTGGACTATTCAGATGAATCACTTAGGCATATTTATGCACACGGGCAGCCTGCCTGGAGATCAGCTGATGAGTACAGAGCTAGCACTTTCTATAGGTGCTCTGTTAGTCTCGCTGGTGTGCTTAGTGTCTTGCGAAATCAAGGACTATCTGAACTCTTCAGTTAACACTGTGGGCGGCAAAGAAAAGGCTAGTTCACTCCTCCAAGGCGATACTGTTTGTAGAAGGAGCTGCAGGGATAATATTTTTGCTGTAAGCTGTCCTAGTCATAAACAGGAACTTGAATTCCTGAATAACCAAACTTGGCTCTGAAACTCACGGTACTTGTATCTAACTTGGTGAGACTCTTGAAATTTCTGGTTTGCTATTTACTGAAAAGCTGAAGAAGTTAAGAATTAGACCCCAGGCTTTTGGTGACTTAATTCCATTCTTTCCCTTACACAGAGGGAATAATGCTGGGTTCTGGCCAAGGCCTCACTGAAAAGAGGAAGGCTCAGGGCAGCACTTCCAAAAGAAATGGAAAAAGGGATGACTTCCTCTAAAGAATTTATTGGTAGGTAATGTTTTCAGACAAGATAATAAACTGTTCTTTCTTGTCATTCTACCTCCGAGATGAAGACAATTCACTTTTCACGACCTATAAGCCTATTAGAAATTCAAAGGCATAAAAACTTTAAACCTTATCAGACTTCTGTTGAAAGCTGATTCTTTTAATGGTTTTTTGGTTGTTTATTTGTTTTCTCTCTCATCCCTCCAAATTTTCCAGATCCAACAACTGATGAGACGGGCTGGTATGTCAGATTGTTTCATTATATAAAATCCTTAATTTTTTACAACTAATTTGACATTGAAGCCTTACATATATATTTATTTCATATTTTTCATAATATTAAAAATGATGTTATTGATATATTTACATATAGAGATATGATTATTTTTGTAACAAAAATCTGTAATTACTGGGCCATGGTTCACAGTAACAGTGTGATGGTGCACACTGTTAAGCACAGATGTTTGAAACTGGGAGAACAAGTGACTAACTGAGATATATACAGCCTATCTTTTTAATGTGATAAAAGTACATGTGTTCAGGCAAAAGTCAAGTCAGTGAAGTAGCAGTGAATTTAGGTACAACAGCCAGAAAAGTGGGAGAACATGTTTAATATCTGATCTGCCTTATACACTGTGGATTTACATGAACTTGGATATTATGCAGGAATCTGTTGACTTGAACTGTTTGGCCACAACACAGTGTAGTTAAAGTTTTTAATTTGCACAGTTAATCCTGACTTCTGGATTTGTTGAAAATTGCCTCCAAAGGAAGTGGCGAAAATTTATTGCCTGTAACCAGGCACTAAAAGGCTTTCCAGGAAAATTTAGCCATGAGTAGTTAACTGTCCAGTTTTTTTCTCATATTCGATCTTAAAGTGTGTTTTTAATCACAAAAGGGACTCACAGAAAAGCACTGTTGCCAAAGTCATTCTCTTTGAGTAGTAGGGACAAAATATTAGAAATGCATTAAGAAGGACAGTTCCTTCATTTCAGGGATAAATTCTAAGTGACCAAAGGCTTAATACTATTGCCCACACATAGGTCTACACTGTTCTTGTGACCTGCCCCACAGTGTCTGAGACGTGTACAGGAACAGCAGTTTCACACAGGACCTCCAGAAGACCCAAGTCTTTCTGGAGTATGTCTTAAGTGGCACAAGTTCCCTGTCTTTGGGAAACTTAAGCCACTAGATCCTGGTCCCATTTAAGTAAGTAGGAATACCATGAAAAGACTTGGATCAAGTTCCTAGTTATTATTTTATCATTTCTAGCATCCTGTGTGGCCTGTTGTTCAGGGCTTTGGTTGCACATACCAGCATTCAGTCTGGTGTATATGGTTACACCAGCCTTTGAAATGTGCTTATTCCCCAAAATACACCACACTTAACATTAACGACAGGCAAAAGTAGGCCAGAATTCTCTAAAGGAACTAACGCTGTTTTACAAATGGATAAGGAAAAATGTGCATGCAATTACTGGAAAAAAAGTTATAGTTTCACAAAACTACCATTCATACACAAACAACACATCTTTAATGCGCAAACTATATTTGTCTGCGATTATTAATGCTCAGTTTGCAGGTTTTACAAGTGCAAACACTACTATGTGCATACTATATTTTGGGCACAAAAAATGACTGCATCTGCAGAGAAACAAGTCATGCTTTGAAAAGTTATCCTGTACTGTTACAAATAATGAGCTTACCCTGTTCGTTTTCTAATCCAGACTAGTCCATGTACTGGTCGTAGTTATGTAGGACAAACTAAAGTACAACCTCATTGATAGGCTTTCTGTATCATTATACAGAGAAATTTTTGAATGTTCTGTTGGAACCAAAGTAATCTGAACTAGTCTTTATTGGACTAAGAAGTATTACATTTTTTAATCCCTCTCAAAGCTTCCTCTCTTCTTCTGCTTCTGCATCTCCTTCCTTTTCTTCTTCTTTAGTCTAGAAACATGTCTTATCAGGCTATTAATTCCCAACATATGCAATTTACTTCCTATGTAAACTTTATCCCACAGAATTCTTCATATATCTGGTAAAATATAGCATGAGTTAGGTGCCAGGATAGAGCTATAAATAAAGTGTTGCCAGGATGAAGCTATGAATAAGATTTTTGTTACTCCTATAATGTTGCAAGACAGATTTTACAACAAATTTTGGTAGGTCACTGATCTATGAAACACGTAAAGATTTTTGCCTGTTTGAAAACAAAATAATAAAGATTTGCTATTAACAGAACTAATTATGGCAGGAAACTTTAACTCTGAAAAAGCCTTTGGAAATGTTACAGTCTACTGGGCTTCAATCCATTATCTAAACACTCGCAAATGTATCCACATTCATCCAACGGACCAGAACAACTCTCAAAGAGCTGTTATGGTCTAGTGAGTGAGTGGTACATAAACCATAATGTGTATGAAACTCAAACTTCTTTCTACATTTTTAAATTTAAAGTTAATTTATTTTAAGCAATGGAATAAATAATCTGACCTGACCTGTCAGCTTGGTTTCATGTGAGGTCAGCAACACTCATAAATTTTCAAGGTTCAGCGACAGTCCCAAAGAAAATTAGCACAGTGTATTGTTTCCTTACTTATATTGCAGCAATTCTAATAAAGATTGAAACAGAACATGTCCAATGGCTAGGAGAGTTCCTGACGTTAGGAGAGTACAGAATCATAAGTAATAGCACATCTATCCTCTGTTAGGGAATGGGTATGGACAAAAGAAACTGGGAAATGGGGAAACAGCAAAGGAAAAAAAAAGAACCCTGACTAGTTTTCAGAGTAAAAACTTTACTGAATTCCCTGAGAGTTTTATGGGCCTGTGAGGAATACAGGACTAGACGCTAAGTCTCCTTTGAAATGTGACTGGTTTCCACAACTTAAATGATTTTTATCCTTACTGAGAAAATTCTTATAAACAATTTTGAGCATTTTGTTTCAGCGCAAAACTGCCATTAAATGCTGATGCTGTTCCCTCTCTTTCATGCTCTAGAAAGATCAACTGAGGGTATTTTTTCTTTCTTGCTAGCTTTCTGCTCTTGCCTAGTAACTTGTGAATCATTAACTGACACTCCAGAGTATAGCTGTGAAAATAACTGTGGTTCAGAGCTGCCAATAATGGCCCACTAAAGTTCCTTCCCAGCACACGGCATAAAACCCCCCATAACAAACATTAAAAAGTCCCTTCTGATGTTGCCTAACATTGCCAATGTGCGTGGGCTTAAAAAGCACAATAAAGAGGTTGCTTTCCAGATTTTCATATGCCAAATGGGAGGTGCTTTCTTGTGAAGCTTTTCCCTGAGGGAAAGAAGAGCAGCCGAGTTACCTCGTGCTGCTCAGTCAATGTTTGGATGATCCCACTCTGGGGAAACATACACAAGTGTCAAAGTCAAGCTGCAGCAAGTGGATGTTTCTGTACTCAGCAACTAACCAGTAGGAAAGTTCAAAAGAAAAAACCGAGTATCATAAATATAGTCTTTGAGAGTACATGACATCCAGCAAAAGCTCTTATGCAGCAGCTTGTGTATGCCAAGAAACAAACAGTATGAATGCAAAAAGTGAGTGTTTTAAATCTTAGTGGAATACCCCGTTAAATATAGCCACTTGAGGAACCTATTTTTTTCAGAAAACACCTTTTGTGCTGCTGGGAAATTTGGGGGATTCTATTTTCAATACCTGTGTTCTGGATCTAGTGGAGCAATGCTTTTATCACGACTATAAAATGGTTACGAGCCAATTCCTCATATAAAACAGTCAGTAACAGTGGGGCTTTTTTATGGCAAACATGATGTCAGACAAAGGGCATCAGGACTTAGTCTTTGTACTACAATACAAAATAACAATACATAAACACCTTTGTGAAAGCAGCTTGAAACCCCATGTTTTCTATTAAAAAGTCATGTTCAATCTTCACTGTTGATAGAACAGAATAGCTAACACAGAGAACATTGTATATCAGAAAGGTCAATAGTTATTATGAGCTACAAATATATTTTTTTCCATCCTTCAGGCTGTTTAGCGCATATCACAGCATGAGCAGCTGTCTTCTTTAATGCTTTTAAAATTAGAATCCCAAAGAGGAAGAAAAAATTACATTTGCAATGATTGCTCTTTGCTTTTGTAAGTTTACTTTAATACACTATTTTATATACATGAATCTTCCATGCAGCCTAACCAAGGGGCAGTAACTGGTTGCTAGTATCTACTGGATTGCTATATCAATGTGTATAGAATCCTGCCAAAAAAATCACTTTGCACAAATTGTGCAACCTTGCTGAATAACCTTTCTAGAAACATATGTAGCTACTGGGCATATGTTTAAACCAAGCAAGCATACATGTGAAAACACAGACTCATCATTACTAATGGTGAATGCTTACTGGTTTAACAGCAATAAACACAGAGGACCATCTGACCTGCCACTTTCTGTTCACACACCGAGAATGGAAAAAAAGGGTGGTAAGATTGTAGTGTCATTTGACCTCTTATTATTTGCAAACATGGCAAGTATCTGGGTTCCTCTTTGCTAACAGGAAACAATCACTTAAAACTGCAAACAGGTTTGACAGAATCATAGAATCATTAAGGCTGGAAAAGACCTCTAAAATCATCATGTCCACTCGGTTCATTGGATTTCAGTCATATGGGCTCTACCAAACCGTTCCCTTTTCCACGTTTGAACCTTACCTGGATGTGTATTGGTGTGTCAAATGCAAACTGGTATTTTATAAATATTTTGAAGTATGGAATGCAAGAAATAATTTTCTTTATAAACAACTTTTTAGCTAATTTACAATAGTTCAATAATCATAGAATCATAGAATGGTTCGGGTTGGAAGGGACCTTAAAGATCACCTAGTTCCAACGCCCCTGCCATGGGCAGGGACACCTTCCACTACACCAGGTTTCTCCAAGTCCCATCCAACCTGGCCTTGAACACTGCCAGGGAGGAGGCAGCCACAGCTTCTCGGGGCAACCTGTTCGGTGTCTCATCACCCTCACAGTCAAGAATTTCTTCCTAATATCTAATCCAAATCTCCCCTCTTTCAGTTTGAAACCATTACCTCTCATCCTATCACTCCATTCCTCGATAAAGAGTCCCTCCCCACCTTTCTTGTAGGACCCCTTTAGATACTGGAAGGCCCCTAGAAGGTCTCCCCAGAGCCTTCTCTCCTCCAGGCTGAACGACCCCAGCTCTCTCAGCCTGTCCTCACAGGGTCAGTGCTCCAGCCCCCTGATAATTAAAAAAAAAAAAAAAAAAAAAAAGGAAAAAAAAAAAGAGTTGGAGTTAAAAGCTGTATGCTGTGGAGGGAAAATGAATATATATGGCGAGAACAATGTTTTCCCCATAGGGTTTAATGTTTGGCTCATAGACAACTTCATTACAGTGACAATAGGTATGGTGTAAGCATCATGATAATACACAGATTCTTTGGGAGATAAAGGGAAATGCTGCAGTTTTTGCAGGATGAGTAGAAAGTCCTGTCTAATGCACCTTAGGAACTACTTTCTCCAGCTACATGGCTTCATAGTTCAGAAGACTGTCAAAGTAACACTTTTAAAATGTCAGAAAACATAATTTCATATACTGAGACAGAATCTACTTATCCATGTCAAAAACCAGTGTGACTAACACTGTTATTTTTAAAGAAAAAGAGAAATGGAAAAAAATAAGCAATGTAGGCTTTCTCATCTCTTGCCCCAAACAAGCAATAATTAAAAAAATCCTGTGAAAAGAACTATTACTTAAACATGAAAATACTTACGTCCTCAGTATTGTGCATTCAAACTTATTTCGGAATGCTATTAACATTTCCATCATCACAAGACTTGCTGTGTAACTGTTCCCTCTCATCTGTCATACAGAAACTCCATGACCCAGTCCAGGCTAGGCAGAACCAGGCAGGCTGCTAATCCTACTGCTGCTGAGGAACTTGCTAGCACAGCTGGCATGGCAGGTAGCTGATGCTACTGCGATGTACTGCTCCGTTGGTAGCACTTCCAGCAGCAGCCTTCTCCTCTGACACTCACGTTACTGGCTGCAGAAGGGGTAAGAAGCCCAACTATCCAGGTTTCTTTATAGCTTTGTCCCTTACTAGTATTGCTTGCTTTTTCCTGTTACAGTATTTTCTCCCCAGAGCAGCATATTAAATTAAAATAGGGCTACAATATTCCTAAGATACACCAAAAGAGTTCTTATACAGATAAGCTAGCATTTACAGATTTCTTTGCTTATGCAGAATTAAAAAAAAAAAAAAAAGCCTAAAATAACAACAAGCACTATGTTATTGAAATTCAAAGAGAGCTGAGAACAGGTATCTCCAAAAATAACAGACTTGACACTGCTGAAAACAAATACCTAACAGTAGTTCCAGTGGGCTACAGCCATGCATTATTTTTAGGAAACAACGCATTCAAATTATTTTGTGAAAACAAATGTCAAATGAACCGGACACGTTACTTTTACTATATTTTCCTGCTTTATTCATTTATTTTGTGGAGTTAAGAAGGTTTTTGACAGACACGATCAGAATCTGTCATATTACACGGGAACAGCATTTTAAAAACCAGCCCACAGTGGAGGTATTTTGGCAGATTTATCACAAGGCTTGAATGGTAAACACCTAACAGAAGGAATTCTGGTTTTTTTGCTTTATTTTAACACTGGGAACAATGACTCATTTTTCCGTAATGCCCCTTCAATTCAAGCTTTAAGCAAAATAAAGCCAAACTCAAGATAATAGGAATAAGATGATCAATAATGACTGCTCTTCCTTTTTTTATTAGCCCAGGTTTCTGTCTCCAGTGTTTGCAAACTGAGTAAACTTGGAGAATGATCATCTAGACACAGGCAGAACAAGGTACGATCGGTGAAATTTCCATGGTGCAGTATTTCCTGAGTTTTTCTGAGTTAAAATTTTTCTACATTGTATTTTCACAACCCTGGAGCTTGCACTGTTTCTTTTTCCTCCAAGTCTGAAGATCACCCCATGGATTAACAAATGATTGAGGATTCTCTCTTAAAAGACTCTTTAAAAAACTGTCAGAATCAGCCTGAGACAAAGATTTATTATGAACTATTTAAAGGGCTTAATATATGTATCCCCAAAGAGCCTTTGGAGCAAACTAAAAAGGAAGAATGGAATTCTCAAAGAATGGGAAAAATCTCCAATGCCCCACTTTCTTCACACCATGATTACTGTTTACTCAAAGGATAAAATGCCTAACCTGTCACATGAAGTCTTCAGAAGCCATATTACTGCTGATGTACAGTAAAAAAACCAAAACAATGAGCCTCAACAGTAATATGCCTAAGAAAGGCATCTGTAATTTGCTTTCTAACCCGTTCACTAACACACTAATGTGGATACATCTTGTAGAAGGAGCTGATCTCCTGACCCAGACAGCAATCAAACAACTGCCAGAGTGTTTGCCGTCACACAAGCTGTGACCATTACCTTAATTATATGTTACCACATAACAAACCTTCCCTAATGAGCAACTCTTCTCCCACCTGTGTGCCAGCTAACCCTTCTGTCCTTGAAGAGTACCACTGCAGATTATTTCAATTTGAAATTTGAAAAGCATATTCATATGCATTCCTTCCAATAGATAAAACAAGGTATTTTAAAAAGGTTAGTTCCTTTACTAGAGTGCCAAGACAATAAAAATTACAGGCTTATACTAAAGAAAGGGAATCAGAAAGAAACATACCATACTACTGGTAAATTTTAAGCAAAGGCTGGATCTGACCTTTGACTTTATGTTCATATATAAATACATCCATCTTTACATATTCTTTTGTGTTTACAGAAGTATGTAAAATACTTTTACATTGACATTTTTCACTTTCTGCCTAAACCCAGGAATAATCATACCTGGGTTTATGGTTTACCCAAATGCCTGCTTTACCTCTCTGATACCAACTTACAGCAGGTTACATTTCTTCTTCTCTTCTAGTTTTTATCTCTTTTTACACCATTTTATTGTCTTCTACTGTTTGATATTTAGTACATTTTCATCCACATTACAATTTACAGGACACCATATCCTTATGAACAAATAAAAGACAACTTTGGTCTCCAGAGGAGTTATCTATGTTCTACCTCAGATGCAGTACTGGGAACAAGAGGCAAAGGGGAGTCTGATTTCTGGCCTATCTGGGTTATCAGCCTCTCTTCTATTGGCACAGTTTCAACATTTTACCTGTTCATGCTAAGTGCATACCTAAACCAAGCAAATCAGTGTCAAGCATTTGCAGACTTCCTATCTGCTGTGTGTTTTACTTGAAGAGTGAGTATCAGTGTAGAAAGACTTAAAAACGCAGCTATTACGTCAAACAAAGATCAGAAGGAACATAAGAAGGACCTAAATAGCAATCACAGCAGACAATTGAACAACAGAGAAATAGATGAAATGTCATGCTAACAAGTGCAAGATGTAGCACACTTTTGAAGAAAATACTCCTGTTTATTGAGGAGTTTTAAATAACTATATGTAGGCAATAAAAGGAAATGGAAAGATCTCAGTGAAAACATCTGCTCTGCATGGAGACAGTTATGAATAAAAAAGTAAAGAAGATGTTAGAACACACTACAAAAGAATCTAAAATTAATAAATTAATAAAAAAAATAGTACAATGACATTATGCAAATTTATAGTCCAAGCTTTACACTGAGTATTGTGTTCACTTCTGGTCATCCACTATTAAAAAAAAGAATAATGGAAACAGAAAAAATCTAGTAGAAGGACATCTGAAGAGAGATTAATGAGATTATAAATATTTAGCTTTGAGAGCAGATAAATTAGAAGCGATATGACAAAAGGTCCATAAAGTAACGCATGATACATAGAAGCTAATGTAAGAAAAACATTTCCAAGAAATTGTAGAGAAAAAACATTTTGAGCTGATAAAGACAAAATGATAAAAAGAAATATTTTTTCCCCCACAACATGTAATCTATGCAATTCACCATTAATATATACATAAAAGAACTTCAAAAGAAGGACTAAATATCTAAGAGGCTAACAAGAACAATCATGCTACACTATGTATAATAAAATTTACATGAGATATCAAGTATCATGCTTCAACTTATACAGTACATTTTCCATTCTGTAGATTTTACATATGGTTTGGAAATATTTGGTATCAGCTACTCTAAAAGACAAGCTAGTGGGCTAGATAGACAATGTCCACTCATATATTATATGAATTTTTGTGTTCCTAAGAAAGTCCTTTTCCATATAAAGATCTGTGGTAGGAGATGCTTCTTTTGTTTATTCATCCACTACCAGGTTTAAAATTCTCCTGTGGTTTCTAAGCAATCAGTAGTACAGAAAAAAAGTGAAGTCTCTCCAGAAGGAACACACAACTCCTTGACCTCCTTCCTTGATTTCCTAACTTTGAATGCACTTTCTCCAGAAGTTAAAAGCAGCAACATAAAGCTGATTTGTATTTAGTAATGTATTGAGTAAATTCTGAAGCTAAGGAGATCTTGCCAGCGGTTCTCTTCTCCCGAGTATTGAAAAATTCAAGTACTTTCAGGTGAAGTCATTACAGGTCCTTGAATGGACTTAACATTAAGCGCAGCTTCTCTTCATAACTGAGAAGCTCCGTCCTCCAGCTGGCCTAAGATGTCTGCCTTTGCTGCATACACATGATATCTTCAAAATGCTTTCTATGTTTTCCCCACTCTACTACTTACATGGCAGAAAGCAGCTTGCAAAGCTTGCTCATTACCATTATGGGATTGTTCATGAAGACTCTAAGCTGAAGTCCATTTTCTCAATTTTTACAGCTAATTTTTAAAGTTAAGATTGTCCTTACACAGCTTGTATAAGAACACTTTATAGAGAATAATAATAATCAGACTGTTTTCAGAGAAATTGATAGAGATGTAGCATATTACATATTGCAGTCAAAGAGTTTTGCTGTCAGATTAAATTCTGTATATTAAAAATATTATTGTAATTTTGATTTAATCCTGGTACATTTTAAAGGGACAGGGTAATCAGGAAGACTGTAAGTCTTACATGCAAATATATTCTACAATACATGTCTTGCTAAAAAAAAAAAAAAAATTGTAACGGTGAAATGAACATGTTTTAATGAAATATTGCATAAGTAAGTTCTTATATACTGCAAAATATGACTTCTAATGTGAAATTACTTTTCAAAGCCAAAAGGTGATATGAGACCAACAGTGATCCACATTTTCTTTATACCCTCCTAATGGCTTAGTAGCAACATAGCTCATAATATGTTTCACTGTTCTATGGAAAAAAAAGTTTCCTACGTCAAGAAATTTAACTACAGAATGACTTTGATTAAGTGATATTTATATCACAATACAAAAGAAACCCCATATCTCTAGAGAGCTTTTGTTAAAAAATACTTGTATTTTCCTTTTTAGGGACCCCAAGTTCACCTAGAATATCCCAGTACAGTGCAAATAGTGATTTCACCTAAAGAATGTTAGTAGCTGCTTAATATAATCAGGTGTTAGAATAATGATAATGATTACCTCATCATATTGGTAATTTTTGCATTCTGTTAGCAAATTTTGCTTTTGCTAACATGATGCAAAAATTGTTAATATAATGAGTCTCATTGTATTAGCAACTTTGTATCACATTAACAAAGATTAAATTTACTAATGTAATATGACAGTCACTAACGTAAGATTAGCGCAGAGACCAAAATCTCTGTAGACCTCCTAAAGGTAATGCTGAACATGTAAGCAATGCTCATTCGTTTTTCCTTTGTTAGCTATACTTTGAGTGCCTCGTGTGTCACATCCAACTACACTCACTGAATGTTCTGCAGGAAGGTCCATTTTTTCGAACACTAACGGAGCCATGAGGCAATGATTAACTTTTGATGCAAAATCATGAACCATAAAGTTTTCTTGTTAGAAGATAAGTGACTCATGCAAATGGATCAGCTGATATTTATGCAACAGAGATGCGTGTTCATAAAAGCTGACATTAGTAATATTGCTGATTAATTTATATAGGACCTTCCGTGATGAGCATACTGATGTCTACACGAATATCAAACAGATACAGCAAACACCCTTGGACCACATTGCTTGTGGGGGTCTCCCAAAAGAGATTTCACAAGTTAGAGGTTATGGCATAAATGCCACAACAAGTTAGAGGTTATGGCATAAATGCCACAACATTAATAACTGACAAGCAGCAGAACTCAGCCATCTTTGCCCATGCTTGTATACTGCAATGTCAAAATGGTTGCACAGCCCCTTCCATACCTGCACAAGTGATTTGGGAAATAAGATATGCTTAGGCATGCACATATCCACGAAGAGTAAGAGGCTTCAGCCACTTCAGGGCTCCCTGACTCCTGCTGCAGCATTGGCACCATTCACATTCCTGGGGTAATGCTTCTACTTGCTTTCAGCTTCCTGTTCCAGACTTCAACCACGAGGAGTTAAAGAGAAATTG
Organism: Leptosomus discolor; assembly: GCF_034619465.1. NCBI lineage: Eukaryota > Metazoa > Chordata > Aves > Leptosomiformes > Leptosomidae > Leptosomus > Leptosomus discolor. The sequence continues at coordinate 29,734,843 of NC_141393.1, forward strand.
CAGCACTGTGTGCGAATGTATAGGTCCCTCTTCTCAGAGGAGGCCTAGCCTTGCCTAAATGGTCTGACTTTGATGAGCAGCTGACTCACCTGGTAAATTACAGAAGAGTTGTGATGGATTGTTACTACAAGAGGGCTTTAGAAGTGGAACTGGCTCTCACCTTCCATACTGAATCTTTTACGTGAAGCCACGTAACAAATACTACAGTCTGGGAAGTATTATCCTTATGTCCTGTCTCAGAACATCCTACAAAATAAAGTATTCCTTCATGAAGTCTGCATGCATCCAGTGTTGGGATTCAACATACTATAACATGTGGGTGCCTGAATGCAATTTCGGTTTGACAACGTGAAAATGAAATGCAACAGTTAGTCAACACAAAAACTATTTACAGTAGCAAGCAATTAAACACCACTAAAATATTCTGAGGAGAAAGAACAGCTGCTTGTCTACAGTCTGGGGTGGAAAATCATGTTATTGGAAAGACAGTAGACACAGGCTTTCAAGGAATGACCTCAGCACAGCCTCATGCAAAGAATGACACATATTTGGTATATAGTCTCTGTCTTCCCTTCAGGAAAATCACCAGTAAATTCAGCCTGTACAACATAGTCACTGAAGGAAAAGGGGAAAGGTCAAAGCAAGCAGGATTCCTGTGGAACAGAGGTGCTGAGCAAACTGGGAACCCATTAAGTAAACTTGAGAACTGCACAGATAAATAAGATATACTCCAAGTTTGATTTGCTTTATGGCTGATTTGCTTTTATAGCCAATGAATCAGTTTTGTGGTCAACAGAGTTAAAAAGTTAGAATTAGCACATAAGAATTGTCTGAGCTGCAGATGTTGTATCTGGTTGTGCCCAGATACAGTGGCACAACCGCAGGTACCATAGTCAGGTCTGTAAGTAAAGGAAGGGGCTGAAGAGGGAGCTAGATTTGTAATAAGGCTCATCTGAAGAGTATGAAGGGCCTTTTGACATCAGAAGAATTTAAAACTGGATTCATAGCTTCATATTAATATGTAATTTTCTTTTATTATAAACAGCATGCTAAACTGAAGAAAAATCTAGTTTTGTGATAAACTGTATTTCAATTCATAGTACTAAAATATAAAAAGGAACAGTCATGAGTTTTCCATTTCTTTCCCTTCAGTTCTTGGGATGTGATTTCAGTGAACAATTGTTTAATTAGAAGGCCATTTCTTTCAGGGGAAGCGTATAAGTGAAGCCCTCACCACTTATTGTTATGAACAGCATGTGGCTTTTTTTCTTTACTAGAGCAGTATTTCCGGAGCCGATTTGAGATGGAATTCTAATATGGCAAACTGTATTCTGGTGATCTAAACTTCACTGGCACAGGTTTTTTTTTTTTTTTTTTTTTTTTTTTTTTTTTTTTTTTTTTTTTTATGTGTGCAGGAATCCTATTCTGCGTTGCCCAGTTTTATTTGACTCTGACAGTTCACAGCTGAGCAGTTCAGAGGAATAAACGGCTTCCTTAATTCACCTCACTTGACAATAGCAGGACCTGATCCTGCAAGTCAGCTTTAAAACTGTACTTGGAAGCTGTCATGGAAATCACGTGAGAGATAAATTGGTTCCCACCATTTCTAAAAATCAGGTCACTTACTTATTTAGGACATTAAAAAGAACTTATGAGTTATGACTTGAATTGCACATAACATTTTTTTGCCCATACAGTCATCTTGCCTAATGTATAGAACTAGATTCATAATAATGTAATTCTAATAAGCCAATCTGTCTTAAAAGGTTCCTTTACAGACAAATTTCATTATATGACTCTCTGTTTATGTTGAACTGTATCAATGACAAGGGGTCTTTTTTTACAAAGCTTCCATAATGCCAAAGATCTTTGGATTGAGCACAAGAAAATTCAGGTCATACAGGGACAGCACCATGAAGCAACAAAAGCCAAAACCAGGGCAGAAACCCTAATGACATGCAGCATGGCAACAGGGGCAAGTGTTTGAGAAGTATATTGTATTCTCCTAAGGCACAGAGGCAGAGGGGGACAAGTAACATGAGAAGAAAGAGAAACAAAGTAATTCACTGATACTTTTTCCCCCGTGTGCTTTGTACCACATAATTGATGAATGCATAGTGCACAATTCTGCTCTGCCATTTTCAAAATTTAGCCTGTTCATGTAATTTCCCTGTCCCAGTGACAATCCCCGTGCATCTCCACTGACGAGCAGAGGATTGCGCAGAGATGCTCAGGTCCTTCTGCTCCAGTGCCACATATTGCCTCACACTTGAGCCACTGGAGAATCTCTGTCAGGGGCAGTAGTACCAGGACTGATGTCATCTGCAGGCCAGCCACTAGAAGTCAGCAGTCACATACACTCTTACAAAGAGCTCACGCAAATAAAAAGTCTATAGAAAAGGCATCTTGCTAACCACAATCTATATACAGATTCCTTGGGTCTGCTAGAGCACGTTGGAGTGCCGAGAGTTGCCCAAACACACCCCCATCTAAGCTTGTGTAAGGCGTGTATTCCCAAGAGTTTATATCTATCAACTGCACAGCAGCTTATAGAGACATGGACATTGCTTTTGTGCTATTTAAGCAGCTCTCCTGGGTTCCCTGTGTCTGGAAGTATAGTTTAGGGGGAGGAAGGAACGAACAGTGCACGGGCCTGTGTGATTAGAAGACCACCAAGCACGTGAAGAAGCTACCATAAAGGCCATTGGGGTTGGACACGTCTGAATAAAATGCATAGTATTACCATCCTGTCCTTAGACCACACATCATTATTTTTAATGTCATGTGCTGTATTACATTGTCTGATAAAAGTAAAATACAAGAATTTGCCAGATGACTTGATTTCTGCCCTTGTCAGATTATTTCGCTTAGTTTCTGATGAAAATGTAAGACAAGCTTTGCAAAATTATTTTTGTGGATTTTCTTCTCAGCTTCTTTTCCCTTCCTATTGCCATGTCTAATCTATTTATTTATGGCTCAATTATTGATTTATGTCACTGGGATGCTAGATACATATCCTGCAGGTGGTATCAGCTTACTTTTGTTACATTATATATATAGTGAATAGTTACTCTGAATTGTATCTGTGCATAAAAGCATCACAAATTGTTATTAATTGTGCTCTAAGGAAGACCTATTCCACTGCTGAACTTCCCAGAAAAGGCGAAGTATAATAATTCTTCACTGAACAATTTTTTCCTTTGTTATGGGACAGCTGATGAATACAGTATTGCTTTTAATATGCAGTCCTGAAAATACCAGTTGGGGGAAAACATATTCTTCAGTACTTAAAATAAAAATACCAAAAAGTTACAATAGCTTGCATGGAAGCTCCATGTATGTCCGCTTAACAAAAATAGCCTTTGAACTGCAAAGACATTTGGTGATGATTACTGTTCACTGAAAAAATAATTACAAAATGTTATTCATCTATTTCTTTTCCTGTCCATGTGTTTATCTATCATTTTGCAGTTTTCAGCAGAGCAGATGTGCTATGACAGAAACAGCAGCTACAGTATTTGCTTCACATATAGAAACAACAAGCAAATGTGACTCATATCCTGGATTACATTAAACAAAATGGAAGAGTGACAAAAAAAATCTGTTAGTCTAACAACAGATTTTAATTGCAAACTAAATTGAAATCCATTTGTTTAAAAAAGTGTTTTCAAATGTTAACTCACAGATTTATACTGTAGTATTTGCCAAAAATGTTAATGTTCTGAGGTAAAATCCTGTTTCTAATGAGGTCACTAGAGCTTTGCCACTGCATCCGGGGGGCAAAAGTCCATCTTGGTGCTTTATTTGGTTTCCCTGGATAATTTACACATTTTATGTACACCATATAAGCACTAAGCTTTAACTTGCTTTTTTTAAAAAAAAAATCTTTAAGGCTACAAATGATCAAACACAATTAAGGGGTTGTCCATAAAAGATTTAATCAATACTTACCATTCAGTGATCAGCTGCAGAGATCCAGGCTTGAAATATGAGCTATTTGTCAAAGGGCAAACTGAAATGTCTTTTACTTTAACACAAGCAGGTCCTCTGCTCTTGACCTATTAAAACTTTGTTTGCTATTATACTTGCTGGTGAACAAGTCATGCGGAAAGGTGTTGAGGACACGAGCCAGCGTGTTCCCCAGGTGATATAAATGCTTTATCAAACTGATCCCTGCCTTGTTATGTAAACTATACTAGGTACTGTTCGTTTTAAACAGAGAGATAAACAGATCTAATATGCTTCAGGGCGTCATGCTTTATGCATGAACTGCTTTTTATTTTTATATTAAAGATTTTCTTGACACAACCCTTTGCAATGAAGGAAAGCTCCGATATAACATCTTAACTACAACCACTGCAGCACCTGCAAGTTCAAAGTACTGAGGCTGATACTCCCTGATCAGATAGTCCCATGCTAACCTATTTAATTAATTCTTAATAAACAATTAATTTTTTAGTGAAATAACTCTTGTAATGAGAAAGTCTCTCTCAAAAGATAACTGAAGTAATCCTCTGAGATGGAATTTATAAAAAAATAACTTGGTCTATCTGTCTATTTACAATATTTAGCTACCTACTCTTTGCTTTCAGTTGTCTGATCTACCACTTGGTTTTCTTATTTATTATACAGTTTTCAATCTGAAGTGATATCAGATAGAATGTTTTTAACCTTCCCAGGAGTAATATCCAGTTTCTTTTTACAGCAACGGGATTAAATTCTACACTCAGTTTTCATGGGAGCAAATGCAGAGTATCACCAAAGATTTCCATATAGTTACTTAAGATTTATATCCATAAACAAGACCAGAATTTAGTCAGCTATCTTAAATTTGAGACATACAAGATGAAAGTGAACACATTTATGCTGTCATTGCAAAAAATGGACATACAGAGTAATACAACAAGGATCTACTTCCAGAACTGTGTACACTTTTAGCCTAAATTATTATTAAAAATTGCTTGTTCTTGGTTTAATATTCAACGTCATCCTCTGAAATTTTAAGGACAGCTATAGACCGTATTTTCTTAGATCTGCATAACAATAAAAAAAAGTCTTGTGTATGTTGCCATATACACAGATACGTGTATTTATCCCACCTAAACCAAAATTCTAAGTCCATTTCCTGATCTCAGTGCAGTTTTAATTAGGGAGTCACTAGTGATATCCTTGCTATTTATCTGCTTCTACAGATAGATTTGTATGAAAGTGTATATGTGTATGCTAATGCAGGTATACGTGTGTATTCAAATGGCCTTTGCATATCCTCCTGTTAAGTATTGGTAGTGTTTTCAATGCCTAATTAATTAAAAATCATCAGTCAAATTGGTTTATAGAGCATTATTTGTATTATAGTCAACACAAGTGTAATTACTCTCAGGCTGATAAGAGTAGTATGTTTAGTCCACCTTAGTTCACATTTTCTAAACTGAAAAAAATTCACTACTTGATAAAAGCCTTTGTTTTAGCAAACGCATATGCACAGAGATAGTACAAATCGCATGATTTTAATGCTGAAGGTATCAGATGAACAAGTGGAAACTGGGTAATATTCTTCACTAAAAGTCTAGTTTGTTTGTATTCATAATGTAATGTTTATTTCAGGACATATTTTCTGGAGACATGATGCCTTCCTTTCCTTTACTCCACGCACAAATCAAAATAGAAAAACTAATGAAATTTAACTATCCAGAAGTCTTTGTTGTGGATGGACTGAATTATAACTTTTTAATTTAGTCAAGTAAAGAATTATTACAGTAGGACTCTAGGGCAGGAATGTGTTAATAAAATCATACTCTCTGCCTTTTCATTTAAAATAATCCCCTTGAGCTGATTAAATGAAATATCACTTGTTTAATAACTGACAGAACATTATTTTTAAGCAGAAATGTTTTGCATATCTTCCTATCCTGTTTTTAATTCCAGGCACAAAGTAGTGAAGGCACTGACATCACACAAAGGGAGTAGAGTTTAGCACTTGGATATAGTTTGTCCTGTCATAGTGGCATCTATAATTTAGTGTGAAGCAGTGAGGTAGACAGAGCATTATCATTAGAAATCATCCTGAACAGGGATATAAAACACAGTCGCAATAACACTTGTCAGAAAGGTGACTGCAGTCAAAACTAATATCCAAGAGTTTCAAGATAAATGCTGACACTGCAGCCATCTTACAAAGACTATTATTGCTCAAAAAAATCCCTGAAAAAAACAAAACCAAACTGTGAACCTTTCCCAGAGTGAACAAGTTAGTGTGAAGTTTGTATCTGGGGTGGCATACACTTTGTGAGACTTACAGTAAGTAAAGCCCTTTACCTGAATAAGGTACTTTATGTTGCTCCAGAGAAGGAATCAGATAGTCTTTCTGGCTTAATGACTTTAAGATACTCTAAATTCCTCCCCCCACCCTCGCCCTGTTATCCAGAGTGTATGAGTGCAATCCTTAGAGCAGGTGATTAACTGGGCTGCTTCCAGGTTCAATTCCTCTCCCTGCTGCCCCAACCTGTATTCCTCAAACAACACTTGATTTTTCTAGTCTTTATATTTAGACTCATCTCTGGCTTGGAATGCAGCTGTGATTTTATAGCCTGTTACCACTGATTTTGTAAACTGCAAAGCTCCCAAATCAAAATTAGCCCTGTAACTCCATTGTGTTTGTTTATTTAACACTGATAATACATATCTCAATACAAAGAGAAACCAATACACAAGAATGCTGCCTCTTTAATAGAGTGATTCAGAGCTCAGTGCCTTTGCAGATGTACTGCAGGACAAGGTGTACCTGTGTGCAAAGTATTTCTTCTTTCCTGATCAGAGACACAGAACAGACAGAATGGTTTAAATGTCTGTAGAGCCTAATATCCCAGATTAGATGGACTTCCAACAGTGCCCATCACCATTGAGAAACGGGAGAAAAGTGAGGAATGTCTGCTACAATCTCTAGGTTCTCTTCCAGACCCCAGTCATTTTCAGTGTGTAACATATTGAGTCTGATGATGTTTATTTGCTAACCACCATTTTCCAAGTTCTACTACCTTTTGCTTGAAGAAAGCAAGGAGAAAGTTCTTCAGAGAAGACATAAGTGTAACATGTGAAATGACCAGCTTGCCGAAGCTTATGATCTATATCATGCAGTATTATGTGGTATTATAGCAATCTAACCACAAACAGAATGAGAATTAACTTATGTTGTTCTAAACAAATGTTATATTTAATGAAAAATAAAGGAGAGTAGAAGAGTCCTTGTTACGAAAGGGCTTGAGAGGACTAGCTTGTTCAACAATCTCTCCCTGATTATAGATAACAACAAATGTCTCCAGAAAAAGTGTCAGAAGACCTGTGGTGCACCATTAGATAATAATGAGCATGTATAAGATCTTTCTTCCTTAAACCACCAATTGGTATCTAAATTGACTTGAAGCTCAATATACTCCTCTATAAAAATAATGTACCTGAAATTAGAAGGGAATGCTGTCACCATATAAAAATGCCCACATATTTAAAAAATCTGCTCTGCTTTCACTGCAGGAATAGCTAGTGGCAATGAGTTCCACACATCCACAGCGCTTGACAGACCTGCTTCCTTTTACCTGTTTTGCTGATCTTCTGTATGACTTTTAGTGAATGCTTTTGTCATGAGAAAAACGATTCTAGTCTTTTACCTCTTTCCTCAGAAAGAAATATTCCTATACCTCCAGTCATTTTTGTCTAAAGCCATTTCATACTTGTTGTATTATGTCATGAGTGTGTGTTAATACAAATAGCACGTCATTTTTAAAAGTAGTTTTAGCATTGTTTTCCAAAACGTTTTTGTAGATCCCTAAAATGTCTCTCTCCTAGGTAGTCATTCTTACCCTGCAGCTTTTTGGTTGCCGTTTTACTGGAACACTGTAATTTTTTAGCAGCTTGGCCATTTCACTTTTCCTTCATATTTTTCCTTTTGTTATATACCATCTAGACCCACTGATCTGCTGCTCCTGAACGTAATCAGTTTGTTTGTATTTCTTCTTTTTTTGAAGTCTCAGGTTTTGATTGCAGTTGTTTTGATCTTAGTGAACAATTGTAAAACCTCAGTGTTATTTGTGGTTTAGACTAACGGAAAGAACAAAAATTAAACTGACTTTAATCCATGCAAATTCAGTAAATTGAGTAGTTAATTCCTATCTATTAATAAATAGACTTTCTTGTTTATTTTTTTGCATTTAACCCAAATTACTTTTCAGTCTCACCCTTAGTTCTCCAAATCACCACCTTGCATTTAACTGCCTGTACTTGACATATTCCTATTGTCCTCAATGCGATGGATTCATAGTTTTTCTGAAAGATGTGAGTTTCACAATAATCTCAGGAACTTCACCATTTAGAGAGTCATTACTACTCTTAGTAAGTTCACACATGATGCCATTCAGCTGCAATTACTTAAATGAGTTTCTTGATTATTTTATGGATTACGGTTTCCCTATAGTGGCTAATTAATCTATGGATAACATTTTCCCTGCATGGGCTACATTCATCTCTTTCCTTTATTCAAAATATCCCATCTCACTTGGTATTAGCTGTGGTAGCTTGTGATGTGAACACTCCTACCTACACGATGATATTGAACATAATTACATTAGAGGCTCAACTATAACTATTTTTGAACCAACTCCTTTATAATGTGAAAGATTAAGGTAGAAAACAGACCCGTCACATCTATGTGCCAAGAAGTACAAGTCTCTCAAGTATCAAGAAGTGTTCATTGAAATCTTGTCAAGGTGTGAAATTTCTGGGTAGGCAAACGCATCGCATCCACCATTATTCTTTAATTAGATTAGTTCACTCTTTTATCCCTCTCAATACTGTTCACTCATTAGCCTTTTCCTGGCCAACATGCCTGAATATGAACCACTTGTATCCCTGCATGCTTAAGGGCTGCGACTTCTGCACATGTAGAAATCTCTACATATCTAGAAAAGAAATAATTTTAAAGACTTCATTCTGACATCAAATTATCCCATAAAGATGTCATGATCAGTAATATTTAACATTATCCACTATTTCCAACTGGTGGCATCTTCTTTCAACAATGCCTGGTTACATAAAATTTAAAATAAACATAATGTTCATTTGAAATTATGCAGCCCAGAGCACAAACAATAAAGTGTGCAAAATCTTTTTTTTGGGATGTGCGATCACTGTTGGCCAGTCAAACACAAAAACTTAATAAACATAAAGGTGTCAAAACCTGACTGTTTTATGCTACACACAGATCATATATTGTAAGAGCTATTATTTAAGATTTACACGAAGATATTGGCAGGGGAAATTTCATCTTCGAAATTTCAGAAGATTTAAAAAATGTATTTTTCCTTACATGGAGGTACCGTATATGCAAGTGTAACTTCTGAGTTTGTTTCTAAGCAAAGAAATCTCACAGTTCAAAAGCACAATATGTCATATATATAAAATGGAAGCTATAAAGCAAACACATACTGAATTTCTTTGCTAGCAAAAAAGGGTCTAGATTTACAGTAAATTTACTTTCCTTCATAGCTTGAAAACCACATTAAATAAAAAAATTAAGTTAGATGGAGAGGAATAAATTTAATCAAAACACTGTTAGATAAAATAACTTGGATTTAGGAGTCTGCAGCAGCTACTGCCAAAACAAAGCTGTTGTTATTTACCAAAGCTAACAGCATTCATTGTTTAAAAATATGAAGGTAAAAAAACAACAAAACTTTGCTAAATTATCTATAGTATTTTATGTGGCAGACTACTTTGTTGCAATGAATTTATCTAATGGCTTGCTTATAGTTGTATTTCATATAGGAAAGGCTAGAACAGATGTATTTCAAACTATGTTCTTACTGTTTAAGGAAAACCTGAAAAGAAGAAAAAGTTATCATGGCTATGTAAGCAAGAAGAGGTCATGATGTTAAAAGAAAGTGCTCACCCCCATTGTAATTGTATAACATTATTCATAATACTAGAACAACTTCATTACTGAAGTTGAAGATTTGCATTGTTCATAATGGGAATGTGATTTTGCTTATCAGATTCAATAGGATTGGGATTTTGGATCAAGAACTGCTATTGCAAAATATCTGGGAAGATCACAGAGTGGAAGGAGATTTTATTTGGGCATTACAATTGGTAACTGTAAAAATAAGAACATACAGAATCAAAGTTGCTAAAGTTTCTCTCTACATATCCTAAAATTATCACTGTTCAAAAAAAATCACATTCTAGATCATCTTATAAGGTCTGGAAGAATAAATAGCAAACAACTTCAGGTGATTTTACAAGTATTAAAAGAGAGAGCTCTGTTAATCAATTCCTTTTATTTGTTCTTTCTTTTGCCTTTATCTTGAACATAGAAATAGAAAACAAACCATAGTAACTATATTTCTCAGAAGTCAGTATCATTTACTTTCAATAGACTCAGTAACACTGTTTAAACCTTGAAAGCTAATAAACATGGATTTGTAGAATTAAAAATATCGAACAATTGGAGAAACGGCAACTCAAAAAATTAAAGTTTTATAGCCTAAAGTTGAAGATTGTGTTCCACAGTTTAAATATTTAATATCTGACATTTTCAGACTCTACTACAGTGTGAAGTCTGATTTTGATTTTTCAATCCAATACGACTCTTTGAGTTTGGTCTTAAAATCTAGATACTACTAGCTCAGATTCATCTTTGTATTAAAAGGATATAAAATGTCTATCTAACAATATTTTGTAAATTGTTTTTAGTCCACCACATGAAAAAAAGATGCAGCTTAGAAAAAATACAACAGGCTTGTAATGTTGTTCACAGTCTTTGATATGATTAACACAAGCTTCCTGTATGACATGTATTAAAAGAAGCTTGAATTTGAAAATACATTGTGCTATAACATCACGGAGTCTGCAGAGGTGGCTGCTTAAAAAGAAAACCAATATAGTATCCGGATAGCAACTCTGCCATACAAGTCAACTAATAATCTTCTCTTCCACAGGTGTGGGGTACTGGGAGGTTGTTTTCTGATTATTATTATAATTCATGCTTTGTATTCATACTCAGGCTAGGAGTCAGTCTCTACATCTGCAAGCCAAGATATGAGGGTTTTTTTGTCTAATTAAGGCACATTGCTGGGGCGATCAGAAGTAGCAATTATGAGGACATCTATGACCAGGAGCAGTTTTTATTAAAATACATCAACTGATTAAGCTGTAACAGTAATTGCAGAGAAGTAGGTTCACATCTGAAACTTGTCATCTGACTTAACACATTGTTTTGGTGTTATGGGTGGAGTTAACTGTCCTAATGTCCTAAGTAGACCTGGTGATTCCAAAAGGTCCTTGTCCAAACCCACAACTAACTCCACACCTTTAAAACCAAGGTGGCTATGCTAATTTATACCAGGCTATTGTGTATTGTTTTCATTGATATCAAAGGGACTACTTGTCAAACAAGATGCTGAGTAAACGCAGGTTTGGAAAACCTTACATGACAGAAATGCACAATGTGTGTTTAAAGAGAAGCAAAGATATTACTGGGTGTCTATATACATTTCATCTAGAATCACAGACTATTAAGATATAAGAATATTAGAATACAAGAATATCAGTCCCATCAGTAGAGATAAAATGAACCCAAGCAGCTTGCACAGCAAATACTTTCATAAGTAGCTGAGAAACGGTGACTCAAAATCCATGACTATTAACTGTAAGACAGCAATACTGTAGGGAACTCTCCTGCACTGGCAGGGGGATAGATAAGTTGACCTAATGGTTCTTTTCCATTTCTAATTTCTCTGATTCTATTAAGTCTTGGTATTTTCAGAAGAATGCAACTGCTTTCCAGGGCCCCTGAGACATGAGGATTTAGCCAATTCCTTCCTGTAAATAACACTGCTTTTCAAACAGTAAAAATGCAGGCTAGGAGGGGACATTAAGCCCAGTTTAATAACTTCTAAGCTCTGGCACAGCAGAAACTCTTTTTTTCCCCTACACTTTTCCTACTGGAGTTTAATTAAGATTGACAAAGCACTAACTCTAAATCAGCAAGGAGATCCTTAGATCCATTTTGTTGTCAAATATACTTTCCCTGCAAATGGCAGGAGTAACACATATCATTTCACAGATAATGTTTTAATATCCTGCATTGAATAAAACTTTTTTTTTTAATCAAGTTGCAACGGTAGCACTAAACTACACAAGGGGCTTTGGGGTTGCAGATGGCTGCATTACTCTAAATGTTCAAGCTTGACTGACCCATTTCATCAGCACTGTCAGAGCCTTGCACTGATACATGTTGACAACATTTAATCTTAAAAAATTGAAAGAAATGAATTAATATGCAAATTTCATCAGCTTTGTAATAAAAATGTCCTTGAAAAAAAACAGAGAACATGACCCCCAAGGAATAGTGTGAATTATCCCAGCTCAATTCTTT